>NC_057865.1:88698875-89015051 GCF_019393635.1 Dromiciops gliroides
TCTCAATTTGCTCTATCTTTTCTCCATCAAGACTTGCATAGCACGTTTCATCATGGGTCCTTAGGAATTATGGTTGGACATGGAGGTGATGAAAGTGGCCGAGTTTTCTCTTTCTTTTATATTTTGTTTTAATCAGCCAAGATCTGTCTTCTCTCCCTCTCACATTGAAAACAAGGAAAAATAAACTACAAAATATACAGTTAACGAAAAAGTCCTCATTGACCATAAATATTACATGTATAATATTTATATAATCTCATATATGTATATATGTATGCATGTATGCATGTATATATGTGTATATATGTGCATGTATATGTGTATTGTTGTTCAGCCATTTCACCTATGTCAGACTCTTTGTGACCCAATCTGGGGTTTTCTTGGCAGAGATTCTAGAGTGTTTTGCCTTTCTACAGCTCATTTTACAGATGAGGAAACTGAGACAAACAGGGTCAAGTGACTTGCCCAAGGTCATACAACTAGTAAGTATCTGAAGTCAGATTTAAACTCAGGTCTTCCTGACTCCAGATATGCTCTGTCCACTGTGTCACCTTGCTGTCTCATTCTGAGCCCTTTACCTATTGAAAGATAAGTAGCATGTTTCTTCATTTGTCTTCTGGAATGCTACTAAGAGTTCAACAAAAGAGTATCCATTACACTGATTACTCTTATTGGCAGTAACCCTTTCTTATATTTGAGCTGAATCTGCACAAGCCTTTACCCTAGTCAATAATACAATATACTGAAGATAACTTAGAATGGAGCCCTGGGTCATGCCAACAGAAGACTCCCTTCCAAGGTGACAAATCAATACATTTGGGATGTTGTCATTCTATCAGCTTAGAATCCATATAACTGCATTATGATCCTGACCACACATCTTTTCACCTTTGCACAAAAAGTCATTAGGAGCTTCCTGAAATGCCTTACTGAACTCAAAGTGCCCTATTTTGTACCTTAAACCAGGGATTAAAGGTAGAAGGGAACATGGAGACTGTCTAGTCCAATTTCATCATTTACAGATAACTGAGGCCCAGAGAAACTCAGACTTTCTCAAGGTCACAACAGTAGCAAGAGGCAGCATTTGAACCCAGGTACTCTGGCTCCAAATCCATTATTCTTTCCATTGTTCCTCCCTGCCTTTGGTTCTTTATTTCCTCACCTAAAAAAAAAAAAAAAGTAGTGCATTAGATGATGTGATCTGTACTCCAG
Organism: Dromiciops gliroides; assembly: GCF_019393635.1. NCBI lineage: Eukaryota > Metazoa > Chordata > Mammalia > Microbiotheria > Microbiotheriidae > Dromiciops > Dromiciops gliroides. The sequence goes on from NC_057865.1 coordinate 88,700,088, forward strand.
TGACTGTCAGTCAGGTAGTTCTGTTAGAAATGCTAATTAAGGTAGTCTACCATGACTTGTTCTTGAAAAAACCCATACTGACATCCTTTTTGAACTGGTCTCAAACCATTCCTTTAATAATGTATTCTATGTTTCTGTCAGGAATCAAAGTCAAACTCACTAGCCTATAGTTTTAAGAATATATTTCTTTTTATTTAAAAAAAATTCAGAACATTTATTTTATCTCTTTCCAGGACTACAGCATTTCTTCTATTCTAATTTGTTTTTCAAATACTACTGACAAAGGATTAAAAATCACATCCATAGTGCTCCTGCTCCCATCATCCCCCACTATTCTTTTATGTCACTTAAGCCTGATGACTTGAAGTCACTGGAGGTAGCTAATAAAAAAATAGTGTATAAAAGAACCACTTAAGGAAATCTTCTAAAAGTTCCGGCTCTTTTCTGATTAGACTATGGGCTCCTGGAGAATAGTGACTGTTTTCTGCTTTTCTTTGAATCCCTAGCACATAGCCAAGAACTTGACACATACAGCAAGTGCCTAATAAATGCTACTTGACTATCTAAGTGTAAATAGTAAGGTGACAAAAACCATTTTTGGTTTTGGTTTTCTTTTCTTTTCCAATGCTCCTTTGTCTGAGAGAATATCAAGGTTTGAAGGGAAAGCTTTCCCCTCATTTTGAAGATAAGGAACCAGAAACCCAAAGAGTTCAAGTGAGTTCTCCAAAGTCACATAGATGATTAGTAGCCAAGCAAGGCCTGGAACCCTTATCTCCTGAGGTCAGGAAAGTTCTTAATAATTGCCATTTGAAAATGAGGAAGATACCCAGGGCTCAGGCTCAAGACTGAGTATGAGTACCATTACTATAGTTACTGACCAAGCAGCTGCATATGGTATTGGTTACCTCTCTGAGTCTCAGTTTCTTCATCTGTAAAATGGGAATAATAATAGAACCTACCTTACAGAGCTGTTATGAGGAATATACACACATACATGTATATGTATATATGAAATGCACATATTATAATATATATAATTTTGCAAAGCTTAAAGCACTATATTTATTAAGTTATCTGAGACACATATTACCTCTGCAAGTTTGAACGAGTTGCTTGAAAGGGTTCCTGAGCATTGATTACAAGATAGGATTTATTACAGATGTTGTATACTTATATAGGGAATGTCCACTAGCAGCATTTCCCCAGCACGATGAAATCATGGGTCTGGCCAAAACAAAGCAAATTTAACACTTTACTTCAATCACAAATAATTCAAGTACAAAAATATAAAATGTTTTAAAGATGTAAAACCAAGAACCTCAAGTCATTTTTTTAAAAAATCCTTACTCCCTCCTTCTTTCGCATCCTCTTATTGCAGTCCTATATACTAAGCATATAAATCTGACAGAGGAGGGATGGAAATGGGACATTTAGGGTGGAAAGGGGCTTCTTGTCCTTCTTTAAACCAGGAAGTCCATTAAGTACTGCTCCACAAGGTGAGGAGAAAATAATTTTTTTAGGGTATCACACTCCAAGAACAAGGAAAAATGAGACAAGGAAAGAAGAGCCAGAAAGAAGAAGCTTTTGGGAGTTTTCAGTCTCCAGTTCCCAAACTCAAGGGTCTTTGTCCAAGAAGTAATCAATTCTGAAATAGTGCTTTAAATATTCTGAAAAATAGGACCTGAGTCTATTACAGAAGCAGGGCTTTTAATAGCCTGTAACAGATCTATAGCACTAATTAATTGTTTCTAGTGTCCATCAACCAGATCAGAAAATTAGCAGACTCTTTGTGTTGACACTTTGTTCTCAACCTAATTCTTTGTTTATTTAACTTTACTCATTGGGGTGCTTAGCATATCAAAAGAGGACTTTGAAACCAGCAATTAGGACAAAAGAGTAAAAAAAAAAAGCACAATTCATAACTTCCTTAGGCTTATTAGCTGCCCATTTTGCTTGGGCTATGGCCCCTAATGAAGACAAATTCCATCAGTTTTAAATATATGAACAACCTCATTGAGAATAGGATAAAGAAGATAAAAATAACAACTGACACTTATATAGCTCTTTTACAATGTACAAATTATATTCATCATCTCAACTGATCTGCAAAAGAGTTCTGTGAGATGGGGAGGACAGCAGGTCTTATACTCATTTCCTAGAAAAGGAAACTGAGGTTCAGAGAAGTGGCACATGCTTGTGCTTTCTCCAAGTGTTTTCTCCACTATGCAGTGCTGCAATTTGTGGGAAACTATGCTTGTCTATTTTGCTAATTCTTGTCATCATGATGTGGGATGGATTTAGAGTCAAATTGATCGTGAGTCACCCCAAAAGAATTACAAGCCTTAGTGACTCAGTTTCCCAAGTTTTATTGCAATACTGTGAGTGACCACAGGGAGAGAACCAGAAAAGTGGAAAGGTATCTCTTAAATAGTGAAAGAAAAGACAGTTATAAGTATAGTATGGATAAATTGATTATCAATCTCATTATAATAATCTCCACCTTACGGAGGTACAGGGGAGGGCTTATCCTAATTTTGGAGTTCCTGGGGGCTTAAGCCAAACCCTGAAGTGGGAACCTTTTTCTGTGGAGGTGTGTTTTGGGGGTTTACACTTCATAAGGCGAATATGGGATCAAATTTGGCCTTTTCTGCACATGTCACCTTTTGATTCCCATGTCTAATTTCAAAATATTTTCATTTATCAGTAGAATTTCTATGCCCTGTCTGTGTATCATTGCTATAGTCTCTGTGACCTACCTCTTTATGTTCCTGTTATGGGTGGTCATTAATGTGGGTAACAAGAACCTAGGCCCTGACTTGTATTAATGAAGACTCAGGTCTTAAGTTTTCTATTAACTGGGTCTGAATTCCTTTTAGAGCTCAGATCTAAATTAGAGCTTGGGTCTTAGGTTTTTCTGTTAACCCCTTTTTTGCCTCCTACATCAATAACTCATGTTATTAATATTAGCATGCATGCATCCATACAAAGAATAAAGGTGTAGGTTGTATCAGGAGCTATAACTTAAAGATTGGGCTTAATCCAAAATACTATTTTATATTTATATAATCTTTGTACAGACATTCCACAGTGATCTAGAAACTGAGGCTCAGAGAGCATAGATCATTTGCTTAAGATCCCACAGCTGGAAAACAAGAGAACCAAAACTTGAATCCAAATTTCCTACTCTAAATCTGTAGCGCTTTTTTCCCCCTTTTTTCTTTTTTTTTTTTTTTTTACACCACCACCCTATCTGTTGCTAAAATCTTTTCTGTCCTCTAGGGATATGGGTATTCTGCTCTCTGTGAAGCGGAGATAATAGTAGCACCCATGTCATTGGGTTGTTTGGGGGATCAAATAAGATGATGTATTTACAACATTTTGCAACCTTTCAAACACTAGTTAAATATTAGCAGAACAAGGCCAATCCTATTTCAGCTTGCTGAAGGACAAAACCTCTGAGAAGACGTGGGAGGAGAAGCTGGGCATTACAAAGCAATAGGCTTTTGGGCAGGGGTTATATCAGCAATTATGTTGATTCCACCATTCTTTAGGGGTAAAATGGATTCTTACTGTGTATCTCTTTAAATGTGTTAGCTATATGTCCTTTAGCCTTTCCTCGAAAAGTCAGGGGCAAGACATACCAATACATAACCCTGGAACCTTCCAAAAGGCAGGAGAGAGAGTTGATAATGATGTCGTTGTTGATGGTGGTTTTTGTTGACGACGACACATATAGCACCTGCTGGGCGCCAGGCACCATGCCAAGTGCTTTTACAAATATTATCTTATTAGGTTCTCATAATAATCCTGGGAAGTAAGTGCTATTCTTATTCCTATTTTACAGTTGAGGAAACTGAGACAGTTTAAGTAACTTGCAGTGGGTCAGACAGTAAGAATTTAAACTCAGATTTGTCCTCAAATTTTCCTTACTCTGAACCCAGGACTCTGGAGTTAGCCTCCAGCAAAAAAGAAGGTCAAGATGAAGGACTAGCAAGTCCTCTTATTCCTCAGGACTGCATGGAAATCATCTATTTAAAATGTAGGGCATTGATGTTGAGTGAGATGAGCAGAACTAGGAGAACATTGTACACAGGATCAACAACATTGTGTGATGATCAATTGTGATAGACTTAACTCTTCTCAGCAAGACAATGGTCCAAGATAATTCCAAAGGACTCATGATGGAAAATGCTCTCCACATCCAGAAAAAAACAACTGTGGAATCAAGAAGCAGATTGAACTATACTGTTTCTACTTTTTTTGTTGTTTTTGCATTTTGTTTTTTGAGGTTTTTCCCTTGTGCATGAATTTTTCTTTTACAACATGACTAATGCAAAAATATGTTTAATGTGATTATGCATATATAACCTATATCAGATTGATTGCTGTATGGGAAGCAGGGAGGGAAGGGAGGAAGAAAATTTGGAACTAGAAATTTTATAAAAACAAATGTTGAAAGCTATCTTTACATGTAATTAGAAAATAACAAAATACTTTTACAATAAAAAAAATGTAGGGTTTCCTAAGAACTTAAGGATTACAGATGCAAGAATTTGAGATGAGGCAGAATGTCTGGTACACTAGAAAGAACACTGGTCAGAGACCCTGGGTTCAAGTTTTGGCTTTTCTATTTGCTTCCTCTGTGATCTGTGACAGCCATGGGGTTTCTCTGGCCTTCAGTTTCTTTATCTACTAAAAGCAAGAGGTAGAACCAGATAACCTATAAGAAAGCTTCCAACTCTAAGTCTGTGTGTGAAAGAGTAACTTAACTCTTAAATATCAACTCTTCAGCTTGTGTCTTTTTAATGTCATGTATTTAGTGAGCCTGTATTCCTCTCACTAGCAACAAGTCAAGGGACATTCAGGACACCTAATAGAAAATTCATCCACTCTCCCCTTTATGCCCTTCATATAGATAGAGAATTTTCAAGAAATTATAGTATTTCGGGACACGAGAGGGCAGAGTGCCATAGAATCAATGCTTTTGAATTGTAGAAGATTCATGAGAGTCCCCTGGATAGCAAGGAGATCAAATCTGTCAATACTTAAAGAAATTAACTCAAGCTATTCACTGGGGGGTGAAATACTGAAGCTGAAGCTTAAATACTTGGGCCACATAATGAGAAGATGAGACTCATAGTAAATGACCCTTACTGGGAAAAATGGAAGACAAAAAAAAAAGGGAAACAGCAGAGAGAGAGATGGGTAGATGGTATCATGGAATGAACATGAGCTTGAACAGACTTCAAGAGATAATGGAAGGCAGCTAGGTGGTGCAGTGGATAGAGCACCGGCCCTGGAGTCAGGAGGACTTGAGTTCAAATCCAGCCTCAGACACTTAACACTAGCTGTGTGACCCTAGGCCAGTCACTTAAATCCAATTGCCTCACCAAAAAAAAGAGAGGTAATGGAGGATAGAAGGGCCTGGTGTGCTATGATCCATGAGGTCATGAAGAGTTGGACATAACAGAATGACTGAACAATAATAACAAAAAGGAACGTAAGTGAGAAAAATAATTCATCTCAATCTTTTAGAATTTACACAGGAAGAAAGGAAGTACCTTCAGACTTCAATGATTTAATAAAATTACAGAGCTAGAAAAGGGGCTATAGAGACTTCTAGTCCAACTTCCCCATTTTATAATGAGGAAATTAAGGCTAAGGAAAGTATTGATTTGACCCAAGGGACAGGATTAAAACCAGCATTCTCTGCCTTCAGTCAGTGCTCTTTCCACTCTAAATACATTAGTCCAGTTAAGCCTCACAATGACCAAACGAGAGATCAATAAGTATAGATGAGGGGATGAAGGTAAAATGAGTATGTTTGGAAAATGTGGGATTGGAATTCATCTTCTTCGATTCTAGTTTTGCATGCATTCTATTCACTATAACACATGGCCTCTATACCAGTATCACCAGCAATGGGAACAAGGGAAAAAGAAAACTTCTCTTGACTGCAGGAAAGATAGGCTCTCTGCAGAAGCTTCCCAATGACCAGATTTCCAGAATTCTGACATATCAACCTAACATGTGGAATCAAAGCATCTTAAGAGTTGAAAAAGGTCTATAAAATCCCCCTCTTCCCCGCTTCTACATGAAACACTTGCTATATACCTAGTACTATGTCAGAGTTTTAAAGAAAAGCAAATAATGCAGAATAACATGGAACAAGGATGGCTGACCTTTTAGGATTATCCATTTATTTCTTAGGATTCTTCATGGTGGAGGAAAGTGGATGGTTGTTCAAAGAGAAGGTAGTTGCCCAGAGGTGTCTGAGATAGTACCAAGAAGGCAAAATGAAAACAAATCAAAGAACCAAGATAAACAACATCTGGTGGGGGAAAAAACTCTAAACTAAACTAAAGCATGTATTCTATCTGATGGACTCCCAGAGCCTCAGGAGGCTGGTTTGGGAGTGCTGACAAAATCATCACTTACACAATAGCATTTTTCTACGACCTTCAAGTTGCCAGTTTTTCAAAAGAACAGCTCTGAGAAAGACAGCTGGTTCTTTTGACCTGGCCATCGGCTATGTGAATACTTAAGGTTGCTTCCCAGAAAATATACAGCTGAATGGTTGAGAGCTTGTAGATTTTGTCCTTTCCTTCTTCAAATGCAGAGACTACTGAGTGGCTCTTGCCCCCAAAGATCTCTGTTGCAACCTTACTTCCTAAATCTTATCCTTATTTCATCTAAGAATAAAGGGTATTTCCATGAAAGTTTGGACAAGTCTTCATGATTCTAGTGAGCTGATTTTTAGAGTGAAAGGGTTAGGGAAACAGAGATGAATAAATCCCACTAGTATTTCAGAGTGTCAAGAATCAACTTGATATTTTTATTCACAATCACCATCACAATCATTACACTCACAATAGAAAAAAATGATACATAACCAAGCAAAGACAGCTGTCGGTAATAATTTTGAAGCACCCACATGGAAAATATCTGCAAAGGATAGAGCCAAGACAGCGGATTGGTAGGAATCAGCGTGGTGAGCTGTTTTACAAAGTTGTCCAAACAGATAAAAAAGAGTGAACCACACTAAATTTTGCATAGGGAAACAAAGAAGGAGGTCTGTGGATCCTGGCCAGGAATACACAGTACAGAGCACACCAGCATCCTGGTTGAGGCTGTGTACCAGGGCAGGAGGAGGTCCCAGACTCAAATAAGGCACCACTAGATCCATACCAGCACATTGTGAAGAGGACAGGTATGAAAGAGCAACTTTGTTGCCCACTACCCAGTTCTGTGACACAATGATAAGGTAGAAAGAAAAGGGGACCTGTGCAGGGGAGTGGCATTCTGGGTTGGGAAATGGACATGATCCAAGGATTATACTTGGCAGCGCAGAGTTGGAAACATGATAAGGGATCGAAGGACTCAAGAGAAAAGAACAGTTTAGAGTTGAACTGGTTCCCCAGTGGGTCAATATGGGGAAAAGAAGAGAAAGGCATGTACTAAGAAGATGGCTTGGGAGAGAAATGAGGGACTGAGGGATTAGAAATCATAATGTTGGCTGAGTAGAGTTTTGTAAGGGAAGGGAGAGGAAGAGGGAGAGGTAGAAAGCCAATAATTATGGCCAGATAAGATTTTAGAACTCTTAAAGATGGAGGTGGTACTTTTATGAATGACAGTAAGACTGAGAGTGTGGCCATCTTTGTGTGTGACTCAAGTGGAGTGGAGGAGTATGTCATGAGAAGGGAGTAGGATAACAAACTGAGCAGTTAGGATGTTTGAGGGAGAGTCAGTATGCGTGTTGAAGTCCCCAGCAAGGGGAGAAAAAATGTGAAGGAGAGGAAAACTGTCAGCTATGTATTGAACTCATTGAGAAAGGAAGGAAAGTGACCTGGAGGTCTGTAGATAACAGTTACCAAGTTTTTGATTGGATGGCTTATAGGAACCAAGTGCAGTAGCACAGTACTATTATACAGATCCAAACCCAGGTCAAGAACTTGCAGTTCTCAGAATAATGGAATAGCAATCAGACCACTCCGGGATCACTGAAAACATGCAAGTCCCCAGACAGTCCTTGAAATCCTAGAAAAATACAACAGTCAGTACCCCTAGCCCTAATATCAAGTCAGATGCGAAGTAGGCTAAAAGAATGAGCCAAACAAAACAAAACATAATAATGAAGCATTATGGCAGCAGAGACAGTCAGGACACAAACACAGAAGAAAAAAATGACCCTAAAATATCTATCTGTGGCCTCATAGAGCCACAAACTGAACCAGAACTGCTAGAAGAGATAAAATAAGTGAAAAAAGAGGAAAACATTTTAATAAATGAAATGAGAGAACCTGAGGAAAAATTAGAAAAGAAATGAGAACTGTAGAACAACTGCAAAGGAAATTAACAAGTTGGCACAAAAATTACAAAATCTTGCCTGAGCAACAAATTATCTGAAAATAAAATGGATCCAACAGAAGTTGATAACTCCATAAGGAAACAAGACATATTTTTAAAAAATCAAAAGACTGAAAAAATAGAAGAAAATAGGGGCAGCTAGGTGGCACAGTGGATAAAGCACCAGTCCTGAATTCAGGAGGACATTAGTTCAAATCCAGCCTCAGACACTTGACACTTACTAGTTGTGTGACCTTAGGCAAGTCACTTAACCCCTCATTGCCCAGTGGAAAAAATAGAAGAAAATTAAGAATCATTTTCCCATATGAATGGCATGACCAATACAAGTGTCTGTTTTCAGTAATTTTTCAATTGTATCTGATACTTCATGACCCCAATTGAGGTTTTCTTGGCAAAGATACTGGAGTAGTTCGCCATTTCCTTTTTCAACTTATGTTATGAATAAGGAACTGAGGCAGAATTAAGTGACTTGCCCAGGGTCACACAGCTAGGAACTGTCTGCAGCCAGATTTGAACTCAGGAAGATGAGTCTTCCTGACTCCAAGTCGCACTCTCTCCACTGACGTACCTAGCTGCTCTAGTGCCTAGGCATCATGTTTCAAGAAATCTTAAAAGAAAATTGCCCAGATCTCTTAGAACGTTCTGAAAGAAACCCCCAAATCAAAAATTTCTAGTATCATAAGAGCCAAAATCTAGATTTCTAAGTCAAAGACAAAATACTGCAAGCAACCTGAAATTATGAATTAATATTGAGTAGCCATAGTTAGGATAACACATGATTTATAAGCCACTATAGTAAAGGAGCTGAGAAATATGAATATAATATTTTATAAGACAAAGGATATGGGCTTGAGGTCAAGAATAACTTAGCCAACAAACTGAGTATAATTTTACACAAAAGGAAAAATGGATCTTTGATGAAATTGAGGGCTTTTAAGGACTTTTGAAGAAAAGAGTAGAACTGAAGAGAAATGTTGAAGTTCTAACACAGGTGTGAAGAGAAAAATTAAAAAAGCAAACATGAATGAACAATGATAAAGGACTAAAAAAGGACAAATTGCTTACATTTGAATATGGAAGGATGGTACATGTATGCTCTCTGAACCCTATCATCATCAAAGATAATAGAGGGCATCTAATTAAATGAGTTATAGGAGTGGTTCCATTATGTCTTGATGATCATAAAAAAATAATGTAAAGAAAGTGGAAAAGGAATATATGGTGAGGGGGGAAGAGTCAAAGGCACAGAATCTGGGCAGGAAAGAGGAGATTGGGGAAGTGGTTTAGATTTGAACCTCATTGTTATCTAACTTGGTCAGAAGAAAGAACACACAAATAAAGAGCTGAGTACAGAAATATATTACCACTGTACTGTCAAATTGGAGGGAAAGGAGGTATGGAGGGGGAATTAGAGTGAAGTGGATGAAGGGAAGGATTATTCCTAAGCAAAATAAGCACTAAGGAGGTACAAAAATATTTATAGCTCTTTCTGAGGTGGAAAAGAATAGGGACATGAGGATGTGTCCATAAATTAGTGAATGGATAAACAAGTTATGGTATATAAATATGATAGAATACCACTATGTTGAACTCTTATCAGTACAATATTCAACCAGGATTCCAAAGGATTAACTACAAAACATAACTACCTTCTGGTAGAGGTAAACATACCATGTTCTCTGACCCAAAGATCTCATGTCTAGGGACATATATGTATAATACACACATACATACACACACATATATACACACATTCCAAGAAGTTCATAGACAAAAAGAAAGATCCTGTATAGACTAAAATATCCATAACAACACTTTCTGTCATAGCAAAGAATTAGAGACAATATAGATATCCATCTTTTAGGGGGAATAACAACTTGTGGTAAATGAATGTAATGGAATATATAACTACAGGAATATGCAGAATAAGTATAATATACATAGTAACCACAACAAACACAGTAACTACAATAATCTCTATATAGTAACAACAGCAGAGAAGCTGAAAGCAAATGCTGAAAAACTATAATGAATGAGCTTGGCTCCACAGAAGAGATGAGACAATTCATTTCCTACTCTCCTTTGCAGAAGGGGTGTGTGTGTGTGTGTGTGTGTGTGTGGTGTGTGTCTGTGTCTGTGTGCATGTGTGTATGTTGGAGGGTCTGATGGGTGTCAAATACTGCACGCATAGGCAGACTTAGGTGATGAGTTATACAGATTCGTTCAAGTATTTTCTTCCCTTCTCTTTTGAAAAAAAATTCTGTAAGGGAGGACTATTTTAGAGGGAGAGGGATATATCTGGAAATGAACAAAATGTGCAAACAAAAGATACCAATATAAATCTAAAATTTAAGGAGAAGGAAGCTACCCATCAAGTTCCTGCTCTACAAGGGCATAGGTTATTTTTGTTTCCTTTATTTCCTCCAGAACTATTCAATTCTGCAGCAAAGGCCTTTTTTTTCCTGGGAATCTGAGACAATGGCACTCATTTTATCTCTCAATTAAGAAGCATTTGTTAAGTTCTGCAGCACTGTCACCAATGCTGGGGATACAGAGTAAGCCAAGAGCCTAGATGCTACCTGCCATCCATCCTAGCCAGTTGTGTGAGGTTTGCTCTTCACATCAGAGTGACCATTACTTCCTCAATGACAACATTCAGCTCTTTTCTCCTTGCTCCTTGTCACTTTTGATGCCTCATTCCCTGAGAACAGGTAGAAACAGACTATGTCCCAAAGTGGAGCTCTTTGACAAGATTTTCTGCTGCCTGGTTAACACTTCAAACTCAATCATTGCTGAAACACACCCCTATTTCATGGTTGGACTTAAAGGGAAAGTGGGGCTGTGGTGTGAGATTTCCACTTTTGCCAGAATACATCTCCTCAACACAAATAGTAATAGAAAGGCATTGCCATAATGCCACAATTCACATACTCCTTCTGCCCGTTCACCACATAGTATGAAGATGGGGTCTTCAACCTTGGGAGACACTTATTTTTTTCTGTTTCCCTCAAGTCTTGGGATCTCTCAGGCTAGGGGTACTGACAGTTAAGTCCCTGAGTTTCTGTGAAAGACCACCACTGCCATTGAAAGGGGTGTGGGGAGCCATATTCTCCAAGTGGAGTCCCTAAAGCATGGTAAGAAATCAAAGTGTCAAGTTAAGTATCTTTCCTGAGCAAATCCTAGATAAGCCCAAAGACGGGCCATGGTGGAAAATAGCAAATGATGCTGACAAGCAAATAGCCTGAGTTCTAGTTGGGAAGGACCACGGACAAAGAAAAGGAAAGACAGGTAGTTTATGACAAAACTGAAGGTGGAGGACAGAGTCAGAAGGAACTGAGAATCTGCTACCTCCTAGACCCTCCCAGCAGTTTCATCCATCATCTGTAAGCCTTATTTTAACATTAAATAATGAGGTAAGTTCACTAACTAGAAAGCTGCAAGATCAGAGGGAATCTTGGAAATCATCTAGACCAGAGGCTTTTACCCAGGGAACTGTGAACATTGCTTAATATTATGATAAATGCATTTCAATATAACTGGTTTCCTTTGTAATCCTTGTATTTTGTTTTAAGCAATTAAGAACGTTATTCTGGAAAAGGGTCCACAGACTTCATCAGAATGTCAAAGGGCCCCATGACCCACTCCATGATCTAAACCAATTCCCTCATTTTGCAGATAGAGAAACTGAGAAATAAAATGACTTCCCCAAGGCCACACAGGTAGTGAAGTAGCAGAGCCAGGATTTCAACTCAGCTCTTTTTACTTGAAAGCCAGGGATTAAAAAAAAAATTCTCCAAAGTGGGGGGCAGCTAGGTGGTGCAGTGGATAAAACACCTGCCCTGGATTCAGGAAGACCTGAGTTCAAATCTGGCCTCAGACACTTGACACTAACTGTGTGACCCTGGGCAAGTCACTTAACCCCCATTGCCCTGCAAAAAAAAAAATCTCCAATGTGGCCACGAACCCAGTCCTTCTGTCCTCTATGGAGTCATTCTGATGGTAGCATAGCAATGGCAGGGCTAGATGATAGAGGGAATGAGTTATAGTAGGACTGCCCCTCTCTTCTAGCCAATCAGACAGCTGAACGTGCTGGAAAAATATTATAAATGTTTGGGGAAATGACTAATTGACTCACTCAATATGAGTTCTACAAGGGACCTGGGAAGGTAACAGCAAGAGACCCAAAAGCACTATTTCACAACACATCCAGAGAGTGTGCTGCTAGAAACCTGAAGCAGCAGCAAGACCAACTGGGATCAGTTGCTACCAGGACATCTGTGGTTCTTATTGATAAAAGCTCAGAGAATCTGAGTCAAAAGATGCAGTGGATAAAGCCCCAGCCCTAGATTCGGGAGGACCTGAGTTCAAATTCAGCCTCAGACACTTCACACTTACTAGCTGTGTGACCCTGGGCAAGTCACTTAACCCTCAGTGCCCCACAAAAAACATACAAAAAACCACAAAACAAAACCACAAAACAAAACAAAAACAAAAAGTTATAACTACAGGACACAGTTGTAGATTTAAGATTCAGATGACAGAGGGGAGATAATGAATGTGTGAGCTCATAGAAAAGTACTGAGATATAGAGGAGTATAACCAAGGAAGGTCTAATTGAATGATCTAGAGCTTCTCAATAAAGGTACAGTTGAGATCCTCTGCTCTGACTGTGGAGTTGGGACTTGAGAAGAGAGGAAGAGATTTGGAACAGTGGGTGCTAGGATCATCAAACCCCAGTAAGGGTTCTGCAAAGCTGGGAGAGTCCCAGCTGAGATCCTACAGCTTAAGTATACACTGGATGATACTGGTGTGACTTTTATCACATTCTGAATATTGCTCCACAACTCAGGAACAGGGGTGAAGAAACTAGATGAAAGCATTAATCAAATTTTTTGATTGAGCTGACAAAATCAGTGATGGTATGGACCAAATATATCTACAACAAAGTAAAACAACTCTGTGAGTAGCTCACACCTATCAGATGTAGAAAATGCTGGAGGGAACGAGGGAAAAATAGGTAAACTAATTAACTGTCAGTATAACCATTCTGTAGAACAATTAGGAACTATGTCCAAAGGGCTATAAAACTGTGCGTACCCTTCAACCCAGCAAGACCACTATAGGTCCATATTCCAAAGAGATCAAAGAAAAAGGAAAAGGCCCTATATGTAAAAAAAAATATTTATAGCAGCTTTTTTTTTGAAGAGGAAAAGAATCGGAAATCCAAGGGACACTCATCATTGGGGAATGGCTGAACAAGTTGAGGCAAATAATTGTGATGGAATACTATTGTGCTGCAGGAAATGATGAGGGGTGTGGTTTCAGAAAAAAATGGCAAGACCTATATGAAGTGACTCAAAATGAAATGAGAAGAACTGGGAGATGACTGTACACAGTAACAGCAATGCTATCATGATGATCAGCTGTGGAAGACTTGAGTATTCTGATCCAAGACAATTCCTAAGTACTCATGATAAAAAAAAAAAATCTAACCACCTCCAGAGAGAGAACTGGTGAACTCTGAGTGTAAATTACAATATAATTTTCTCACTTTATTTTTCTTGCTTTAAGAAATAGCTTATATAGAAATGTTTTGCATGATTTTACATGATAATTGATATCATATTGTTTGCCTTCTTAGTAGGTGGTGTAGGGTGTGTCAGAGATGGAGGAATTGGGAAATCAAAATTTAAAAAGAAAAGAATGCTAAAAATAAATTAAAGAAAAGAAAGAAAAGAATTATATACCTACACAATGAGATAGATATTCAGATAGATAAACTCAAATTTGCGAAAAAGAAGCAAATCTAGAATGAAGGTAAAATCTGTGTGTCCTTTCAAAAATAAACAAATAAAGCTCAATCTTGGAAAAAATTTTAATCAGCCTCTTCTCCACCCAATCCCACAAGTTGTTATACCAATGCATCTGCTTTTTTCAAAAAAAAAAACAAAACAAAACAAAAGGGAGGAAGAGAAAGCAAATATGGAAATCGACTTGCTTTGAGCCCTATGTAACTGACTCCAATTTATTTTCCTAAAACATACACTTTCCCAGTTTCCATTCTGCAGCTGATATTTCTCCACATTCAAAAGAACCAATTTTCTCCAATTTTACAGTCTTTCCAGTGCCACATCTTAGAGATTCAAAGCTTTCTTCTCCAACAAGTGCTTGCCATAATGGAAATGAATGTAAACAAATGGAAACAGTTAAGGGATTCTGGTGCCTTTCATGAAAAAAATTCCAACTTTTAGCTCACCATCAAAATAAACTGCAATGGATATTAGGAACAATCAGGAGAGAAGACCTACCACTGGCTACTGAGTCTATGTCCTCACTTTTCAGGACCAAGTGTCAATATAACCAGGCTCCTGTGAGCTTCTTCCTCAATTAAGCTCCAGGCTTGCCAGAATCTTAAAGAGAGAGAGAGACAGAGGTCAAGGAAAGCTGAGAGCTCAGACAAACATCAAGTCTTTCCTAAGGGGCCACTGGTATAGTTATTTCAATTTTTCTCAGCAAAAGGGAAATCTGCAAAAAAAAAAAAAGTTTTCGAATCTCATCTGCGGATTTAGACAGTTGTCATAGTTTTAGGACATTGGCAGAACTGTATAAAGAGCATACAGATCATAAATTGTTCCCTTGTTCCCAGTTTGTTTTTTTTCATAGAAGCAACTGATAAGGAAAAAAACTTTCAAGACAACCTCTTTCCATCCTTATTTACTAACAACCTTAACATGAGAACATTTTCCAAGAAAATTAGAATCTGATGAGGGAAAATTCTACCATGACCTCATTTACTCATGATTTCTTGCAAAGTTGACTCTAGTTGGGGGAGGGGGAAAAGGAAGAGAGATGGAGAGACAGAGAGAAACAGAGACAGAGAGAGACAGGGAGAGAGAGAGGGAGCTCTCAGTAGTAGGGCAATTTCAATCAAAGGAAACTGTCTAAATTACAGTATTAATTTGCAAATTTTGCCTTTAAAAAGTGAGGCAGCACATCTGTAATGAGCCAGAGTTGGGTGGGCACCAGGTTCCCTAAGGAGGGGCAATCTGGTTTAAGTCAAAAATAGAGCACGTCAAAGATCCTGTGCTGAGGACCCTGAGTAGTTCTTGCATTTCCAGCCTGGGCAAGATAGGGAGAACCACTATTTTTTCAAGGGAAAATTGTAAACTTGGGGTGAAGGGGCAAAAGCAAGGAGAAGATATAGTTCCTTCCCCTGCCTTTCTGGCTTCTGTGACACCATGTGATTTTTGTTATTTTTCTACCTCTTTGGCCAATCCTTTTTTGTTTTCTTCAATGACTCATTTTTCTTTTCCTGTCCTCTGTTTCATTCTGGAATCCTCTACTCTATAAGCTACATTCTCTCCCTTACAAAGTTAGTTCATTAACAAAACTTCAGGCAAGATCAAAATGATCACACCCAAATCTTTACTGCTAGTCCTGACTTCTCATCTGAATCTCAACTTTATTCTACTAAATGCCAGCTGAAATATTTCTACTTGAGTTTTTTGCCATCACCTGAAATTTCAAATTTCAAAAACATTAAATCAAAATTTCTCTCCTATTTCACTAATTTCAAAGATACAACTATTTCCCCTAGAAATTCAGGCTGTGGGGGCAGCTAGATGGCACAGTGGATAGAGCACCGGCCCTGGAGTCAGGAGTACCTGAGTTCAAATCCAGCCTCAGACACTTAACACTTACTAGCTGTGTGACCCTGGGCAAGTCACTTAACCCCAATTGCCTCACTTAAAAAAAAAAAGAAAAAGAAATTCAGGCTGTGAAATGGCTAAGTTACTTTATTCTCTTATTATAGAATACTCTATATTAGCCATCCTGTCAAATGGTGTTGAAAATATTTCTTACCTCCACCTTTATCCCCCATTACCAAAGTAGGCAAAATCTTCATCACAATCTTTTTATATCTGATAATCAGTTAACAAACCTCACTGATATCCCTATCCTTTGTCATGGACTCTCCAATATAACTAACACATAATTGCTACATTAATTTTCTTGAAACATTGTCCTCTTACCATTGTTAAAAATCTTCAGTGATGTGGGAGTACATTAAATGCAACAGGGAATCAGGTAAAGATAGGGAGAGTTGTAGCTAAGAGGGGAGATAATATTGGGAAGGTATAGTCACAATCAAAATAAACATCCTCATCCTGAAATGAAAATTAAGAGGGAAAAAAAATTGGAATGTAAATGTGGGATTCCCCACAACTGTAGAATTGCTGAACAAGTTAAGGTATATGAATGTAATGGAATACTATTGTGTCATATATGACAGAAGGGATGATTTCAGAAAAGTGAGCAGTATGAACTGATGGATAGTGAATTGAGAACAATCATGAGAACAATTTCTTTATGACAACATTTTACAGAAAATAACTTTGAAAAGCTTGAGAACTCTTATCAAAGTAATGACTATCCATGTGTCCAAAAGACATGATGACACGTGAAAAAGAAGTGATATAATGCACAAAGGGCAATGATTTTTTTTGGACATGGCCATTTCAAAGATTTGTTTTGCTTAACTATATTTGTTATTGGGGATTTCTTTTTTCTGTTTTTAATTGGGTGAAGGGCAGAAGTGTATGAAAGGGAGGAGGTTAGCATTTGTGATTTAAGACAAAGGAAAAGTGGGTCAATGAAATGTTTTTAAATGCACAGAAAAGAGCACAAGTTCAGAAAGAAGCATAGACATGGACAAGATTGAAAGTAAAAGGCTAAATTTATTATATACTAAAAAAAAATCCCACCAGGTTGTATAGATTAGAGATTCACTGTTTCATATAAAATTTTCTGTTTTACAATCTACTTTGCATATGGGAATGCTTATTTTAGAGGTGTTTGTTAAGTTCAGAATAAAACAAAATTAAACACATAGCCCAATATAAAGGTTAGCTCTTATTCTTTCAAAGTATAATTTCTATAATTCTCATTCCATTTATCAGTTCTCAGCATGCAGATTAAACCAAAGACATGAAATTCAACATACAAAGAAATCACACATGAGATTATGACTGTGGATCAAGACCATAAACCTATTCTAGGATGACTATGCCTCTTTTCAGGAAACACTCATGGTGTACTTCTCATATATGTGAGTGGCAATTCATTTACTTTACCTGCATCAAATAGCACGAGTCAGTATTTTTAATCAATATGCAAAGTTGAATGACATGTACAATGACACAGCCTGGAATTTTCAAGGTCTTTGTTCTAATCAGCATCACAAAAATTAGACATGAATAATTTAAGCCTAGAGTGTTCAAACACACAAAAGACCATTAAAGCCCAGCATATTTTCTCTAGACAAATAAATAAAATGAATTTGTTCTGCACCATTACATTCAAGATTCAATTTGAAAGTTTTCTTAACTCTAGTAGTTGGTGTGCACTAAAGATAGAAAAGTCTCTTTTTCACTGGGGAATTACATAACTTTTTTGTCCTGGACATTTTCCCTACATTTCTTGAACTGGGGGAATCAGAAATGCTATAGGAGAGTTGAAAGCCATAAAAAAGCTGGGATTCTAAAATATCTTCAGAAGGACAAAGCCCAAAGAATAGTCAGAAAGGTAGTCATCTTTTTGAGTCTTTTTTTCTTTCTACCACCTCAGCACACAATGGGCTACCAACAACTCTGTAGGCAAGAACCATGAAATCTACTCCTGGATTTGCCCCCAGCTAACTCACTTTAGTCAATAACAATAGCATCAGCAGCAACTTCGTGATCCAATGACAACTACTACTCAAATTTAAACAATTCCCCAGGGAATACTTTCTGCCTAATAACATCGTCAAATAAATAGGACAAGTATTAGTATTTCTCATTTTACAGATGGCTAAGCTAAGGCTCAAAAATGTTAAAGAAATTATCCACAACCAAATAGCTAGTCCTTTAACCACTCTGGGATTTATTTTCCATTTAATTCAATTCAACAAACATTAAAATACAGACCAGGTGCAAGGGACTATGCTAGGTCCTTGGGATACAAAGACACGACTAAAGCAATTTCTGCTCTTATACTCTACTGGGAAAAATAATATATATTCAAGTAAGTAAATATAAGGTAATTAGAGAGGAAGAGAATATTAACAACTGGAGGAATTTGAAAGGTTCATCTCTAAAATGAGGGAGTTGAGATAGATGACTTCTAAGGTCACTTAAAATTCCAAAGCATCTGATTTGTCTTGTTATTTAAGAGTATGCTTTCCCTGACTCAATGAATGGCAATAACCCGACCTATGAAGAAGAAATTGAGGGAAAATACAATATTTCATTTACTTAAATCACCTTAACCAAGACTAACTTAACCTGCAAAGCTTAGTATAATCCCACAGGGGAAAAATATAAATCTTTAATAGAGCAGAGAGTTTTCAAGATTTTCTGATGAAAAGATAGAAACTGGATAGGAACTTTGAAATGCAAACACAAAGGGCAAGATCAATCTAGAAATGTAAATTCATTTGAGCAATTGGAAGGGATGTTGTGGTGATGCAGTTCTAACATTCTAATATGGGGAGAAAAAAGAAGTGTCCTGTAAGAACCTTACTGTCTTTAAAGGGTACTGAGGGGGCAGCTAGGTGTCACAGTGGATAGAGCACCGGCCCTGGAGTCAGAAGTACCTGCGTTCAAATCTGGCCTCAGACACTTAACACACACTTACTTACTAGCTGTGTGACCCTGGGCAAGTCACTTAACCCCAATTGCCTTAAGAAAAAAACAAAAACAAAAAAACAATAAAGGGTACTGAGGCAATTAAATCAGAATAATGGAAGACCTGGGATGGATTGGTTCTGTTCTGATGCTTTTAAGAGGGGGAAATAAGGGAAGGTAAAAGAAATACACTATTGTAAAAAGTGAGAACAGGGAATAGAACTTGATATTTTTTATAATTGATATTTTTATGATATGAGAAGATCCACACACTTCTCCCCAGACTCCCAATTAAAAACAGGGATAAAACCCAAACAAATAAGCCAGGCAAAACAAATTTACACAGTGTCCATGACCAAAAACAAATGTCTGTTTCTGCATTTACAGAAATGGAAGCAGAGGTGAGGAGAGTCAACATTAGGTAAACCTCACTTTTATTTGAAATGGATGATGGGGAATTAAATCACACATACATAAACATAGTATGATACTTAAGTATATTAAACTCAACAGGAAAATAAATGGGGACAAGGAGAGATGGGGTTAAAAGAGAGGGTAATAATGAGAGGAAAAAAATAACAAGGAAAATAAATGTCCTGATCCTGATAGAAGAATGAAAAGGGGGGTAAAAAAGAAAGCAACTAGTATCTAATGGGTGTGTCCATCAATTGGGAAATGGCTAAACAAATTTTGGTATGTAATAGAATTATTGCACCATATTAAATGAAGAAAGAGATTTCAAAAGAAACTGAAGAAGCATAAATTGAGGCAGAGTGACAACCAGAATAATAATATATATAATGATAATAAAACGGCAAAGAAGCACAACTCTGAAAGGTTTACAAACTCTGATAAAAATGGACATATGATGAGGCTCATAACTAACCTTTTGATAAAGAGGTGATGGGCTTAAGGGAAGCATGGCAGGGGAGCCTCTTGTGATTTATTCATAGAAAAAATAGTTTCTTTAGTTAGGATAGCTCACCAACAAAAGAGCCTGCTTCTAAAAACTTTGCTTTCTGTCCTGCTTCCCTCCATGAACAGCTCATAGAAAGCTGAAGGATCTGAGCCCCTGTTTCCTCTTCCTCTTGAGCCCCAGACCCCAAGAGGGTCCTCTTTCTCAATTAAATATCAGTGGATGGAGCAAAGGGTCCCAGGTCTATGGGTCTCAAGGAGCACCTATCTGGGATGAGTGTTGGGTTGAAGGTCTTGGTCATTTTGAGGAAAAGATACAGCCTCTTTCTTTTACTTTTGATTATTTTAAACTTTGAACCCTAAAAAAGGGAGAAAACTATGCAAAACATAGCTGCCTACCTCAGTGATTAGAGAATAGTATGAATATGACAAGGTATGATTCTATGAAGATTGATCAGTTTTTTTCTGTCTCCCAGCTCAGGCCATATCTCAACCCTGACCACCAACTGATCCCTAACTTCAAACATAGACTGATGTAACCCTGGCCCCCAAATGAGCCTTTAACTTCAAACAAAGAACTGGAAACTAAAGGGGTCCCTGTAATCAGGATAATGGTTAAATAAATTATGGCATATGAAAGTAATGGAATACTATGGAAATGATGAAAGGGATGGTTTCTGAGAAACCTGGGAAGATTCATATGAACTGATCCAGAATGAAGTAAGCAGAATCAGGAAGATGATTTATACAACAACAACAACAACATTGTAAAGACAACTTTGAAAGACTAAGAACTGTCAACAGTACAATGACAAATAATGATTCTAGAGAACTGATGATGAGATCTGTTATTAACCACCTGACAAAGAGCTGATGGATTCAGTGTACAGAATGAGATATAATTTTTGGACATAGTCAATGAAGGAATTTATTTTTCTTTACTATTTGACATGTTTGCTACAGGGTTGATTTTCCCCCTCCCAGTGGTTGAAGGAGGTAGGAAACAGAGAAAAATATATGTTTGTTCACTGAAAATAAAATTTCATTTAAAAAACCCTCAACCAAAAAATAAAGAGGTGATAGGCTTAAGGTGTTGGGTTCAAAGTATAGAAAGAAATATATGATTCTAGACATGGCCACTGTGTGTATTTCTTCTGGTTGACCCTGCTTATTTGTTATAAGGGTTTTGTCCCTCTATTTTTAATTGGGGAAGAAGTTAGTAATAGTGAAGTCGAAAAAAGGAGGTCATTAGAAAATTTTTCTTTAATGCACAGAAAAGAGAAGAAAGGTCAGAAGGAAGGAGAAACAAGAAGGATATTTTTGAAAGTCATATAGAGAATGTATTATATATTCATACAAAAGTAGGCAGTGTGAAATGTAGACTCAGTTTTATATATAGTCCTCTTTTGTGTTCTATGTTTATGGAAATGTTCAATTTTTGATATTCAACTTCAGAATAAAAAGTAAAACAAAATGCATAATTTCAAATGCTAAATCAAATCTATGAAGTATATCTTTAAAATTATCTTATAAAAGAAGGGAAAGAGCAAGAGGAAGAGAAATAGGACTAATAAAAAGAAAAATGGAAGAAAGAAACTATGCTCAGATGTTCTTCAATTGGTAGCTAGTTTTCAGAGAGATCTAGTGACCTATTTATTGTTTTGCAATTTCACATTTTGTGAGGATTATTTTATCAAAGAAATGTACAGTAAAATCCTTCTAAGAGACTCTAGACAATTTTTCTATGGAACCATGGATGGCATCCATGCATATTGTTCATTGTATTGGCAGAAGTAAAAAAAAAAAAAAAGACTTTGTATAACAGTAAACAGTATCAACTTTACCCTATGCATAGCTAACACTGAGATATCACTATGTGCATGACCTACTTAGTTAATTTAAGAAAATTTAAAGGCTGGTCAGGGGCTGGTTTGGGTCTAAGTCCCCCTGAATAGTCAGCACATTTCTGACCCATCACTTACCACTGTCTGTTGGTATATGAACATGAAAGCAAAGTTCTTTGACTATTATATCAGTCAAAGGATGATATAATTAGGAAAGTAAAGTAACTGCCCTTCCAATGCCCCAAACACCATATCCATATACTGAACAAATTAAATGGAAATGCATTTTAGTTGATATGCTTTTCTGGGTTTTTTTTTTTTTTTGCTTTTTTTTTGGGGGGGGCGGAGCAATAGGGGTTAAGTGACTTGCCCAGGGTCACACAGCTAGTAAGTGTTAAGCGTCTGAGGCCAGATTTGAACTCGGGTCCTCCTGAATCCAGGGCCGGTGCTCTATCCACTGTGCCACCTAGCTGACCCAATATGCTTTTCTGAATTATTTATACTACTATTTTCAGTGTGGATAATCAAAACTTATTAATGTACATTTATGTAAGATATTTAGATATCTCATGTACATTGATATTATCTTATTAACTATGTCTGGATGAAGTATATCTTATGTACATATTTAAGACATTCATTCACTATAGAATCAATAATTAATGAGTATGAGAAAAACAGTAGGTTCAATGCCCCCAATATGATGGTGCTGATGGAAAGATTCAGAGATATTTTAAACATGATCTCCTTGCTCTCAGGAAATTATATATGTATATGGAGATATAGCTGCACGACCGAGGCTATATGGCCAAAGGGATATACTTGGGTGATATAAACACATAAGGGGAAAAAAGAAGCAAAGAGTATCTATATTAACATAGGATGAGGAAGAAGATAAGAAGATTAATAAATTCCTTGCGTACTATGTGAAGAAACTATAATGCTTATATAACAATGACACAATTTTTAAACTACATACAGCTCATGTCCTTTAGGTGGACAGAAAGGAAACACTTTTTTCAAAAGACAGCTCAATGATTTTCTTATTAGCAATTCAAGAAGATTGGAGATAAATCCTTGTTTTATTCACAATTACTTTTTCTGGATCTCCAAAGAGGTAAATCTAATGAATTTGCTACCCCTGCCTCTGCACCAGTGGACAAAAAAGCATATATATATATATATATACACACACACACACACATATATATACATATATATACATATATATATGTATGTGTGTGTGTACGCGTGTGTGTGTGTATATGTATATATATATGTATGTATATACACACATAGATACAAATAGAAGGAAATAACACATATATACACATATGCTAACATATATGTTATTTCCTTCTATTCTACTTCTTCCTTTTTTAAATAAAATAAGTGAATTAGTTATAGGGTTAGAATTTAACATAACTATGAGGGAAGAGACAAGGAAGTATCTACAACTTGTCTTCCATCATGCATCTCAAGAGCTGACCACTCTAAGCCAAAGGAGAGCTCATTAATCTCACATGTAAGAGGTATAATAAAAATATATAAAATAATTTCAGCTACTGTTTTGAGTGCAGCATTCCAAAGTAGGGCATGGCCCATAGCTGGGAAAATTCTGTTCTGAAAGATATGTAGGACCAGATTCCTATAATCCCATGTGCATTAAAGTTCATTATACCAAATCAAATTCAAAGGAATCACCAATTTTTTCTGTATCATTCTATTTAAAAATCCAATAAAACATTAAGAGGTAGTAGAAAGAGGATCTGTGTTAAAATACTGGCTCAACTGCTTGTTAGTTTCGCAACTTTGCATAAGACATGTTAGCTCTTTGGTTCTAAAAGGAGGGCCTTGGGCATATAAGGTTTCTAAGGTCGTTTCTAATGCCAGATCATGAGAAGGAGTAAAGCTCTGTAAAGTTCACTATTATATTCGTGCTGCCAGCTTTTTTCACACATAACCCTAAACTTACTTTAGGTAATAATAATGATATAATTCAACAGATAAACTGTACTGGGACTATAGCATAATCACAGATAAAATTGTTGCCCAGGCATAATACTGACCTACAAAAGAAGAACATTTTTAATAGATGTAATCAGAATCAACACTCAGATCCTTAAAACTCCATGTAACGTAAAGCTTTTCCATTCTAGAGACCTACCAGCAGAATCTCAAACCATATGGGATGAAGAACATATTATCTCTGCCATCATATTTACTGCTGGGAATGTACCAGTGATGCTTTCCATTGGTCTGAAGAAAATGAGCTTGCTTCCCAATATTTTTATTCAATTACATAAAGCAATCACTTGTTCTACCTGGAAAAAATTCTGTTAAACATTTAATATAAAAAAGCATGGGTAGGACAGTGACTTATCCCTAGTCTATTTCTTTCTGATCTCCATTGAGTGGAGGAGAAGAGGAAGAGGATGATTTCCTGGTCTTGGAGTCAGGGTTACAATCTGATCTCTACCACAAGGAAAACATTTAACTTCTGTAAGTCATAGGAAAATGTCAAATGTGGCTAATGCTGCTTGTAGTACTTACCTTACAGGGTTGCTGTAAGGATCAAATAAGATGTCATAGAAAGAGCTTTCAAAATTCTAAATGTCCATTTTCAAACATTATTTTTGTCATCTTTATGTTTATTTTATCAGATTAAACCCCAATAGGGAAATGTGAATATTAGTATGCCTTGGCACACCTGGTTCTAGTTATCTTGACAGTATTCCAGGGCTGCTTTATAAAAAAATCATCTTCTGTTAATTTTTAACTTATTTTGGCACCTTTATGAAGTAGAGAGTGGGGGCAAAGAGAGGTGCAGAATACAGGACAAAGAACGCGTGGCTTGTGAGGAAAGAAGGAAGGAAGGAAAAGCCTAACTCTGTTTTGTGCAGTATAATGGTTGCTTAGCAACATTTCACCTCAGGCTGAAAAAAAAGGTAATGTCTCAGTGAGGTGACACATTGCCCAAATATAATCAGAAGGTTCATTTTTTATAAAGTTAATGCTGTGTCAGTGCACCATGATGCCACAACACACACACACACACACACACACACACACACACCACACAGAGCTATGAAATTTACAGATTCCCATCATGATAACAGGATGATTAACGCAAAAAGAGCTCAGTAACTCTAGTTCTACAGCAAAAAAGGAGGAGAAAATTTCAAGGTGGAAATAAGCAAAAAAAGAGTAAATGGGAAGAAGTAAAAGGAGCAAGGATAGATTAGATAGATAGATAGATAGATAGATAGATAGATAGATAGATAGATAGATAGATAGATAGATAGATGGATGATATAGATAGATGTACATATATATAGATATAGATATATTTGTGAGCAGAGGGTTCTCTTGTATACACAGGACTCACCACTTATCCATTTAGCCTCTGGATCATGAATTTTGAAGTCTGGACTGAATAGATCTTCAACTGTTACCTTTCTCTTTTGTGATAGGCTGTTATCTTCAGCTGGAAAGAAAAAAGAAGCCATTATTTTTAAATCAGTATTTCAATTTGATGCAATTCAACAAACATGCAGTAAGGGCCCACTATGTGGAAGGCACTAAGCTAGGACTAAAGATACAGAGATATATCTCATAATCAGATATGAAAGTTTTTGCTCAAAGACCTTGTCTTCTAACTGGGACAAATATACAGGAGTCTGTAACTATATACCTTCAATATTTCAAAGATTTGCTATTGTTGGCACTTCTTTCAACACTGTAGATTGTAGACCCATTTGTATACTAATGAACTATCATTGTTACTTGAAAAATTCATTACTCTGTGGCTAACCTGGTGATGTGGGACCCTGTATATCAAAGGAAATTGGAAGAGTGGTCAGATAGGTGGAAGAAGAGCCAAGAGAGAACAGTGTCACAAATAATCTGAGAAGAGATAATATCCAGAAATA
The DNA here is from genome assembly GCF_019393635.1 of Dromiciops gliroides. Taxonomy (NCBI): domain Eukaryota; kingdom Metazoa; phylum Chordata; class Mammalia; order Microbiotheria; family Microbiotheriidae; genus Dromiciops; species Dromiciops gliroides. The sequence goes on from NC_057865.1 coordinate 88,725,813, forward strand.
ATGGGTGGTCAATAGTTTTAAATGCTGCAAAGAGGTAAAAAAAGAATAAGACTGAGAAAAGGAAATTAAGCTTTACAAAGAAGGTGGTATACAAGCAATTTGGGAAAAGGTAGTTTCAGCTGAATAATGAAAATTTGATAAGCATGTCATCTGTTCTTTCATCCAAGACAATGATGTTAACATTAAACATTAAACATCAGAAAAGAAAGGAAAGGTCTCTAGGAAAGTTCACAAGAGATATTTCATCCTCCCCCAACCTGACATTGTCATTATTTACTACACACCTGACAACAATCACATCTGAGAGTTAATATTTAAGTTCCCTGACATGCAGTTCACTTGTGGATGGTGAACTTATCAAAGGCAACCGGGTGGTCTATTTCCATTTAACTTATGTGCGGTTTCAACTCCCTATTAGATAGTTTCTCAGATAAAGGTTCTGTATCTCAAGTATATAAAGTACTTTGTCAAATCTATAAGGATACAAATCTATAAGAATACAAGTCATTCTCCAATTGTTGGTCAAAGTATATGAACAGGCAGTTTTCCAATTAAAAAAAACAATTTATAGTCATATAAAATTCTCTATCTTATTATTGATTAGAGGAATGTAACTTAAAACAACCTTGAGGTATTTTGTACCTATCAGATTGCTAAAATGACTGAAGGGGAACATGGCAAATGTTGAAGAGGATGTGGAAATATTGGAACTCTAATAATTCATTGTTGGTGGAGTTGTGAATTGATACAACCATTTTGGAGAGCAATCTGTAATTATGCCCAAAGAGTTATTAAACTGCCTATACCCTTTGGCCCAGCAATACAACTACTAGGTCTATTTCTTTTTTTTTTTTTGTTTTGTTTTTTTTTGTTTTTTTTTTTTTTTTTTGGGGTTTTTTTTTTTGGCAGGGCAATGGGGGTTAAGTGACTTGCCCAGGGTCACACAGCTAGTAAGTGTCAAGTGTCTGAGGCCGGATTTGAACTCAGGTACTCCTGAATCCAGGGCCTATGCTTTATCCACTGCACCACCTAGCCGCCCCCTACTAGGTCTATTTCTAAAGATGATTAGGGAAAAGGGAAAACAACCTATATATTCTAAAGTATTTACAGAAGCTCTCTTTGTGGTTGCAAATAACTGGAAGTTGTGGAGATGCCCATCAGTTGGGGAATGACTAAATAAGTTGTCATATATGATTGTGATGAAATATTACTGTACTATAATAACTGATGAGGTTGTTAATCTTAGGAAAACATGATCTCAAAAAGATCATAAAAAGGGAAAAGGACCAACATGTACAAAAATATTTATAGCAGTTCTCTTTGTGATGGCAAAGAATTAGAAAACAAGGGGATGCTTATCAATTGGGGAATGGCTGAGTAAGTTGTGGTATATGAATGTGACGTAATGTAATACTATTGTGCTATAAGAAATGCTGAGCAGGAAGATTTCAGAAAAACCTTGAAAGACTTAAGTGGATTGATGCCGAGTGAAGTGAGCAGAACCCGGAGAACATTGCACATAGCAACAGCAACATTGTGTGATGATCAGCTGTTATAGAATTGGCTCTTCTCAGCAATACAAGAAAATTCCAAAGGACTCATGGTGAAAAATGCTCTTCGCATTCAGAAAAGAACCTGTGGAATCTGAATGCGGATAGAATCACATTATTTTCACTTTTTTTTTTTAATTTTTGAGGTTTTCCCTTTTATTCTAATTCTTCCTTCATAACATGAATAATGTAGAAATATGTTTAATGTAATTGTACATATATAACCTCTATCGGATTGCTTGACATCTTGGGGAAGGGGGAGGGAAGGAAGGGAGGGAGAAAAATTTGGAACTCAAACTCTTACAAAAAATGAATTTTGAAAACAATCTTGACATGCAACTGGGAAAAATAAGATACTTTTAAGGAAAAAAGAAAAACATTGATAGACTTGTACAAAATAATAAAAAAACAAAATGGGAACAATCAAGAGAATTTATACAGTAACAGCAATAATATTTTAGAAGAACTTTGAATAAGTCATTTGACTATCATAAAGATACAAATTAACTACAAAGGACATATAAAGGAAAATTATATCTACAACCAGACAAAGAACTGATAAATAGATATATAGACTGGTTTTACATATGTGTGTGAATACACACACACATACATATGTATGTCTAATGGTAGCCAAGTTGAATCATCTTGCTTCTCTCCATTCATATTGTCATTACCACTTCTCAAATAGCTGTCCCATCCTTTCATTTATCATTCTCTTTTCATTAATATAGCTTTAAAATACCCTTTCTTTTGACCTTGGCATTCATTGCCAACCTCAGCTTATACTGAACTTGACATTTCTGCCAACAATTCTTACAGGATTGTGACATACTTCAGCATTTATGTTTAGTTACTTTTCCTTTTTATCTAGATGATTAAAAGAAAGTTTAAATTGGTCAATTCCAAGTGTGCACACACTAGTCCTTTGGGACAACTACCTCATTTCTTTTTTCACTTATATAATGTCTTTGCATCATTTGAGTTTCATTCTTTATAGCTTTCTATCCCTCTTGCATTTTCTCCCCTGTAAAATGTTCAAGCATGTGTTCTTCCTTTCTGTATTTTCTCTAAACCCTTTGAAACCTTTTCAACTCCCAAATCTAGGGTATATGTAAGACTATGCCAGGCTTTCCTCTCTACCTCTACTATAAATTCAAAGTTCTAATAGTCACTTCTCTGCAAAGTTGACAATGCAAAAGAACCATTTTCTTATTGTTGAACTTGATCCAGAAGCTTCACCTACCTTTTTGCATTAGGATCTCTAGTTCACCTTGCTTATTAACTATATTGGACATATTTGTATATAATCACCTAAGCCGCTGGTCTTTAAAAATAAATGATGTATAAGCATAACTAAGGTTCTTAGGTTTCATTAATTTCTCCCCCTTGATTAAACTAGAGGGGGGCAGCTAGGTGGCACAGTGGATAAAGCATGGGCCCTGGATTCAGGAGTACCTGAATTCAAATCTGGCCTTAGACACTTGACAGTTACTAGCTGTGTGACCCTGGGCAAGTCACTTAACTCCCATTGCCCTGCAAAAACAAAAAACAAAAAAACAAAAAAACTAGACACAAATTCCCTACAGGTTTTCTCTGAAGTTACCTCCTGTGAATTATGAATAACTAGAAATTTCTACTTCTATTTCCCCATGTTGTAACTATATATTCTATTGAATTTAGTTTGGGGTTATATGTGTATGTGTGTGTATATGTTTGTACATGCATGAGTATATGTGTTTGTGTTCACGTGCATGAGCACATGTTTTGTCCCTCTCCTTTTTCCTTTTTTTATTTAGCTAACTCTTAATTGGATTTACAAGATTCCTAGTAAATATTTTTTATTAGCTCTCATTAGGTGCACTCTACTTTTAGAAGGAGAGTTAACACTGTATAGTGGATAGAGAGTCAATCCTGTAGTCAGGGAGACCAGGCTTCAAAACTTAACTCTGATATATATTGACTGACTCTTTTATACCTTCCTAATTAACTGTCCTACTCACCACAGTGGCTTTTCCAAACCTCCTCATCCTTCTCAAACATCCTATAGTTCCCCATCTTCCAACCTTTTAACTGAGAACCTTGCTTGATTTCATTGAAAATTGATGTCACTCATCAAGAATTCCCTCTTCTCACTTCCTGCTCATCTCATACTACTCAGATGCCTTCTGCCACTATCCTCTCCTTAACCCTTGTCTCACATACAATGGTATAGTGATCCTTTTCCTTAGCAAGGCAAACCCTTTAATAGGCACAAACAATCCCATTCCATGCCATCTTCTCAAGCAGATTGTCCCTCCATTTTCCCACTCTCACTTATCTTCAGGATCTTATCTACTGTTTGCTCCCCGAATGCCTACAAACAAGCTTCCCAATACTCAAAACACCCTCACTTATCCATCCATCATTGTGTTATTATGTCATAGCTCACCTTCCTTTTGTAGTTAAACTCTTTAAGAAGGGGGTCTACAACCCACTTCCTTTCAATCCTTTAACTGGATTGTTGTTTTTTTTAAATAAACATTTTTATTTAAAGTTTTGAGTTCCAAATTCTATCCCTCCTCCTCTCCCTCCCCACCTTCCTCTCAGGTAGCAAGAAATCATATAGAGGTTATATGTGTTCAATTATATAAAACATTACTATATTAGTCATTTTGTATAAGAAAACTGGAATGAAGAAAAAAGAAAGTGAAAAATAGCATACTACAGTCTGTGTTCAATCAATATCAGTTCTTTCTTTGGAGGTGGTTAGTATGCTTTATCGTTAGTCCTTTGGGTTTGTCTGGGATCATTGTACTGCTGAGAACAGTTAAGTTATTCAGTTCTTCATCAGATGATATTGCTATCCCTGTGTACAGTGTTCTTCTGGTTCTTCTCATTTCACTATTCATCATCTGACCTAAGTATTCAACTGCTCACTCCAAACTTACCCACAATAATTTATCCAATGACCTTTTCTCAATCTTCATCTTTATTGATATCCCTCCAGTCACTGACACTATTAATCACCCTCTTCTATTTGAAACTCTCTTCTATCTAGGTTTTCATGACCCTCTCTCTTCTTCTCCTCCTGCTACCTGTTGGATCAGTCTTTCTCAGTTTCCCTTGCTGACCTTTATCCCATTCATTTCCACTAATCATAGGTGTTTCCTAATGCTCTGTCCTGGGCCCTGTTCTCCCTCTAAATTACTTAACTTGCTGATCTCATCAGTTTCTATGGATCCTATTATTATTTCTATGGTCATAATTCTCAGATTTAGCCAACCCTAATCTCTCACTGATTTCCTGTGTCCATATACAACTATCTATTAGCTATCTTGGACTAGTTGTCCCATAACATCTTAAACTCAATTTGTCCCAAACTGAATTCATCTTTCCTCCCTAAATTCTGTTCTCTTTCTAACTTCCCTATCACAGTTGAGGGTACCATCATATTCCCAGTTACCCAGGCTTAAAACCTAGAAGTAATTCTTGGCATTTCTCTCCCTACATCCATATCCAATATTTTGCCAAGTCCTGTTGATTCTACATTTGCAATATCTCTTGTATACACCATTCTTTTCTCCTCTGTCACTGCCATCACCCTAGTGCAGGTCCTCATCATCTCACACTTTATTTGTTTCAATAGCCTTCTGATTGGTCTCCTTGCCTCCTCCCACTTAAGTTCACCTTCTGTTCAGATCTCAAATTGATTTTTCTTTCTTTCTTCCTCTTTCTTTCTTTCTTCCTCTTCCTTCCTTCCTTCCTTCCTCCCTTCCTTCCTTTTCTTTCCTTTTCTTTTCTCTTCTTTTCTTTTGGCAGGCAATGAGGGTTAAGTGATTTGCCCAGGGTCACACAGCTAGTGTCAAGTGTCTGAGGCCAAATTTGAACTCAGGTCCTCCTGAATCCAGGGCTGGTGCTTTATCTACTGCACCACCTAGCTGCCCAAAGCTAAATTTCTTTTTTTGTTTTGTTTTGCAGGGCAATGAGGTTAAAGTGACTTGCCCAGGGTCACTCAGCTAATAAGTGTCAAGTGTCTGAGGTCAGATTTGAACTAAAGTCCTCCTGATTTCAGGGCCAGTTCTTTATCCACTGAACCACCTAGCTGCTCTCTCAAATTAGTTTTTCTAAAGTACAAGACTGACCATGTCACCAGTTGGTCCCTATTACTGCCAGGATGAAATATAAAATCACTGGTTTGACATGAAAAGTGCTATATAACTTGACCTCTTCTAGGCTTCTTATACCTTACCCAGCCTGCCTATCATGCCTTGGCACGTTCTCTGCTATCCAGTGACAATGGCCTCCTTAATGTTCCTCACACAAAACACCTCTCCACTCCATGCATTTGGATTGACTGTTCCACATGCTTAGAATGTTCTCTTTTCTTGTTTCTGCCTCCTGACTTCTCTGGCTTTCCTCAGGTCCCAGCTCAAATTCTACCTTTTGTAAGAAGCCTTTATCAATCTCTATTAATGCTAGTGCCTTCTTTCTAAGATTATCTCCAATTCATCCTGTATTTATCTTGTATGCACATCATTGTTGGCATGTTGTCTCCTTTCTTGGTCTGTAAGCTCCTTGAGAGTGGCAACTATTTTATTTGTTTTGTCTTTCTTTGTCTTTCCAGTGCTTAGCACAGTGTCTGCTACATAGTAGACACTTAATATGCTTGTTGACTTAATTCAGCTTGCTAATATTAATACACAAAGGTCTATTTATTGACATCACTGAATTCATACTTAAAGGTATTCTAGCTTTGAAACCAATTTCCAGAAGGGGGATAAGCCTTAGGGGTATAGGGTCTCTCCTACAAGTATGACAGTCAAACTGCACTCTGAAGGCATGATGTACTAAATAAATGCTGCCAGACTGTCTGACCCTGTGAGTCTAAGATAAATGGACAGAACTTGTGTGGGCAGAAGATTATATCACACTTGCTTCAGGCAGCCCATAACAAGGCTGGGAAAATTAATGTCATTCTGCTTGACATTTGCAAAGCCAGAATTTTCAGAAGGTATACATTTTCAGGTACATTTCAGAATCAAGAACAAAAATAAAAGGCTATATTGGAGTCATTATTTTGACTTAAAGGAGTATCTTCCCCCCCCCCTTCCAATAATAGCAATGGAATAAATACATACTGTTTCCCTTGAGGATGCATTTTCAGAATATTCAGGACCCTTCACAGTCTAGCTATAATCTCCTGAGATCCCTTCAAGACTTGGCTCTGATATTACTTTCTCCATGAAGCTTTCCTGATATTTAGAATGGGAAATTATTTTTTCAGTCATTAGATATAATAGTACTTCATATTCCTCTAACGTACTTATAATATTGTACATTTTATAGTAATCCATGTACATGTGAATCTGTCTATCTATCTAATTTATCTACCTACCTCCCTACTTAGGGTTGGAAAATAAATTTTCAAACTATGAATAAAAAAAGTCATACTTCTGGAGTAGATGATATAGTCATATGTTGAGTTCTGAGAGGAAAACATTCTCCCTTACTATATGGCCAATTACTTGACTAAAGTCACAGTCTTAATGTTTCTTCTTCTAACCCTTAATAAAACTTTGTTGAATTAATGAGGCTTTTTTTGAGGGGCAATGAGGGTTAAGTGACTTGCCTAGGGTCAAACAGTTAGTAAGTGTCAAGTGTCTGAGGCTGAATTTGAACTCAGGTGCTCCTGAATCCAGGGCCAGTGATTTATCCACTGCATTACCTAGCTGCCACACCCCCTGCCTTTTTTTTTTAAACTTGGTTTTTTTTTTGCTTTTGGTGAGGCAATTGGGGTTAAGTGACTTACCCAGGGTCACATAGCTAGTAAGTATCAAGTATCTGAGGCCGAATTTGAACTCAGGTCCTCCTGACTCCAAGGCTAGTGCTTTATCCACTGTGCCACCTAGCTGTCCTGTAATTTTTTTTTCCTAACTGAAAGTGCTGTTTTCCTGGGTGACATAAACAAACAAATAGTAGCAGGGGGTGCTGGATAAAGGAACAAGTTTGGATTCATGAAAATTGGGGAAAATAATATAGAAATGTGTTTTGTATGATTGCACATATATAACCTATATCAAACTATTTACCTTCTTAGGGAGGTGGGAGGGAGAGGGAGAAGGGAAGATAATTTAAAACTCAAAATTAAAAAAAAAACGCAAAAGTTAAAAATTGTCTTTACATAAAATTGGGAAAAATAAAATATACTTATAAACAAAGAAAAAAACTGGGGTCAAAACCCACCTTGGGCACTTACTAGCTGAGCAAGTCATTTAACCTTTCCCAGTCTCAGTTTCCTCCTTTGTAAAATCCAGATGGCAATGACATCTGTCTCATTGGGCATTCATAAGAGATAATGTATCACAGTGATTTGCCAGCTATTTATTTTTAAAATAACAAAATGTTTGTTGAATTAATGTTTAATGAATAATCACTGCTCTCTGAGACTTTTCATAATGAAACAATATAGACAAAGGCCAACACACAGTTAGAAAACCGCATGTCAGATTATTAGCAATCTTCTAATAAAAACATTTGTTTTCAGGCTGGGGCAGAGTTGTTCTTCTGTCTCTTATTATTATTCATTTTGAACAATCTCACATATTAATAGCTAAATATGAATGATTAAGACTGTCAGTAGTCTGCATTTCTTAGGATATGCCCATAAGTGGCTCCTAATCCCCAAGACCACTTTTATCTGGGGAAGATTTTCATGTACCTACAGGGATGAGACAATGCCCCAGAGTGCCCCCCTCAGGTATGCACATTTAAACAGGCAGTTTCCTAGCACAAAAAAAAAAAAAAGGCAAAAGAATGAGGTAAATATAGGGTAAGCAATTGCTACTATTGATAATACTTACCAGAGAAAATATGGGATAATTGTTCTAGATTCTACTCATTATTGTCTTTGTTCAAACCTCTTGTTACACTATAAGCACCAATGTTAATACCAAGGATGACTTCTCTTTCAGAGGAGACAATATTTGACTATGTAAGCTATGTGTTTCCTACCATATAATAACTAACTGGGTTTTAATAGAGATACTGGGGAATTCCAACTTAAATCTTGCCTGAAATCTTCAGGGTTTTTCAGATTGCCAACCCATGAGATTTGAGTTTATGTGATCGAGAAATAAAACAATTATGTACAGTCCGGGGGCAGCTAGGTGGTACAGTGGATAAATCACCAGCCCTGGATTCAGGAGGACCTGAGTTCAAAACCGGCCTCAGACACTTGACACTTACTAGCTGTGTGACCAGGGGCAAGTCACTTAACCCTCATTGCCCTGCAAAACAAAACAAAACAAAACAATTATGTATGGTCCTCTTGATGTCAACTGTCTAGGCAGAGTATCTAATGATATTAGGTCACCATTGTTCTACTTTTTCTCTAAAACTGCTGGTTACTCCACAATCCACAAGATTAACATTCTACTTGCTCTCTGAAGTTTTCTGAGGCTATAAGAAAAAGCAAATAACTTGGGTCCAGCCACAGAAGCATCAACTTATTTCATAAAGCCCAAATCAATAGAGTTTGATGAGAACTCCAGAAAAAGACAAGTAGGTGAGAAATTCTCCAAAACAATAAAGCAAATGTACAACTTTTTAAATGTGCCAAAGAAAGAACTGATATTGATGGAATGGAGTGAAACATGCTATTTTTCACTTTCTTCCATTTTTTCCCCTTTTAATCAAGTTTGCTTGTACAAAATTACAAATAGGGTAATGTTTTACATAATCATACAAGTATAACCCATATCTGATTGTTTGCTGACTTGGGGAGCGGGGAGGGGAAGGAGCAAAAGAGGGATAAAATTGGAACCCCAAACTAAAAATAAACAAGTTAATTATTAAAAAAATTAAAATGTACTATTTTCCTTCCTCTTTAAAGTAGTCTCCTTCCTACTTAATTCTATTAATCACTGTCATGTCTTGACACTGAACCCATAGAAAGGTGCAGAGCTATGTGATTTATCATAGTATATGAGCCTTCAAAGCTAGTTTATAAGTCACACAAGTATAACAGTCCCTTACTTTGTAGTTCTCCCTCATTCCTACCTCAATCCCTCAGTGAAATTATAGGGCTCAACCTCATAACCAATTTTTTTCATCATATGATTTGAAATTATTAGACCAAAAGGGACCATGGGAAAGGTAGCATTACTGTGAGAAAGAGCACTGGTTTCAGTTAAAGGACCTGGGTTCTAGTCTTGCTTTTGTCACTTATTACCTGTGTCACCTGGGGAAAGTCTCTTAGAATTCCTTGACTCTCACTTTCTTTTATCTGTTAAATGAAGAAGGTGGACTAGGGGGCCTATGAAGTTCCTTTTATCTCTATATCTTTGATACTAATATAACTCTCATTTCACAAGAGAGGAAACTGAGCCTGAGAGAGGAAAGGAGACTTATTTAAGATCAATGTGATTCTACATGATTCCTAGATGTTTTCAAAAATTAATCCTTAAAAGATGAAGATTATTAATACCAAGGCTCTTCACAATAATGTGCTACAGACTGAAAATAAGTCCAAGTTCCCCAGATTCTCTATACTAGGGTAGCATCATTAAAATAAGTTCACAGAAGCCTAAGGTGACAAACCTGAAAAGATGTAAGCTTAAAGAACTTCTGTCATGTTGGTTAAATTTCAACTCATGTCTTACTTGAAAGTTTTAGCATGTAGTCAGAAATAATTGAATTTTTGAAGTAGCATGAGTCTAGTCAGCTCCTCCCATACTGAAAATGCTCTAAGAACAGACATGTCATGGTCTGTCCTCTCAGGATCACTTTGTGTAATTTTAGAAGGGGTCATTATTAGGTTGGTGCCTGGGTAATAGATTCTTCATTTACTTCAACTCTTTAAAAACTATCTACTATGCAAGTGAGGAGTTATTATCTCTATGACTAAAAAGCCTATCTATACTGATGAAAACATGAATCTTTTAGATACTGTAGGAACTATGGAAATCGAGTGAACTATACTAACTCCATCTTGTGACTCAATTCTGGATCTAGCTCAGTTCCCTTTCTATTCAATTATAGATCTAGCTCAATTTCTTCCTAATGAGCAAAACGTATGCATTTATGGGAATTGTGAGAAAACATTATTGAGCTATTTGAACCTAACCTTGTGTGGCTGGGAAACTGGGCCACCTCTACCTGTTGCTTAGAAATCTTTAATTAAGGACTGAGATTATGCTGACCAGAAGCCCAGTCACATCAAAAGACTGATACAAGGAGTTTTCTCACAATTCTACATCTCAAGCAACGCATATGTCTTATCTGAAAACTGGCCTCAAAATGGTCAATTACTGTTTCTTTGTTTCTTTGATTGAATACAGACATGTGAAGGAGTGAATGGGACATTTCTTTTTCTGATTTCAGGCAACTGTAACTATTTGATCTCCCCCTCCTAACTTGGAAAGTCCCCAGTCTTTCCTCCAATTAGAAATCATATTAACTAATCTTGTATACTGTTTTATATCCCATTAGTTGTTTTCTTTTAGTACATAAAAATTTTTCTCCCCTTGTATTGAGGGTTCAGTGCCAACATGAGAAGGCCTGGTCCCTATTTGTTACGCAGTTGGAATGCACTGCTTAATAAACTGATATGGTCAAAAGTTTGAAACTTGGTTTCCCCAGTTATTTCATGTTTCACCCACCATAGTATAGGATAACATTTTAAAAAGTTAATTTTACTGGCTTATAGTCATACTTCATAGGATTTTTCAATTTCTACTTCCAAATTACTATATGAAATATCTATCACTATTACTACTAAGTAGCATTTCTATACTGCTTTAATATTTATAAAGTTCTTTATAAATCTTATCTCATTTAATCCTCATGACAATCTCATAAGGTAGATGCTAATATTATTCCCATTTGGCAGATAAAGAAAAAGAGGCTGAGAGATCAAGAGACATGTTAGTGCTATTATTATCCATATTTTTCCAGATGAGCAAACTATGGCTGAAAGATTTGCCCAGGATCACACAGGTGAGCAGGATTTGAATTCTGTTCTTCCTGTCTCCAAGTCTAACAGTCTATCCATTAGACCACCTAGCATTCTAGATCCCAAAGAAGACTAATGAAAACAAAAGCAATCATTACTGTACTTTTGCATTTTGAAGAAATTGTATTCCTTTTTGGGAATATGTACTGGTCAAGTGTATATAGTGTTAGGTAACATTTTAAGATAACATTGTCAAGTAACACTGTCAAAATTTTTTTGTAAAAAAAATTTTAAATTAGTTGTTTCTACCATAAAGAAAAAAAATGGTTATATAATGTATATAATTTATACTACTAGCTCCCCCTACCTTTATTATTATTTTTTAAACCAGGCCTATTAATTCATTGGTATAGGGATATCATCTGTAACTTACAGTATTAGAGTGTTATCTGTGGTAGAAGGGGTCTAACTTGCTACCAGTAAGCTATACACAGCCCACAAAACTAGCAATTGCTAAACCGCATTAAAAAGGAACTAGGAAATGTTTGCCAAAATAAAATAATACAACATATGATATATGATACAAAATGTGAGATGACATAGGTAATGTTAATTTGTGGTTTTCTAAGCCAATTTGCCACCCACAGGGATCTGTTTCTATTTCAGTTTGAAACAACTGGCCTGTTTAAGAAACTTGTCCATGGTTACACTGCTATCATGTCTCAGAGGTAGGACTGGAACCCGTGTCTTCCTCATTCCAAAGCTATCCCCCCATTAGCTCTACCATATTATCTCTCATATTCTTCATTTGTATATCTAATATATAGATAACATTTGTTTTCATGTCTGGGGATGAGCAGATTAAAACACCCTGTTTGTCTAACAACATGGTTGAAATTCCCAAATAGCCCATTAGCTTTGCTTTGTTCCATGGCCATGTACCACACTCATCCATCCAACTCAATCAAATTACCCATTCAATGCCAATTCATTAAAACACTCCTTAGTTTAAGAAAAACTGAGCCATGGGGGCAGCTAGGTGGTGCAGTGGATAAAGCACCAGCCCTGGATTCAGGAGTACCTGAGTTCAAATCCGGCCTCAGACACTTGACACTTACTAGCTGTGTAACCCTGGGCAAGTCACTTAACCCCCATTGCCCCACAAAAAACAAAAAACAAAACAAAACAAAACAAAATTAAAAAAAAGAAAGAAAAACTGAGCCAGAAAGTAAAGGTAGACCATCATAAATACATCATTATCACTTGAAAGCAACTAGAAACTAATGACTCCAGAATACATCAAGGAAAAATAAAATGAAGTCAAAAGAATAAAAAATGGAAGAATATGTAAAATATCTTATAAAAAATTAGTTAGAAAACAGATCAAGGAAAGATAATTTGAGAATTAATAGACTACCTGAAAGCCATCGCAAAAAATAAAAAAGAGCCTAGACATCACATTTCAAGAAAAGATAGAAAAATTTCCCCAGTAGCTAAGATCCAGAGGGTAAAATAGAAAGTGAAAGAATCTACCAATTACTTCCTAAAAGAGATCCCACAATGAAAACTCCCAGGAATATCATAGCCAAATTCCAAAGCTCCCAAGCCAAGAGAAAGTATTTCATGCAGCCAGAAATAAACAATTCACATATTGGAGAGCCATAGTCAGGAACACACAAGATTTAGCAGTTTCCACTTTAAGGGAGGAGAGGGTTTGGAATATGACATTCTGGAAGGCAAAAGAACTAGGATTGAAACCAAGAATAACCTACCCAATGAAACAGTATAATCCTTTAGGGGGTAAATGGATATTTAATGACTGTTTGAATCATACTCTCATCAGAATTGGCTCCAAAAGGGAATAATATACACACTCAGCTGGGTATAGAAATTTGTCTTACTCATCTGGGAAGTAAGAGGGGTAGGACATAAGAGGGCATATTAGAAGGGAGGGCAGTGGTCAGACACAAGACAGACTAGGTATGCAGAGTCAATATAATAAAAATTACAATTCTACATAAATTAATTTACTTATTCAGTGCCATACCAATGAAGCTACCAGAATTATTTTACAGAACTAGGAGGTGAAAACAAAACTCTTCTGGAAGAACAAATAGTCAAGAATATCAAGGGAATCAATGAAAAAAATGTGAAAGAAGGTAGACTAGCAGTGCAGATCTCAAACTGTATTATGAAGTAGTAATCATCAAACAATCTGGTATTGACTAAGCAAGAGAGTGATGGATCAATGGAACAGATTAAGTATATAATATATAGTAATAAATGACTACAACAATTTAGTGTTTGAAAAAGGCAAAAATCCAAGGTTTTGGTAAAAGAATTCACAATTTGACAAAAATTTCTAGGAAAACTGACAAGCCATTTGTAGATATTACGTATAGAGCAACATTTCACACCATAAGGTCACACATACATAAGGTCAAAATGTGTATATGGTTTATAAATAAAGGGTGATATCATAACAAAATTAGGGGAGCATGGAATATTTTAGCTATCACATCTATGAATAAATGAAGGATTTATGATGAACCAAGAGATAGAGAGTACAATGGAATGTAAGAATCATAATTTTAATTACATTAAATTTAAAAAGGGTTTTCAGAAACCAAACCAATGCAACCAAGACAAAAAGAAAAGCAATAAAGTAGATGAGGATTATAGCAATTTTCTCTAATAAAGGCTTAATGTCTGAAATATATAGTGGAATGAGTCAAATTTATAAGAATATGAGTCATTCTCCAATTAACAGATGGTCAAAAGATATGAACAGGCAATTTTCAGGAGAAAAAAAAATCAAAGCTATAATTATGTGAAAAAATGCTATTCATTAGAGAAATACAAATCAAAACAACTCTGAGGTACCATTTCACTTTTATCATATTGGGTAATATTACAGAAAAGGAAAACGATAGATATTGGAGGGGATGTGGAAACACTGGGACACTAATGCACTGTTGGTGGAGTTGGTAGAACCAACCATTCTGGAGAGCATTTTGGAACTAGGCCCAAAGGGCTATAAAACTGTGTATACCCTTTGACTTAGCAATACCACTTCTAGGTCTGTATCTCAAAAAGATCAAAGGAAAAGGAAAAGGTCCTATATGTAAAAAATATTTATAGCAGCTCTTTTTGTGGTAACAAAGAATTGTTAATTAAAGGGATGGTCATCAATTGGAGAATGGCTGAACAAACTGAGGCATATGACTGTGATGGAATACTACTGTAGTGTGAGAAATGATGAAGGGGGTGCTTTCAGAAAAACTTGGCAAGATCTATATAAACTGATACAAACTCAAGTGAGAAAAAAACAGGAGGTTAGTGTACAAAGACAGCTATGTTGTAATGATGATCAACTATAAAAGACTTGGCTACTCCTATGAATACTATGAGCAATCACAATTCAAAAGGACTCATGATGAAAAAAAATGCTATCCATCTCCAGAGAGAGAAAACTGATAAACTTTGAGTGCAAAACAATGTATAATTTTCTTTTCTTTTTTTTCTTTTTGCAGGGCAGTTGGGGTTAACTGACTTGCCCAGGGTCACACAGCCAGTAAGTGTTAAGTGTCTGAGGCTGGATTTGAATTCTGGCACTCCTGAATCCAGAGCTGGTGCTTTATCCACTGCACCACCTAGTTGCCCCTAATGTATAATTTTCTTGCAAAATTGACTAAAATTTAAATATATTTTGCATGATTTCATGTGTATAATTGACATTTTGTTTGCATTCTCAGTGGGTAGAGAAGATTGAGAGAGAAGGAGAGGAGAGAATTTATCATTCAAAATTCAAAAAGAAAAGGATTTTAAAATAAGTAAATAAAATTTTATTTTTTTAAGAGGAAAAAAAGAGTAACACCAGGAAGGCTCTTCCCTCACCCATTAAAAACATCTCCAGTCTCCCAGAAGTCATCAGTTAGAAATTTTGGTGGAAGAAGGGGTTAACAAGCTCCTATTTATTTTTTAAATAATAGTAAACATTTTAATCTAAACTTTTGAATTCCAAATTTTACCCCACCTTCCCTCCCACCCCTCACCTCTCCCTGAGGCAGTAAGGAATCAGATATAGGCTATACATGTGCAACTATGTAAAACAATACCATATTAGCTATTTTGTATAAGAAAACTTGAATAAAAGTAAAAAATAGCATGCTTCAGGCAGCATTTAATCCATATCAGTTCTTTCTTTGAGGTGGATAGTTTGCTTCATCATTAGTCCTTTGGGATTGTCTTAGATCATTGTATTGCTGAGAATAGTTAAGTCCTTTACAATTCTTCATTAAAGAATATTGTTGTCACTGTGCACAACATTCTCCTGGTTCTGCTCACTTCACTATACATCAGTTCATATAAATCTTTCCAGGCCTTTCTGAAATCATCCAATTTGTCGTTTCTTATAGCACAATAATATCCCATCACCATCATATACCACAGCTTGTTTAGCTATCCCCCAATTCATAAGCATTTCCCTGATTTCCAATTCTTAGCCACCTGTGGAAATATTTTAACTGACTAATTTAGGCATAATTTGGGGGAACTAATCTGTGGATGACTGATCTTACTGGAGGACTAATCTGGGGACTCTTGACCAGCTGGCTATCTGACTGCTATTAATTTAGTATGGGCCATTTAAATATTTCTCCACACTGCTCCCAAATTGCTAAGCAAAAGATTATGAAGCCTCTTAATTAAATAATCAAGGCAGAATTTATTTATAAAAATCAATATGAACGATAAGGGTAAAGAAATGCAAATTATACAACCTGTCTGCTTTTAATATAATAAGGGCCTTTGCTGCCTCTTGTCTTAGGGTATGCTCCAGCTTTCTCCAACTTTCACTCTTTTTCTCCACTCCAACTTTCACTTTATCGATCTCCCTGAAAAGCCCCTTAGCGTCCTTACCTCCGTTGCCAACCCCCTGGTGTCTCTAGTGTCTCTGTATCATAGCACTTTCTCCAACCACTGTAGTGTCTCCTGATCTCTTAATCTTCCTGCCTCTCCCAACCTCCATATGTCTGCCTCTTTGTCTTCTCCAATGACCTGTATCATCTGCCCCCCTTTCACTGTCTTCTCCCCCATATATATGTGTTCCTTCTCTCCCCTCAAATCTCGGGCCCTCTGCACCCCCAAACACGCCAAGCTAATCCACTGGCCATACTAGGGCTGTGGCCAGCGGGGCTCGAGGGGCCGTGCTCCCTGTTGCATGCCTGGGACCTCTACATGGGCTATGCTAGGGCCTGGCAGGAAAAGCCTGGGATCTCTGGGGCAGCTCATCTCAGGGCGTAGGGAGCTGGGGCTTCTTTTTATTTCCCCCCCAGCCATCTGACCTGGCATCCTGAAAAGCCCACAGGGCTTTTTTGGCTCAGCTGAAGTGGAGGAGGAGGGGCATCAGCCCGTCACACAGAAGAAAAACCCTGAGAGCCTAAGGCTTTTTAATCTCAGCCCAAATGCAGGGTCACCAAATCAAAATAAATTCCCACATACCACAAAAAGAGTTGCTATAAATATTTTTGTACAAACAGGTTTTTTCTTTTTTGTGGGTGGGGGGTGGGGATGTCTTTGGGATATAAACCTAGTAGTGGTATTTCTGGATCAAATGGTATGAACAGCTTTACAGCCCTTTCAGCATAGTTCCAAATTGCTCTACAGAATGGTTTGTAACAATTGGAGTGACGCCACCTGCTGGAGAGTTACTGTAGGAAAGCTTCACCATGAGGAGAAGGCGTCTGAGGTCAAGCCATGTGGCTTGGAAGATCAGTTCCTTGGCATCAGAAAGTGATGTTTGATGTTTCCAGGTTAGAGAGGAGGCTTCTGGGAGGAGCAAGGAAGCGTTGGGTCCTTTTTGTTCATGACCTCGCCATGGCAGGTCAGATGATGAGGTCTTTTAGAAATAGTTATATTTTTACCTTTCTCTATGATCATTAGATTCTTCTTTTTTTTTTTTTTTTGCAGGGTAACGGGTTTAAGTGACTTGCCCAGGGTCACACAGATACTAAGTTGTCAAGTGTCTGACGCCAGATTTGAACTCAGGTACTCCTGACTCCAGGGCCAGTTCTCTATCCACTGCGCCACCTAGCTGCCCCATGATCATTAGATTCTAATGCTCTTTAATAAATACTTAAAAGTCTCAAGTCTTGCTAAGGCTTCTAATTTATTGGTGAACACTCATTAGATATTCTTAGACAGTATAGCTAGACAGCAACTTTACAGGTTAGATCAGTTCACAACTCCACCAATTGATTATAAACTCCCACTTAAAGATAGGAAATGTCTGAAATGGGTCAATCTCTACGTCAATATTAACTTAATGAGAATTTCTCTAACAAAATTTCTTTCTGGAGACAGCTAAACTGAGGAAATAATACTTTTGACAAGAAAGGAAGATTAGCAAGGAACTATCCTAGGCTTAGCATCCAAAGATAGAGAACACAGAAAGAGAGGCTCAGATTAAGGAGAGTTCAAAAAAACATCAACGAATATTTGGGAATGAAGGAGATTAGGGATAGGTTTTAAATGACAAGTAGAAGCACAGCACATTCAAATGACACTTATTATACAATTTTCTTGACTTTCAACTACTTTGCTGCATAGCTATTGCTTCTGGTGCCAATCCAAACTCTTCCCTCTACTTTAGGATCCTTCTCAGGTTTCTAAATTATATATGTGTTAATGTGTGTATGTGTTGAGGCAATGGAAACACCCTCTGATTAAAAGTTTTATGCCTCAGAAAAACAAAAACAACACAAATACATCAATTGTGGATGTTTAGCTTGAAGAAGAGAAGACTCAAAACACTTATCATAGCTGTCACTGGGTGCCCAAACAACTGCAAGGTGGAAGAGGGATTCAACTTGTTCTGTTTACTTTCAGGAGGCAGAATCTGGAACTAGAGGTGAAACTTTCAGAGAAGAAAATTTAGGTTTGACCTAAGGAACAAGTTTCTAACAGATGAGTTAGATGGCTTCAGAGGTCCCTTATAAGTTTAAAATTCCATGAGTATGCCTTGGTGACCTCAAAAGTCATATTAATACACAGTTCTGATATGAATTCTCTTCTCTTAGAGGAAAGGTGTTTTGAATTATCGACCAATTTTTTTTAATGGCTAAAGTTTGAGCTGACATTAAATAATAAGGTTATCCAGACAATGTGTGTACCTGGTTGGTTAATCTTAGTAGTTGGCTAATGTTCTATAAATCAGCAGTTTCTTTGGGGCCAGATTAAGAGGAAGAAAGTAAAGTAATTAGGTTTTAGCTATTTCTTATGATTAGCATGGATATTGGCTGCCTAGTATTAGCAATTTCCAATGTTATATTTCATTATGTAGAAACAGCCACTCACAAGTATTGTTTCCTATGGAAGACACTAGAAATACAACCTAATCTCACTAATTTACATCTCACATTATTAGGTTTTGGGACACTTTAAACAGAGATTAGAACTAGGATTCTTTTCAATTGTCTCAAACCAATTTAGTAAACAAATCAAAAAATGAGGTTTCAACCAGGTCATTTTAAAATCTGTTAGAGAGAGAATATATTTCAAAAATTTTTAAATCTTTATGTATACAAATAATACTGCTAATAACAAATTTTTCATTAAAACAGATTTGGCTGCATGACATTTTAAACTAGTGATACATGTTGCCATATATATTTGAAAGTAACAAGATTGCATTTATTTACACCTCGTTTATGACCCAGACCCCTTTTCAGGCTAGTCCCACTAATTTGTCCAAAATTCATGAAATATTCCTAGATTTGGTGGAAAAACAGCTGAGATGATTTTATCCATTTTAGTAGGAGTTCTCCTTATATGGAAGTATACCCTGGAGTTCAGGAATGAGAACATATATACCTATTTCCAAACAAATTAGTATTCTCATATTTTTCTTCTCCATTTTGAGCACAGAAGGAAGATCTGTTAATATTACATTGTGGTAGAAACTTTTTAAGTTCTTAACTTAGGAACAACTGAGCTCTATTTTCCTGGGAGCTGTACCTGAGAGCTCAGATGCAGATGTAATTATTTGTATGCCTTGGCATGCTGTTAGCTGGGAAGCCATTATTATAGACCCTGTGCAAACCACTGCTGAGCAACAGTTGCTAAAGAAATCATCTATCTAATTTCTAGATGTCCACACTTAACGTAGCCCAAGTGAATCACATTAAGATTTTGTTTTTTAAAAATTAGTAAGGAAAGCAAAAAGACATGAAGAAATAAAATGCCCACTTGGGAAATGGATGCCAATTCAAATCTCCCAGTTCATGTTGAGAAAAAGAGAGAGAGAGAGAGAGAGAGAGAGAGCGAGCACATGCGTGTGCGTGTGCGTGTGTGTGTGTGTGTGTGTGTGTGTGTGTGTGTAGGGGAGAAAGGTGTTCTTAATCCCTCCCCTCATTTTACCTCCTAAATTCTTTATAACTACTGTTTGAGCTTAATTTCTTGAGCTTAATACTTTGATCCCTGTTAAAATGCAAATGCTCAGTGGAAGAGTATGACATTTTAAACTCTAGTAAATTATGAATGTGAATGTCCTTTAGGGTTGTTGTTGCATTTTGGGTTTTTTTTTTTTTGCTTTTTTTTTTGGACAGAGGAAAAAATTCATAAAAGCATTGCATGCCAGATAGCAATTGATAGGCAACAATCTTACCTAGATATAGGAGGATGTGGGTTTGCAATATTAACTTTCCTTACTTCACAATTTTCCTCGGAATGTTCCTAAACTACAAATTATATCCATCATTTTCTCTCCTGCTCTAATATCCCTCCACCATTTCATAGCCTTTAAGCAAAAAGAGGGCCTCTATAAGCTCTATACACCAAAGGCCTTGTTATTTGTCTTCTCCTATTTACAACAGTCCTATAGCTTCCTGTTAGGCTTGATGGAGCTAAATGATATTTTTTTTAATTAAGGGGAATAAGCTCAGCTCCAAAGAAGAGATATAGTGAGACATCTTCCTCGGCTCTTTTGTCCATGTAGTAGGGCAAATGGAAAGGGAAGAAAATAAGCATTAATTAAGCACCTCTTATGTTCTGACCACTAAGTTAAAGCTTTTACAAATATTATTTCATTTTATCTCATTGCATATAATGTCAACTTTTTTCAATACATTGATTGGCTTTGTTGACTTTTTCTTTTCTTCCTCTTTTTTTCTTTTTTTAAACACTTCTTTTTAAGATGACATGTATCTCTGGGAAGGAGAAGAAAGATGTGATACGTGGAGAAATGTAGGTGATATAAAAAGCACAATACACCCATAAATTCTATTTTAAAAGAGAAAATGATTTTTAGAATAAGAAAACTAGTCTAGTTAACTCTTCATAATCACAAAGCATAAAATCACAGCCACTATGGAATGAAGCTAGGAATCATATACAAGAAAATCTTGAAATACTAAGAGTTTAAAACAAAAACACCTGAATTCTAGTCTTAACATGCAATAACTGTAAAGGCAACAAGATGCAGTGGAAAGAGATGTGGGTTTTGGATTAGAACAATCAAAAGACCTAGTTTCAAATTCTTCTCCCATTTAATACTTAATTTCTTTGTGCTTCAGTTTTTCATATAAAATAGGAAACATTTGCAGTGTGACCTTGGGAAGTTGTTTAATAACTGTAAGTTTTGTTCCCTCAACAGTTAAGTGGGAAATTAAAGTCAATGACCTCCGAATTCTTGTATATTTCTAAATGTTATCCTAAGACTGGCTTGAATCATCAGAGATGCTGGAAGGGTCAAAGCCCTGCCCTTGGAAATAAGTAATAGGCTCAATTAGGACCTTGACTCACTTGCCCCATATTCCCCAAATGCTACAGATTATTTAAAACTCACCCAGAAGCTATCATTAGAACACAAGCACACTCCTCATACAGATGGAAGCCAAGATGATTCATTCAGTTACATGGCTTATAAACAAGTATGCTTTAGATTGCTTCGATGCTTTAAATGCCTTGGTGTTAGTGCTGTTTTGCCTGACGAGGCAGCAGGATGAAGTGGAAAGAATACTGCAGGGAGGTGCAGAGGAGGCAACTTCCTAGGCTTCAGTTAACTTACTTGTAAAATGAGGAAGCTAGACAAGATGATTTCTAAAGTGCCTCCCCAGCTCTTAATCTGTGATATTAAATTTACCATCACATAGGATACTCATACAAGTTTCTCTTTCAATCTCTTCCTCCTGGTGAAAGGTGGCTCCTTTGTATAAGGAATCAGTAAATAGGCAAGATCTGCATGATAAGAATTAGAATTTAAATAGCATTTTAAGGTTTGTGAAATGTTTTACAAATACTATCACATTTTGTCCTCACTGACAACCCGGTAAGATAGGTGCTATTATAATCACCGACATTTTATAGTTGAGGAAACTGAGGCAGAGAGAAATTGTGACTTACCTTGGGGCATATAGTTAATAATTTTCTAAAGGCCAGATTTTAGTTCAGGTTTTCCCCAGTTTAAGCCTACGGCTCTAATCACGGTGCCACCAGCTTCCTTAATAAAGCTAACTATGCTAGGATTAATAGTAGAAAGTCCAAAGATAGTGCTAAGATATCTTGAGGAATCACTTCTTAATCCCATGGAAGTTTGCAACTAAATACAAGTGTGCTAGAGGTGTAACCCAATCTCCTCCATGGGAATCTCCCAGAATTCCTATTTCTCAGATTTGTTTGAAATAAAAGACCCAGTAGGGTCAAGGCTCTGATTAGAGCTCAAACAATTTGGTCAGTATTCAGATGGTTTTTCATAAACCAAGCTGCATTGTTTAATATAAAGCTCCAGTCAGATTAGGAAGTTATATTCTAGTACCAATCATAAAAGCCCATTAAACCATAAGGCGCCTAAAATGGTACTCAGTGAATCTGAAAAAGTAATTAACCCTAACCTTTCATTCTCTACAGTGTTTACCATTTTTGAAGAGATATATATGGGGGCAGCTAGGTGGTGCAGTGGATAAAGCACCAGCCCTGGATTCAGGAGGAACTGAGTTCAAATCTGGCCTCAGACACTTGACACTTACTAGCTGTATGACCCTGGGCAAGTCACTTAAACCTCATTGTCCCACAAAAAAAAAAAAAAAGATGAAGAGGTATTTATATATGTGGTTCCTCTATGAATAATAAAGAAAAAAGAGTATAATTGCCTTTGGAAAACTATGATCAATGTACCTAAATAACTAATTATGTAGCCTTTGGGGAAAGTTCAAAATATTCAGTCTGACATTCAAGGCCCTTTGAATATCATCCCACCAAAATATTTTCTGTCTTTTTCTTTAATTGTACAGCTTACTTTAACTAGCCTTGTCTGTCCCTTAAATATGCTATTTTTCATTATTGAAGTTGGTTCTACTATCTAGAATATCCTTCGCCTCTCTTCCACCAACTTTAATTCTACTCATCTTTTAAGATCCAGTTTATGTCACCCCTCCTTCCTGAGTCCTTTCCCAACTTGGCTAGTCTTTGCCTATCTTTTTTCCTCTGAACTTCTATAGCATTCACTATCTTACCTTTTTTTTTTCAATTACTCATACACAGGTAGATTATAATTTGATAATTTAACTTAGTTGTTTGGAATTTAGAATTTATTTTCAAAAGTTTTAAAAAAAACCTTGTATATAATGGTTGGACTCCTATACCAGGACACAAAAGTCTATTTAACTCATTATGTACCACAAAGAGTACAGAAGAGAAGAGACTAGAAGGACTGGTATGTACTTAATGCTTTAAGGTGTGCAAATAATCTTGCATCAACTTTAATTGTCCTATCACTCCTGGAAAGTGGGTGCTATTACTATCCCATATTATAGATGAGAAAACTAAGTCTCAGAGAGGTTAAATAACTCACTCAGGCTCACAATACTAAGTAAGTGTTGGAGTCAGGAACACCTGGATTTGAATTATATCTCCAAGTTTAGCACTCTGTTATTCCCTTTATGGTTACCCTAAATCCCAAGTACCCTGAGGACCCTAGAACTTGAGCATCTTGGAGCTCTAAGCTTTTTTTTAATCATAAAAGTAGTATATTATTTTATAGTTTCATGTAAAGATAGTTTTTAATATTTGTTTTCATAGTATTTTTAGTTCCAAATTTTTCTCCCCCCTCCCCAAGATAGAAAGCAATCTGAAATCAGTGCAATCATATTGAACATATTCTGCATTAGTCATCTTGTGAAAGAAGAGTCAGAGCACAAGGGAAAAACCTCAAAAAAGAAGGAAAAAAAAACAGCCCCAAAGTAGAAACAATATGGTTTAATCTGCATTCATAATTCACAGTTCTTTTTTCTGGATGTGGAGAACATTTTCTATCATGAATTCTTTGAAATTGTTTTGGATCATTACACTGCTGAGAAGAGCCAAGTTTATCACAGTTGATCATCACACAATGTTGCTGTTACTGTGTACTATATTCTCCTGGTTTTGCTCATCTCACTCAGCATCAGTTCATGTAAGTCCTTCCAGGTTTCTCTGAAATCCTTGGAGCCCTAAGCTTTAAACTCACATCTCTTCTTTAAGTGTTTTCCCCTACCAATCCCAAGGATGTCCAATGTGACTGCACTAATCAAAATATTGTTCTTCTGTGCCCTACCCACTTGACCTCTCCTTTTCGTCTAACTGTTCAGGGATTATCTACCAAAATTACTGCACCTAACTTGGGCCAGCTACACTCTACAATTGCCCCTCCACCAAACACACAAACATCACAAACACATTTGCCCTGGGTAGATCTCCCAAACTTCTAATGATCAAGGATGACAATGATGCAAATGTTAGGTGAGGCATAATCAGTTTTACTTTAATGAACTTGGGATGGATATGTGGAAGGAGGAAAAATGTTAAAAATGGAAGGGGGAAGTGGGAAAGGTGAGAACACACAAACAAAAACCCCTCAACAACCAAGACTGTTAATTTTTATTGCACAGGCATGTTTGACTGATGGGAGTTTTGGTTTGTTTTTCTTTTCACACATGGGTTTTATTGGGCTTCCATAGGCAGAACCATGTCATTTAGCAATGTGTGCTGAAATGTATAAGGAAAAGCCAAGCACTGGCTTTTCACGTTGGACACTAATGTCTCTGGGCACTGGCTGAATACCAGCTGAATTTTCTAAGCCAACAAAATAAATAGGTATGCCTTCTATCTCCAAATAAAGATCTATACACATTCCAGGAATCATCCTGTATGCACTGCCTTCTCTGCTAGCTGTGTGACTGACTTTCAAACACTCAAGGTTTATATTGCTATGTCAATCTAAATGTAGGGCAATGTTTCCCAACACCTACTCCTGTCCATCTAGTCTAATGTAAAAATCCATAGGCATCAAGTGTCAGATATTTTTTTAAACAAGTACCAGTTTCTTAAAATTTCACAACTCCCACAACAACAAATGTGGATTAGGAGTTCTCTAGAATCCCTTTCATCAGAAATGCAGGGAATGTAGCCCATGAAAAAGACAAAAGAAAAAAAAAGACACATGCTGTTGGTGACCTCTTAACGCCACATACTTTCTATCTTAAAAAGTAAGCAGCAGTATTAGGTCTATTATCCCAGAAAGGATTTTAGAAAATAGCACAGACTAACAAGGGAAAAGTGCATGACAAAAGTTAAAGGACATGCTCATATCTGACTTGTCCCTTTGGAATTGAATTTTGACTTAAACAGTTTCTAATTTCACTTTTCAAATACATAATTTGCGATTCTTCCTTAGTGCAATGAGGCTCCAAATAGATCTTCTGTCTTCAGAGGAAAATCCAGTTCTTTTCACTGGCCTCTATTTATTAAAGTAGGAACTTGGACTCATGCATTTTACAGAGACTTGCGGGAAGAGTTTAAATGATATATGTATAAAATTTAATTATATATCACAAATAAAAAACAAACACAAAATGCATTTTAGTGCTTAATCCCAACCGAGCTGAATGATTAAGTCTCATGTGTCATTCCTTGCCATAAGCACTCAAGGTATAATTGAGGTTTTATGATATGTGGTTTCTCTACTTAAAAATAAGTTTCTTAATTGCTTTCTGAAATGCTAAAGCTAATGCATTCAAGAGCCAATTATTATTTCTGCTTCCTGATGAAGGGAAAATGGAAATTATGAATCCATATTTTCTTTTTTCTCACATATCTATTTTATTTGGGTTTTTTTGGTACCACATATCTATTTTAATTAATAAATGGAGAAAAAATTCTAGACATGGAAAAAGGTCACCTTCCATAGCAGCCACATGGTACACTAGACAGTGCTGGGCATGGAGAACTTCCACATACTGGACAAGTCACTTCAAACTTTCTCAACCAATACGCTCTATCTACCTCATAAGGTTGTTGTGAGGAACAAATAAGATAATGTATGTAAGGGAGATGTCAGTTATTCTTCAATCAATTAGAATTCTTTTTCTTTCTTCTTCTTTTTTTTCTTTTTTGGTGGGCCAGTGAGGGTTAAGTGACTTGCCCAGGGTCACACAGCTAGTAAGTGTCAAGTGTCTGAGGCCGGATTTGAACTCAGGTCCTCCTGAATCCAGGGCCAGTGCATTATCCACTGTGCCACCTAGCTGCCCCCAATGAATTAAAACTAAACACAGAAACACCAAACTCCATTAAAAAGAAAAAAAATTATAAGGGGAAAGGTAGACATAGGGGAATTAAATTTCAGATTTAAAAATAAAAGTAACTATCCTGAGGGTTAAACATCTTTTTAAAAAAGCTTTTTGAAGGAGAGAGTAATCACATATTAAGAATTATCAAGAGATCTGAAGATAGGCATTTACCAGAAAAAAAAAAAGAAATTCATGAAGGACTATGTCAGCATAAAGTCCAAGTTCAAGAAGGATTTCCTGAGGATTATGAGGTCTTCCATATAGTCCTGCTTTTGGATGACATAGTACTGCTTGTAGTGAGCTCCATAACATAGAAGAGCCTCCTAGAAGAGATTTTTCAACTCACAACAAAGTTTTATTAGACCACTCACCAAGAAAAGACCAAGCTGGTGAAGAATATCTATTGTCCAGATTTCACCATGCTTTTGGATAGAGAACCAATAGGATTTGTCCACGTGTATGTCAATCTGAGACAGGCAGTACAGATGAGCAAAGAGTTAGATCCAAAGTTAAATAAAAGTAGATGGAATAAAAATAGTGTGGACTTGATTGTCTTTGGGAAACTGCTAAATTCTTTTCATGACCTCACATTGCCCAAGAAAGTAATGGCCCACCTTTTTAATACCAGTATTGCCTTATGACATGCTCTGGAGACATGGAGTCCAATAGCCTATGAAGAAGTACATGTGAATATCATGCATTTGGCAGGTGAAAGGGGCATGGTGGGTGGAAGCAGGCTTCAACATATAACCAAAAATAGATTTTAATGAAGGAAAGGAGTGGAAGAATTCACCAAGGAACTGCATGATAGGAAGATAAGCTGGATTGGTCATATGGTGAATGCGAGGGATGACTGACTGGCAGCCAAAGTGCTCCACTTGAAATGTCAGAAGGAAGAGCACTAGTGTGCTGTGGTACCCAGACAGTAAACTTATATAAGAATATGGATGAGTCCCATAGGACAGGCTGCCATATAGGGGCAATAATCTTCATTACAGGAGGGAACTTTCTCCAAAAAATGATAATTCAGTAGACAATTTGAGTAATAAAGATGACTCATGGCTTTCCAATACAAGACATCTC
Organism: Dromiciops gliroides; assembly: GCF_019393635.1. NCBI lineage: Eukaryota > Metazoa > Chordata > Mammalia > Microbiotheria > Microbiotheriidae > Dromiciops > Dromiciops gliroides. The sequence goes on from NC_057865.1 coordinate 88,752,980, forward strand.
CAATTTCAAGATATATACTGTTTTGACAGTTTGGGATGAAAAGAGTTGAGGAAAAGAAAGAAGATACATCCCTACATGATAAGAGGATGGCAAGAGGCAGCATGTTTCAGGAATGAACCTCCAGAAGAGTAATCCCAATTTTTTTTTTTAATCAAGAAAACTGTCTGTGACATTAATTGGCCCTCCAATTCTAAGATCTAAAAGAGAACAAAAGTACATGGTACTTTTTAGTTGTTCTTCTTTAAAACCATAATGCTTTTGTGATTTGATCTTTAGACTACAAGTTCCAAATTCCAGACCACTCACATCCCATACTCCTCCTATATCTCATGATCCTTGGAAACCCAGTAACAAATTAATTTGGAAGTTGAATCACTGCCCCTTTGACTTTGAAGTGATAAGCTGGTATATTTATAGGGAGTTATTTGTAGTAGGGAATAAACAACCAACGCCATTGTTTTCATCACTGCTTCTATGTCTGGGAGAAGAGCTACTTAGGAAGGTAACTTCTTTTCCAAGGCTTTCTCCTTCCCAAGCAGGAGAACCTTCTTATCTACCAATCTACCATGTGTTCAGGGGATAATTCTCTAAAGAGTGTTTGGTACCCATTTCCTCCTCCTAAGGGTGTACCATTGTTAGAGGTGTGGGGATGATCTTTATATTCAAAGATCATGGTACTTATTCAGAAAAGTTTTCATTGCAGGAAATTTCTACCTGTTTTAGTTATTGGTTTCTTGACTGCATTAGAGCCTTTTGGAGGGGGTGGGGCATTAAGTGATGAAATGAAGCAGAGTATAAATGAAAAATTCCAAATCTGAGATTCCCCTACTTAAAAGTCTTTAAGCCTTCTTGTACATACCATCATAAGCCCCCTCTACTGTTACATCAGTTACTGGGAGCTATATCCTTAGCATGTATCTCCACATAGAATTATTTCAAGGTATCTAAAAGGTAGTAGATTCTTCTTTCCCCTATTCCCAAAACTTGGCTCATTCAAATCTTTTATATCTCTTAATTACTTAGTGTGGTAGGTTTTTTATCACAAGCCTTTTTAAAATAAAGGATTTTTTCTGGGCTACCAGGCAAATTTTTATATTTCTAGAAAGCCTATTCCTAGAAAAAATATAGAATAATTATTAAAAGGATAAATAATGAGCATCTACAAGAGGAAGCAGTGACTGCAAATAGCCAGGACAGATTATTCAAGAATGGGTCTTGTCAATCTAAATTCTTTTCTTATTTTAAAAAAGGATTACAAGATTGATAGGTTGGGGGCAGCTAAGGTGGCACAGTGGATAAAGACCTGCACCTGGAGTCAGGAATGCCTGAGTTTAACCCCAGCCTCAGACAAATACTAATTACGTGATTATGGGAGAGTTACTTAACCTTTATTTGCTTTGTGTTTTTTTTTTCATCTGTAAAATGGGGATAATACTAGCACCTACCTCAAAGGGTTGTTATGAGTATAAGATGAGATATTAATTGTAAAGTGCTTAGCATAATGACTGGTATACCACTAGGAGGAGGGGAGGGCTCACAAGGTGAGGCCAAGGTCACAACTGTCATGGCCTTTGAACAAAGATTCTCCACTACCACATTCCTTTGAAGTTCTCTGGATTATGGACCTTGATCACTCCAAACACCCAGTCCAGAACATAAGATTGCCATTAAACATGCACCATATAACAAAGAGACAACACACCCATTAAGAAAAGTATCAAGGTAGCAAGGAAGCCTCACTCCTTATTGTTACACTTCTATGCTGTAATGAAATCCTACATAATTACTCTTTCCTTCCTCCAGCACCAAATTTTCTATACGGATAGTGTCATTGGGGCCGATCTTGAACATAAGCAGTGATACCTGACATCTCCTTGCACTTATGTGAAAAATGTTGCACCAGGATAAAAGAGAGGGTTCGGGCCATCCTAAGAGCCATTTTCCCACATGTGCTGCCTTCCTGCTATAACAGATACCCTCCTTGCTTTGCTATGAATTCAAACAAGAAAGCCTTGCTCCCAGCTCCAGCTATGCTCCTCCTAGGGGCACATACAAGAGAAAAGTCTTTTTTCCTTATCCTTACCAATAAGCTTTTCATCCTGGGATCACACTACTCAAACTGAGAGAGACAGAAATTGATGACCCAATCTAGTTCCTCAGAGGATCTTAAGCATACAAATAAACTTCACCCCAGCCATTCAAGATGGAATTAATGCTGTGTGGAAGACCTAGCACTTGAGGTTGGAAAAGTCAAGATATGACATTCAAAACAAAGATTGCTGGTTCATCTTGGAGAATAAAATGATTGTGATCATGGGCAAGTCATTCAAACTCTCTCAGACTCAGTTTCTATATCTGTAAAGGGAGGATAATAGTAGAACCTACCTCACAGAAGTGAGGGTTGTTGTGAAAAATGAAATAACACATGCAAAATGCTTTGCAAACCTTGAAGTGCTATATAAATGCTAACTATTAGCTATTACTAACAACTAGCCTTAAAAACATCCAGAAGGAGAATCAATGAAAGGTTCTAGGGATGCTTAGCTGAGAGAATACATAGCAAAGACATGCTTATGATCAATCATAGGGAAAAAGGATTTGAGATGCTTGTCTCCAGAGAACTGATGGAAGGATGTTAGAGAGAAATTGGTTTGGGGAAGGTTTAAATGAAATGGACTGTTGGCAAAAGTAGTGAATGCTCATTATTGGAATTCTTCAAACAAAGTCCAGCTAACAATGTATTGGAGACACTGCAGAAGGGAGTTCATATTCAGAAGAAAGTTGGATGGGATTGCTTCTGGGGTTCCTTCCAACTCTTGAAAAATTATTATTCTATGATTTTGCAGGATTTTAACTTTCACTTATAAATATGTTAATTGGAGCTCTGGAGGTGCTGGAAGATGAATTGGCATCCCACCTCCAATCAAGCTATAAAAATCAAACCACAAGGGAGGGATGGAGAGAGGGAAGGAGGGATAGAATTTGGCACTCAAAACTTTAAATAAAAATTATTTAAAAAAAACAAACCAGCTGAATGAACCATACTATTTCTTTTGTTTTTGGTGCTGTTGTTTTTCTATTTTGAGGTTTTTCATCATTGCTCTGATTTTTCTCTTATAATATGACTAATGCAGAAATATGTTTAATGTTATTATATATATATATATTTATGTATATATGTAACCTATATCAGATTACCTGCTGTCTAGGGAGGGGGGAGGGAGGGGAGGGAGGGAGAAAAATCTGAAATTGGAAGCTTGTATAAACAAAAGTTGAGAACTATCTTTACATGTAACAGGAAAAAAATAAAACACTTAAAAAAATTAAAAATCAAACCAGAGATTGCTGCTGCATTTTTGAAAGATATGAAGGGGAGGAGGGCAGAGCCAAGATGGCAGAGGAGAGGCTTTGATTCCTGCAAGCTCCAGATAAACCCATCCACTCACTCCCAAATAATGCTATAAAAAAACAACATATAACCAAAACCAACAACAAAAATAAAAACAACAGAGCAGCCTTGCAGACATAAGAACAGAGTGAGACTATTTTCTAGCCAAAGATGGCAATTGGGATCACCTGCTGATCAGGCTGGGTGAGGAGCTTAGCACACAGTCCAGACCCAGGCAGGAACAGACAGTGCTTCCAGTGCCTGTCTTCAGTGCCAGCGGCTTCTTCTGAGGCTCATCTCATGGACCACGGAGGGGTTTTGGTATTTGGCTGGGGTGAAGTGGCTGCAGTCTCTGATAGAGTTGGGGCAAAGCACCCTGGTTCTGAACCAGGGCCAAATTGAGTGGTGGAGGCCCAGTGGGAGATGGGTACAGGCACGCCTAGCTTCTGACCATAGAAAATCAGATTTCAATTAGACATTTGCTTCCAGGCTGAGATGAGTAGGCAAAAAAGACAGCAGACAATAGACAGCTTCTTTGGGTGAGAGGCAGACCAGAATACACCCTCAGAAGAAGATAATAACAAAGTAAAAGCTCCAACATCCAAAGCTTCCAAGAAAAATATGAATTGGTCTCAGGCCATTGAAGCACTCAAAAGGGACTTTGAAGAGAAAGTAGGAAAGATAGAAGGAAGATTTAGAGAGATGGAGGAAAGAATGTAATCAAAATCTTCCATTTTGCATTTCATACTATTCTCTATCTCTTGTTTGGTCATAAACTGTTCTCCTTTCCAAAGATCTGAGAGGTAAACTATTCCTTCCTCTCCTAATTTACCTATGGTATCACCTTTTATGTCTAAATCTTTTATCCATTTTGACCTTATTTTAGTGAAATGTGTAAGATGTTGGTCTATGCCTAGTTTCTGCCATACTGTCTTCCAGTTTTCCCAGCAGTTTTTGGCAAATACTGAGTTCCTATCCCAGAAGCTGGAGTCTTTGGGTTTATCAAACAGTATATTACTAAAGTAATTTATTACTGTGTCTCCTGTGCCTAACCTATTCCATTGATCCTCCACTCTATTTATTAGCCAATACCAAATAGTTTTGATGACAGCCGCTTTATACTAAAGCTTCAGATTTGGTACAGCTAGCCCACCTTCCTGTGCATTTTTTTCATTAGTTCCCTTGATATTCTTGACCTTTTGCTTTTCCAGATGAATTTTGACATTATTTTTTCTAGCTCTATAAAATAATTTTTAGGTAGTCTGATTGGTATAGCACTGAATAAGTAAATTAATTTAGGTAGAATTGTCATTTTGTTATATTAGCTCAGCCTATCCATGAGCAATTGATATTTTCCAACTACTTAGATCTGATGTGATTTGTGTGAAAAGTGTTTTGCAATTGTGTTCATAGATTTCCTGGATTAGTCTTCGCAAGTAGACTCCCAAGTATTTTATATTGTCAACAGTTACTTTAAATGGAACTTCTCTTTCTATCTCTTGCTGCTGGACTTTGTTGGTCATGTATAGAAATGCTAATGATTTATGTGGATTTATTTTATATCCTGCAACTTTGCTAAAGTTGTTAATTATTTCAAGTAATTTTTCAGTTGATTTTTCAGGATTTACAAGTATACCATAATATCATCTGCAAAGAGTGATAGTTTTGTTTCCTGATGGAGGAAAGAATGGAAAGAGAAATGAGAGCAATGCAGGAAATTCATGAGAAAAAAATCAATAGCTTGAAAAGCCAAAGTGTAAGGAGATACAAAATCTCTCTGAAGAAAATAAGTGCCTAAGAATTAGGATTGAACAAATGGAAGCTAGTGACTTTATGAGAAACAAAGATACAGTAAAACAAATCCAATTGAATAAAAAAAGAGGGCAAGGGGGCAGCTAGATGGCACAGTGAATAGAGCAGTGGCCCTGGATTCAGGAGGACCTGAGTTCAAATCCAGCCTCAGACACTTGACACTTACTAGCTGTGTGACCCTGGGCAAGTCACTTAACCCTCATTGCCCCACCAAAAAATAGCAAAAAGAAAAAAAAAAGAAATTTGCTGTAAAAAAAAAGTAGAGGGCAATATGAAATATCTCCTTTGAAAAACAGCTGGACTGGAAAATAGATCCATGAGAGATAGTTTGAAAATCACTGGACTACCTGAAAGCCATGAGCAAAAAAAGAGCCTAGACATCATCTTCCAAGAAATTATCAGGAAAAATTGCCCTGATATTCTAGAAGCAGAAGGTAAAATAGAAATTGAAAGAATCCATCAAACACCTCCTGAAAGAGATCCCAAAAGGAAAACTTTCAGGAATGTTATAGCCAAATTTCAGATATCCCAGGTCAAGGAGAAAATATTGCAAGCAGCTAAAAGAAAAGGAATTCAAATACTGTAGAGCTACAGTAAGGATAAAACAAGATCTAGCAGCATCTACATTAAAGGACCAGAGGGCATGGAATTTGATATTCCAGAGGGCAATGGAACTGAGACTACAGATAAAAATTACATACCCAGCAAAACTGAGTATAATCTTTCAGGGGAAAGATGGGACTTCAATGAAAAAGAGGACTTTCAGGCATTTGTGATGAAAAGACCTGAACTGAATAGAAAATTTGATGTTCAAATACAAGACCCAAGAGAAGCATAAAAAGGTAAACAGGAAAAATAAATCATGAGTGATATTAAAAGATTAAACTGTGTACATTCCTACATCAAAAAATAATACTTCTAACTCATAAGATCTTTCTCAGTATTAGAGCAACTGAAAGGAATATACTTAGAGGGCACAGGTGTGAATTGAATATGAAGGGATGATATCTGTAAAGCATTTGTTTATGTTTATCCTTTTTTGTGGGGCAGGTAGGGTGATGTGCCTTATATCTGGGTCTGGATTTGGACTCTGGGCCTCCTGGGTCCAGGGCTGGTCCTTTGTCCACAGTGTCACCTAGCTGACCCATGATGACATCTTCAAAATAGAGTTAAGGGGTAAGAAGAATGCAATGGAAGAAAGGGAAAGGGAGAGATGGATTGGGGAAAAGTAGTTCACATAAAAGAAACAAGAAAGAGATTATGGAGTAGAGGGGAAGATGGTGAAGGAGCAGGGGAGTGAGTGAGCCTTACTCTCATCAGAATTGGCTCAAAGAGGTAATAACATATACACCCAAAGGGTATAGTAATATATCTTGCCCTGTGGGAAAGTGGAAAGGGAAGGGGGTAAGGGAGGGAGGCAATGGAGGGAAGGGCAGATTGGGGGAGGGGGCAGTAAAAAGCAAAACACTTTTGAGGATGGATAGGGTGAAGGAAGACAGAAAATAGAGTAAATATTAAGGGGAGGGAATAAGATGTTGGGTAATTGTGTATGTAGGCCTCCATCAGTCGTGGACGACCTTGGATCAGTGCCTTGAAGAGCCGCAGGCCACAGTGTGGCTGTGCAGTCCAATACGAGAGCTGCAGCTCCTGAGTGACTTATAACTGGTAACTGCTGCATCCCATGTTGTATCTAATCCATGAGGAGTAGCTGGAGTGTCCTCTCCAGGGCGCTGGCCTGGGCGGATCAATTGAAAAACAAGCTGTTGCCCAAGAAGCAGGTTTTCCCTCTCCACGACATTGGTGGATCCAAACGAGAGGCAGAGCCAATACAGTTTGGTACCAGTGCTGCCGCATGAGTTGCCAGAAGGATGTGAATACAGTTAACAAAAGTAACCGTGGGGGCAGCTAGGTGGCACAGTGGATAGAGTACCAGCCCTGGATTCAGGAGGACCTGAGTTCAAATTTTACCTCAGACACTTGACACTTACTAGCTGTGTGATCCTGGGCAAGTCACTTAACCCCAATTGCCTCACTAAAAAACAAAACAAAACAAAAACAAAACAAACAAACAAAATAACTGTGAAATAAATGATGAGCAGGATGCTATCAGAAGGACCTATGAAAAATGTAAACCATCAACAGAGGAAGAACTGCTGATATTTGAATACAGATTGAAGTATAATTTTATTTGTTAGCTCCTCTTTCTAAAGGTATTTTGTCTATTTTCTTTCACAACCTGACTAATGAGAAGATGTTTAGCATAACTGCACATGTATGACTTATATTGAATTACTGGATTTCATAGGGAGGGATGAGGAGGGAGGGAAGAAGAAAATTTAGAACACAAAGCTTTAAAAAATCAATATGAAAAGTAATGATGAGCAGGAGTTCAGAGAAACCTGGAAGGACTTACATGAACTGATGTTGACTGAGGGGAACAGAACTAGTACAACATTGTATACAGTAACAGCAACATTGTATGATGAACAATGGTGATAGACTTGGCTCTTTTTAGCAATGCAATGGTCCAGAACAATTTCAAAGAACTTCATAATAGAAAATGTTCTCAACATCCAGAAAATAGAACTGTGGTTTATGAATGCAGATTGAACTATACTGTTTCTACTTTGGGGCTTTTTTTCCCTTCTTTTTTGAGGTTTTTCCCTTGTACTCTGACTCTTCTTTCACAATATGGCCAATGCAGAGATATGTTTAATGTGAATATAACCCATATTAGATTGCTTTCTGTCTTGGAGAGGAGGAAGGGAAGGGAGGGTGGGAGAAAAATTTGGAACTAAAAATCCTATGAAAAAAAATGTTGAAAACTATCCTTATATGTAACTGGAAAATAATAAAATACTCAACAACAACAAAGAATGAATGACAAACAGCAGTAAAAAAAAAAGAAATAGAAAAAAAGTGATGAAGGTAGGTGATACCCAGAACAGCATCATGATATGCCTAACTCAACAAGTATGGATAAAGGCCCTTGATCCAGCAGGACACAGAGCCTCAGAAGATAAGAACTTGGAAAAGCTTTATAAGTAATGCCAAGAAAAGTGTTAAGATGTGAAAAAATACCCACTTTGTATTTTTTCTTTCTACCTTTATTTCAATACTTAGGTGCATCAATCATTTCATCAATGTCAACAATCCCTCTACTGATCAAACTGTACTTTCCTATATGATACTTACCCCTATTCTTCCATAAGTTTTCTTAAAGGATTTACCAAATGTGTTGTGGGTTACATGTTAGATTTTTAAAAATATATTTTGAAAGTGAGAGCATAAGACTTGGACTGTTCAATTATCCTTTACTTTTATTAGATCACTAATAAACTGGATTTTCCAGTTATCCTTGACCTTGAGAATATTTCTGATGCTTTCTGTTAAGAGGAAGTTACAGTTAGTAATATTTTATAGCTTATAACACCTACCACGTGCCTTTCTCTTCTCCTTTGGGTTATCTGAGAATTGTATTCTTGTGATATCATATTGTTCTATGACTTGCAGCCATATAGCATCACTGGAGGAATACTGATATGAAAAAGATAGATTTCTGCAGCATAGATAAGCCTGGGATCATTGAAAACACTGCACAATTTACCAAATGTGATTAAGCCTGCTTTTTCCCTCCTCTTCCATTATCTCCCTGGATTACTGTACGGCTACAGTGCTTTTCCAAGATATACATATGGAGGTCTAACTCAATGATGTCTTTGAACACAGAGATTTAGAACAGATCTAAAAGAGAAAGAGACCTTAGAGGTAAGTACAGTATAAACCTCTGCTTTTGCAAACAGGGAAACTGAGGCCCAGAGAGCTGAAGCAACTGACATAAAATCACACATACAACATAACAATTAATAGCAGAGTTGAGATTTAAACTCAGGTCCTCTGACTCCATATCCAACAGTCCCCATCTGGGGGACTATGCCACTTCCCCCATGTTGCCCATTGGACTGCATGTGATCATGTGGAGAACATGCTTTCTTCATCTCTTTGATTTTCCTTCTTCATTTCCCCCTGTATTTTCACATTTCTAAGGATCAAATGAGGTAACATATGTAAAACATTTTATAAACCATAAAGAGCCGTCTAATTGCCAGCTGCTGCTGCTGCTGCTGTTGCCACTACTCTCCACTCCTCCTACCGCATCCTTTGAATTCCCACAGGTTTTACTTAGGACACAGGAAAAAAAAAAAAGAACATTCCACTTTTCTAAATCTTTTCTAGAAGCCATCTGAACACATGAAGTATGCTAGCTGTGGCTCAAAGAGCAGTTTGCTGTTGCTACCCTTGCCAAATAGTTTATCAGTGTTTAGCACTTGAACTAGTTGAATGGTTGGTGCCTCTTTCTTCCCAAAGTGGAAGGGATAAGTCTAGGTCCTATTCTGTGCAAGAACTGAATTAGAAGCACTTACACGCGGTATTAAATGTTGCACTTATGTGGGAACTGACTTGAGTCTATAAGACGTGTAAAGGAGAGGATGAAATTTTCTTTGACACAGTCTTATGCTTTGCTTGGCAAAGAAATGAAAAAATTTCCCAGGGCTAGGTTCTCAGTCTTTAAATGACTCAGTCGAGACTTCAGCAGCACAACCTTATTGTTATTGGATATTTGTGTCTACAAGATGCTCCTGGCAACTGTTCTGCTGCACTCCAAACTGGCATTTTTAAGGCCCCTTGTGATTCTGAATGAGAGCAAAGCTCCTATATCCATGGGAGAATAAATGCACATAACATAGAATCTCATTAGTCTATGAAAGACAAGTAAACCCAGGGATGACAAGGGAAGAATCAACTAGAGAATAAAGCTCTTTTTACATGTAAACATGGTTCTAGTCTAGGTATCAAGAAAGGCAAAAGTAAAATAAATAGGATGAAAATCATCTTTCAGAAACATTTAAGGTAGAGCTAGGGTCTACTATAACTAATATATACTGTTGCCAATACTACTAGTCCCATTTAAAAAACTGAAAATAATCAATCCAGAAATTTGACATTATGTAGCCTTTTATCAAAAGCTGTTCTTTCAATGAAACTTTCCTCTTGAGCATGGGTTCCATTTTGTTTTAGCACTAGAAGTATCTAGTTCAACCATCCCAGGCTGCTCTTTCCTAATTTTAAAACTCTCTAGAAAAGTAGAATTTCTCAAGGCAGCATGGCTCAATGGAAAAGCTAGGAATAAGGAAACAAGAAAAATTCAGAATCAAAAGCCCTTAGTTCTAGTTTTAGCTCTGAAATGAATTAGCTTTTTGAGTCTGTATTCAATCATTTAACCTCTCTAATGCCTCCCTTTTCTCACCTTTAAAATGTAAAGGTTAGACTAAATGTCTACTAAGATCCCTTTCAGTTTCCCAGCATTCAATAATTCTATGAACTTCCCCTCAGCTCATTAGTTTCTACACAGCATAATGAGTGCATTCCAAAAGACCAAATTAACTGTATCTTCAAAGTTCAGAAGACTCTTTCTAATGCAGATTATTTTGCTTATCACAAAAGACTTGAGAATTCTATAATTCACTTTTTCATTACTATTTATGTCCTTTTCTACCATTGTTCAGCATGGATTTGGATATCCTTAATAGGAATGCTTTTATAAAGGATGTCAACACAGAAGTGTATGAGTAGAAAACCAAATATCTTTAGCCAGTGACAGAGTGATAACCAATAGACTGCTTATCTCTATCACTGCTATATAACTAACATCAAGGCATCTGGAAGAAAGCCCCCAGAATATTGGGGAGGAAGGAGGAGCACTATAGAGAACTGATGGCAAGACTTGGACGAGAGTCATACAAGATGAGAAGACACCAATGAGGTACAACTGTGTTGAAGATAATCTTAAGATTGCTGATTTGTTAAAGTATGGAGGTCAGGTACATCCTGGGATAAATAGCCATAGAGTCTATTAAATAACAAGGTTATATGGATAGGAATAGAGCCCAGATCTTGGATTTCATTGGTATAGATAATTCCTGGATTAGGAAGCTCTATATACCAATTAAGTTGGCACCTTCTCTGCAACTTAGTCTTAGAGAGTTGACTGGAACAGAGTTGTCAAATATACACCCTGCTAGTAACATAAAAATAGTGGTAATAATAATAATAACTATAATTATTATTACAATAGATGGCATTTATATAGCTCTTACAATGTGCTAGGCACTATCTGATTATTATTTCATTGTCTTTCAATCATTAGTATCTGCCATCTATATCTAAGGCTCAAAGGGTCATGCGAATTGCTTACAGTTAAGTGGCAAAATTAGAATCAACTTATACTCCAAGTTAGAATAATTACACCCACTTTTCCTCAAGAAGCTTCTATTTCATGTATATAAGCAAAGAAGAAAGAATGTAGGCTCTTTGAGGGCAAGAAGCAAAAGCATTTATGTCTCTGTATTATTATCTTTATCATCATCATCTCTAGCAGTTATATAACACTTTTATTTATATAACAGTTGGCAAAGTACTTTATAAATATTTTCTAATCTGCACAACAACCCTAGGTGATAGGTGATAGTATTATCTCTATTTTACAGGTGAGGAAAATGAGGCAAAGAGAGGTTAAGTGACTGGCCAGAGTCTACAAAGTATCTGAGACTGGACTTGAACTTGTAACGATTGGAATGATGCCACCTGCTGGAGACTTACTGTAGAAGAGTTCTGCCCATGAAGCGAAGGTCTTTGAGGGCAAGACCAGGAGTCAGGAAGTGACGCGGGCTAGTGGGAGGAGGAAGGAAGAGACTGGCGCTCAGTCTCGGGCTCTTTCCTCTGGACTCTGGCGGAGAAGGGAGCTAGAAATGTGCTCTCCCTTTAATAGATAGGAATCTAGGCCTTTCTCTCTCTCTTTACCAAATTCTTATTCTCCTTAATAAATGCTTAAAAGTCTAACTCTTGCTAAAGCTTGTAATTGATTGGCGACCACTCATTAGATATTTTAGACAGTTTAGCTAGAATTTTAGCCCTTAACAAACTCATGTATTCCTGATGCCAGGCCTGATGCTTTATCTGCTGCACCATCAAGCTGGCCCTGGATACTGCCTGAACCACTCCTGAGTGTAGCCTGAACCAGATGAAAATAAAACTGAAAAACATTTAACAAAATCAATAAAATTATAATAAAACATAGATAACATTACATTCTTAAACTAAGTGAGTATGTGGGCCTAATTATAGATGAATGGCCCCCATTTCTATTTGAGTTTGACACCACTGGCCTAGAATATCGAGTGGCTAAGTGACTTAACCAAGGTCACATAGTAATTATGTGTCAAAGGTGAGACTTGAACCCAGATATTTCTGGTCCTGAATCTATTTCCTAACCATGCACCCTTTCAATGTGCCAGTGTAGAGTAACTATGCATAAACAGGCAGTTAATAAATTTGATGAAAGTGGATTAAAAATTGACACAAGTTTCATGCCATACTGTTTTTCTGAGACATAAATTGTACTTCCTAGAGAGGTAGTAGAATATGGTTATGGGCAAGCAATATCAGACTTGGAATCAGATGTCCTGGTGTGAGGATTGGGGATGAGTTCCAACTCCAATATTTAATAACTGTGTGACCTTGAACAAATCACCTAAATTCTCTGGAGCTTATCTATAAAATGGAAATGAAAATGCTCACACAAGCTACCTCACCTATTTCTTATGAGGAAGGAGCTTTGTAAATCAGTGAAGTACTGCCAGAAACACTGAAATCATTCAATCCTGCTCTTCTCATTCCTCCTCCCCACACCTCTCTCCATCTACTAAATTCCTACTCCTTCTTCGAGGCCCAGTTTGAATACCATCTTTCCCAAGAATTTCTTCCTTCTCCCATATCTCTGTCTACTAAATTCCTACTTATCCTTCAAGGCCCAGCTAAATTACCATTTCCTCCAAGAGCTTCCTCCTCCCCCCCCTCCTCCCCCCACTCCACATCTCTACTAAATTTCTACTCATCCTTTAGGGTCATGGTCAAATAAAAATTTCCCCAGAAACCTTTTCCTGATTAATTCCAAGTAGAAAGTTTCATCTGAAGTCCTACTTCACTTATCATCGACGGCACATGTGTAGTACTTATTCTAAACTGCCAAGTGTTATACTTATCTGGTTATATGCCTCATTGCTGTTACCAGATTAAGCTCTAGGAGGGCAGGGATGAAAGTGTAAATGTTTCACTGAGTTAAGAAACCATTATTAAGTGCTTACTTTGTGCCTGGGGCAGCTAGGTCATGTAGTGGGTAGAGTGCCAGGCCTAAATTTAGCTCTGAATCATCTTTCTGCATTCAAATCTGGCCTCAAGTATTTACTAGCTGTGTGACCCTGAGCAAATCACTTGACCCAGTTTGCCTCAGTTTCCTCATCTAGGTAAAATGAACTGGAGAAGGAAATGGCTCTGGTATCTTGCCAATAAAAGCCCAAATAGGGTCACAGAGAGTCAGACACTACTGAAAAATAACTGAACAATAAAAATATGGCAGGTGCCATGCTAAGCTGAGAATATACAAAGAAAGACAAAAATAATCTCTGACCTCAATGAGCTAACATTCTAGGGGGAGAGACCACATGTAAGGCCCATATATGATATAGACAGCATGAATAGAAGGAAAAATTGGAGGGGAGGCACTAGTAGTGAGAGGGACCAGCAAAGGACTGCTTCACAAAGTAGCATCTGAGCCAAATCTTGAAGGTAACTGGGAAAAAGCATGAGGTGGAGGTGAAGGCACAGAGTATTCAAGGCATGAGGAACGGCCACCACAAAAGCACAGAAATAGGGGATGGAGAGACACATTTGATTAATGGCAAAAAGGCCCAGTATTGGTGTATGAAATGTAAGGAGATTGTAAAGGTAGGAAGGGGCCCAGGGCCCAGCTATGATGAGCTTTAAGTGTACAAAGGAGGAGTTTACATTTGATCCTAAAGATGAATGGGAACCACTGGAACTCACTGAACAGGGCGGGTAGCATTGTCGTAGTTATGCTTTAGGAAAATTAGAGTACTTACTATAGAGCCGTGCATGTATGCATGCATATATACACACACATACACATGTATGTGTTTGCATGTATATAAACACATACATGTTACATGCATATACACCTATTATACACCTATAAAAACCATATATGTGTGTCTTTGTGGAGAGAGAGAACATCATGTAGTGGAATGTTGAATGAGCAGTTAGGGAGACCTGGACTCTAACTCTAACTCTGATTTTTACTAGCTGTGTGACCATGGGTAAGTTGTTTCCCCTTTTTGAGGCTCAGTTTCCTCATTTATAATATATAACCATTTCATAGAGTTGTTGGGAAGCACCAAAGTGGTAAGAATATAAGTGATGGGGCAAACCTTAAGAATATATACAGAGATCAGAGATGGAGAAAGATGATAGAGAGACAGAGAGGAGAGATTGGAGAGAGAGAGATCGTTATTTTTCCTTCATTCTGGAAAAGAACCAATGACATCATGAGGGTGATGTCTTGACTCACGAGTGAATTAAATTTAAGGGAGGCAAAGATGTATAAACTTATCAGCTTCCTTCTCTCCTCCAGGGTCATCTGAATCCAGTGGCAAGACATAGGTCAGAATGACTGGAGATGACCCCAAATTCAGTGGGAGACCTTGGCCTTTTTAAGCTAAAGTCTTTCCAGGTCTCCATTTGTTTGAGGCAACACTCATTCAGCTAGTTAAGAAATGAGGCAAAAGATGACCGAGTTTGCCTACTCAAAAAAATAAAAATTAAACTGGGAGGGGAAAACTCTCAGGGTTTCTGGCCAGAAAAGAAACAATTGCTATTTACACTCTCTGAACCATTGAAACCCCCAACAATGACCAAGTGAGACTTAGCTTAGGACCTATTATTGGCTAATCAGAGAGAGCCAGAGTGATTTGGGTTTAAGTCATGGTCAAGTAGCTCTATTTGAATCCCAGTGGGCTTTATCAAAGCCCAGTTCACCAGAGATATATTTCAAGAAATCATAAGATAAAACTACATGGGACAAAAAAGCTGATTGTCCCAGTTTTTAAAATAAAACAATTGAGTCTATGATTATTATTAGTATTATGCCAGCATCATTAATTCTCCTAGTTGCCATAAAAGGGAAATCACACAGTACTTACCTGGTAAGATTAGAAACAGTCTCTGTACTCCAGGCATTTGCCACTTAACCAATAATTATAGAAATATGTTACAAATTCAGAGAAGGGTAGACCAGCCTTTTTTACACTGAAAACTTATCTAAAACAATTTTTCTAGTAGATACTACCAGAGGGTTCACCTGGGGAAAATAAATCATACAACAGGCAGTCCTTTGGAAAGAACCTTAAGGTTTAGTTGCATTTCAGGGTTAACACTGGCTGGCCTTCCCAAGAATGAAATGTTAGAAATACCTGGTGTGAGAAGAATAACCGAGGTGACAATCAGGGAGCAGATCACCAGAATAACAAGCAAAGCAATCGCAATTCCTTTCCAATTCCGTTGTGGAGGATTACTTCCCACCAACTCCTGCAAACAGCAAAAGAGAATACCAGTGAATGAAAAGGAGCAACACCAATCTCACGAAGTCAATAGCTCCTGTAATTCAAAAGCCAGAGGCAAAATTTGGGAACAAAAGTGTACATATGCAGGGCTACCTGTACCAAAGCAATTTCTGGATGTGTTCCTTTTCAGGTACTTATGGTGACTGATTTCTCTTTCCCCATCTCATGGGTCCCAATCACAACCTCTCAGGAAAGGATCTGATTTTTGTCACTTGATCATTCCACCTTAGCATACATGCTCCAGACAGCATGGTAGCTGAGGGGACCTCCCAGACCTGGGGGGAGCAGGTGAAATGCCTAACCAGTAAGTAGGCTGCAATTTCAGTCTTCAGCAGTCCTATTTAGCTGGGAGATTTGAGGGGAAGGAAGGGGAATTACTACTGATAGAAGATGTAAGACTGGCTATAGCCCTATTGCCTCTTGTCAAAAGTGACTTACTGATGGAAAGAGAAATGGACCCAAGTCTTTGGCCCTCAAGATAGAGGGCAGCAGCACTGTGAGGAGATTCTGATGAGTTTTCCCTATAAAGGCATTTTTGTGTGTATTGCACCATGGGAAAGGCATCATTCTGCATGTTAGGATTGTGGTCAACATCTTCTTGGAGTGGAGACCAATTCACCAGGAAGTAATTTGTGATGATGTCAAATATGGGATAAAATTCTCCTGTGTTTCTACCCCATCACTCTGGGGTATGTTTTAGTGTCCTAGAAAAACACCAAATCCCTGTATTTCCTCTCCTAGACTAACATTATTTGCTCCACCCCCCCACACACACACACACACAAACTCCTGCTACAATAGAATAAAGGGTTATGTGCCCATTTAGGAAGTTCCAGTCATTAGCCAGGAGGAGAATATGGATGCCTGGTCATGTTACAGAGACATTATACTTATGAGAAGGGCCAGCATCCCCCAAACTGGCTGACTAAATAATAAAGCAAGGGTAAAGATATACAGGAACAGCCCTGAGGGAAATGGTTAAGTAAGTATAGTTTGCACTCAGGCTCTCAAGAACAAGTTGGGCAGAGTTCAGAGGAAGAAAAAGCACAGCTGGGACAATATGTGAGATAGATATCTATCTCTGCATTATGCTCTGATTTCTGCTCTAGCTTCTTAGCAGGTCTCCCAGACTTTTGTCTCTCCTCTCTATAATTCATCCTACATCCTAAAATCACTTTATCTTCCTGAAGCTCTGCTGCCTGTAGAATAAAGGTCAAACTTCCTTACACTGACATTCAAGGCTCTTTCAGTGATCTGGTTCCAATTTATCATTGTGTGATTATTTTCTGTACTTTATTTTGTAGGTAGAGGGCTCAGAGCATCTCCCCAGGACTGTTCTTGTGTATTTTATTTATACCCTTATTCTCTCCATAGTTTGACCAGCCACTTTTACTGCCCACCTGGATCATCCCAATCCCACTGTCCATATCCAGATTAAAACATCTTCCCCATCTTTTCAATTTCACTTAAAATGGGTCTACCTTCTTGAAGAAGGTGCCTCTGATATACCTCTGATAAGTCAGTCATTCCCCTCCTTCACGTCTTCCTTCTCTCCTCCCTCCTCTTCCTTCTTTTCTTCCCTCCTCCTCCCTCCTCTCTCTCTCTCTCTCTCTGCTCTTGATTACTATTTCCTATCGACTGTACTACTTATGTCACATTTGACATAAATTGCCTTGTCTTTTTATCTGTATCTACCTTATCTTTCAATCCCCACTGTATTATAGGCTTCTAGGGTGAAGGACAAATGTATATTTTTATATCTCAGTGTCTTGCCCATAGCTGGTGCTGAAGTAATATTTTTGAATGAATAAAAGAATCAATCAACAAATGAACAAGAAAACAGTTTTCAGTAAGTACATCTTGCTTTATGATAATATGATTCTAATTCATCTGTATCAACCATATTCCTATTCCTTAAATGTAGATGCTTCAGATTTGCTTTTTAAACAGTGCTCTCACATTTAAACACCAGGGTAATTTTACATGTACACAGAGAGACATTATTGCATCCTATTTTCATTTGGAAAATTTTCTTCTCCAGAGAACAGGTAAACCTGAATTGGAGGAACACAAATTGGATGTTTGAAGTGGCAAACTTAAAGATTAACTCAACTAGCAGGCATTGAAGCTTTTGAAAACCTAAGCCCGATATGATATCCATCAAAGGATCAGAGAAGCCTATAATTCCACCCTGGGAAACTGAGCAATACCCATGAGCCAAGTCCAAAGTAATCCCTTTTTCAATACAGGTACAAAGTTTTTGCCCAAGTTAGTGAAAATGAGGTTTAATCCTGGGCCAGCTTCTATGTGGAGGCTCCCACAAGCAAAGGAGGTCCAGAGACAGGTTCCTGAGACTCTTACAGTTTAATTACTTACTTTAGGACATTCTGACCAGCTCAGTGCTACACATAACAGAATGCTGGACTGGCAGAGCCTAGGATAGTTCTCCTTCCTTACTTTTCCTGTTAGCATTCCTGGCATTCTTCAGCTTTCAACTCAAATGCTACCTTCTGCAGGAGGGCATCCTCCCTTCCCCAACCCACTTCTGGAAGCCACTTGAGTCTTGTCCTCTAAGACTGTCTTCCTTGGTTACCTTCACTTCTAAGCAGCCAAAGTAAATAGCAGTGGGAGCTTTAAAAAAACCTGGGATGCAAATGGACATTTTAATTGGTCAAGTCTCTGTTCTTAAGGAAACTACTGAAGTCCAAGCTTATTTTTAGCTTGATGTTTTAGCTACAAAATGCAGCTTCCCTGGAAGATTATTAACTGAGTGATTGGTGATGCAATTCTCCACATTTTATGCCACTTGTACACGTAAGCTGCAAGAAACCAGAGATTAAAATCACTCAAAGATGCCACACTGCTCTATGAACTGATTTCTCAAATGACTCCATTATGTATTTTTATTTTCCACAGTTATGACATATAATTCAGGCATTTATAATAGAGGCTTATTGGAAATAATGCATTCACATCCTATCCTCTCAGAGTTAAATGTTTAATGCATCTTATCTTGTCCTAACTTCATGCCTCTCACTGGATTTCCCTTAGGACTATTTGTCAAATCTAGTGCTTCACAGAACCTAGCAGGACTGCGAATCCTGATTCAGATGGGAAAAACATGGAAGGAGATGGCAACTTTAGTGAGAAAGGTCATTATAAAGGAATGAGGAAAGGAAAAAAGAAATCAATCAATAAGTAGTGATGAAGCCCCTACTATGTGCCAGATACTGGGTACTTGGAATACAAAGATAAAAATCAAACAATACCTGTCCTCAAGAAAAAAAAAACATGCACATATGTAGGATTATATACAATAGCTGCAAAGTAAATACAAGGGGATTTAGGCTGGGAAAAGTACTAATAGTTGAGGGAATTAGGAAAGGTTTCATATGGAAGGTGTCACTTTAGCTGAGACAGTCTTGAAAACTATGAATTCTGAGAAATAGAAATGAGGAGGTCAGTACATTCCCTGTATGGGGCACAGAGCTGGGAGATGGAGAGGATTAAGTAGGCCATATTGATTCTTTTGTAGAGTGTGTGAAGGGAGGCAGTATGTAATTAAGTAAAAAAGTTAGGGTGGGGCCAAGTTATTAAGTATTTTAAATGAGAAATACTGGAGTTTATATTTACTGAGTAGGGCATTGGAATGGTTAGAGTTGAACTTTAGGAAAATCAGTTTGGCAACTATATGAAGGACAGATTGAAGAGGGGAACAGGTTTGAAGCAGGGAGCCCAATTAGGAATCTATGACAATAGTCCAGGGAAGGAGGGATGAGGACACAAGGGAAGACAATAGCCATGTGCGTGAAGAGGAGGGTACTGATTGGAATAATGTCCTGCAGGCAGAAATAAGATTTGGCAAGTGGTTAAATATACGGACTAGGCAGAAGAGAAGGCAAAAAGGGTGCAAAAAAAAAAAAAGGAAATGCACCATACAGGAAGAAAGGAAGAAGGAAACAGAGGGAAGGGAGGGAAGAAGGGGGGGGTGAGGCAAAGGAAAGAAGAAATAGGAAGAGTGCAGAAAGGAAAGAAGTTTTTATCCTTGTGTAGTTTTCAGGGATCTCAAAGGATTAACACGTATTACTTGACATCAAGTTATGGGTCATAAAATAAAGCAGAACCGAAAGCACAATGAAGAACTCCATCCATGGTGATTCATTCTTCCTAGATATCTGTCATGGCACACAGCAAGCACTGAACCAAGAGGATGAGATTCAACAAACAGTTTGAACAATATGTTCATGGTACACAGTGAGAAAAGATGGCACTTGGTGTCAGTTATTCATGTCTTTTCCATAACTTATGCATACAGTGAGAGAACAGGGTAAACTGGGTAGAAGGCTGACCATGAACTCGGGACCACATGGATTCCCATCCTATTTCTGATACACACTGGCTCCTCTGACTGCCCCCAGGAACTCTTTAGGACTTAAATTGCAGTATGGTAGCAGCTGCACTGGGAAAGGGAGCTGGGAACCCTATACCATTGAAATCACAGGTCCAAAGAAAATAAAAAGAAATTCAAGAGAGATGTATCAACTATATTTCTTTTGGAAAGTGATTTGGATTTCTTTTTAATGAAGAATTCTTGAGGAATGAAGATGAATCTTTGAGGTACCAAAATAACCCATTAAAATAATCCAAACAATCAAATGATTATGCCATTTAATTAGGTGACTGTTTTGATATTATTTAGACAATGTCAGGCAATTAAGAGAACAGATGATTAATCTCTAACAGAATTGGAATAGGAAAAGTGTGTTCAATGTTCCTTTCAGGATTTTGCAAACCTTCTCAAGATGCAGCACTAGAATTAAATGGCAGGATATGGGATGCTTTGAATGGTACAATGCTTGCAGAAGGAGCGGCAATAGGAAAACAGAACCTGCAATGACAGTAAAGGGCATGGCCTTGCCAGTCACGATGGGGATGGCTGGCAATTTCTCATTTTCTTGCCCTTAACTAAGGACAGAGAGTGTCAAGCAGATGGTCTACCCACAGGGGAAGGTTGGGGCAGGGGGGGGGGAGGAGGAAGAGAATGAAACTAAACTATTCTTTAAAAAAAACGACAACACAATAATCCATTTTCAACCAATCCAAACCCTCTTCTACTGTCCTATAGCATTTCAACTCCAGACAATGCTCATGACAATGAATCAAACCTCAGAGGAAAATGGTATTTTATTCTTTGGACTGAAAGTAACAATATGACAGGTTTTACATCCCTTACAAGAACAAGACTATAAGATTCAGCCTGGGTCCAACTGGAGATAGTTTTCTTTTTAAAATATTTTATTTTTTCCAATTACATGTAAAAACAATTCTAACATTTTTTTAAATTGAATTTCAAATTCTCTCATTCTCTTCCTCCTCCATCATGGAAAAGGTAAGCAATTTGATATAACTTATACATGTGTAGTTACGTAAAACATATTTCCACATTAGCCATGATATGGAAGAAAATAGAGGCAAAAAACCTAAGAAATATAAAGTTAAAAAAAGTATTTCCCTATCTGAATTCAGACTCCATTGGGTCTTTCTCTGGATGTGGATAGCATTTTTTATCATGAGTCCTTCAGAACTGTCTTAGATTATTGTATTTATGAGAATAGCTTAGTCACTCACAGTTGATCATCATACAATATTGCTGTGTTTCTGTGTACAATGTTCTCCTGGATCTGCTCACTTCATTTTACATCAGTTCATGTAAGTTTCCAGGTTTTTCTAAGAGCATCCTGCTCATCATTGCTTATAGTAAAATAGTACTATATCACAAGCATATGACAACAACTTGTTCAGCCATTCTTCAAATGATTGGCATCCCCTTAGTTTCCAATTCTTTGCCACAACAAAAAGATGCCATAAATATTTTGTACAAAAATGTCCCTGTCCTTTCTGGGATTTTTACTGAGTTTCATGGGGCATATGAAGCCACATGCAAAGGTGATAAATCAGTCAGTCAAGAAACATTTATTAAGCATATATGTCCCAGGTACTGTGCTAAACACTGGGGATACAAAGGCAAATATATATAAATATATGTGTGTATGTGTGTGTGTGTGTGTATATAATACACACATGCACACACACACACATATACCCTATATACACACATCTACATATCTATGTATATATATACATGCACACACATATATTCCTGCTCTCAAGGAATTCATAGTGTAATGGAGAGACAATATGCAAATTACTACAATGAAGCTACAAATAGGATAATTTGGGCTACCCTCAGATAGAAGGCACTAAAACTAAAGAGAACTGGAAAGGTTTCTTGCAGAAGGTGAGACTTTAGTTGAGACTTGAAGAAAACCACAGAAGCCAGAAAGCAGAGATGAGGAAAGAATTCCAGGCATGTGGAACAGCCGAATGTATTTACAGAAAAAAATAACCCTTTAAGCATCTGTCCAGTGTGAGATCCACTTGGGCGCATACATTTCCAGTTGCAAATAGATATTTCACAGGGAAATCATACCTTACTACAATTTGCTTTAATCAGCTCAGTATCTAGCTAAATGTGGGGCAGCTAAGTGGCACAGTAGATAGAGGTCAGGGCTTGGAGTCAGGAAAACCGATATTCAAATATGGCCCCAGACCAGCTGTGTGACCCACAGTGACATTTAATCTTTTGCCTCAATTTCCTCATCTGTAAAAGGAAATAACATCTGAAAAGGAAATAACAAGCCACTCCAGTGTTTTTGCCAAAGAAATCCCCAAATGGAATCACAAATTGTAGAATATGACTGAAATGACTGAACATCTAGTTAACACCAGTGTCAAGGAACAGGAATTTAGTTGGAGGGACAGGAAAAGTAACAGATACTAAAAGAAGTTGACAGAAGAGATCTCTTTGGTCTAGTATTATAACACACTTGCTCTCATCTGTATATCCTATCCTCCCTTTGGCTTGCCCCCAACTCCTGGTGTTCCAACTTTATTACAAATCCTGGCATATTTCCAAATGCTTCAGGACTTCAAAAATCTATCTCCCATGAATACTGAAGACTTCCTCTATCTCCTAATAATTTGGATTTCCCTTTGGAATTCTTGCTATTATATCTTCTATGCTGGAGCTACTTGCATAGGCACTGGGGCTATTTTGTGTGCATGTGAGGCAATTGGGATTAAGTGACTTGCCCAGGGTCACATAGCTAGTAATTGTTAAGTGTGTGAGGATGGATTTGAACTCAGGTCCTCTTGAATCCAGGGCATGTGCTCCATCTACTACGCCACCTAGCTACCCCACTGGGGTTATTTCTAAAGCCCACCAACTCGTTGCTGGCAGAGGCTCACTAACCACAGTGAAAGCAGATAACAACCAGCCTGTATGTGTGAAACCCTTGAGGCAGAGCATCTTCCAAATTACCTTTTATTCTGACATATACCTGGAATGAGACCACGAATTTTGTGAGAGAGAAAGAGAGAAAATTTTAGCTAGTGTTCACTCCCCAAAATGCTGGAAATGGTATGTTACTGTCTGCCACCTATAAAAATTTTGGAGACTCTATTTTTATAATGGCTATTTCAAAAATCAGAGCTAAGGCAATTTTAGACCCTTAAGCTAATATGACACAGTGATGTAGTGGTCTGATGATTCCTTTGATGAAATTAACTCTGAAATATTACCTATTTTTTATTCAGAAAGTCATTCTAACTTTGCTCTATTTCCATCTTGATAACTTGTTTTAGAGATGTTTTCTCCTGTCTTACAATATGTTTTTTTTTGGGGGGGGGCGGAGAAAAGAAAAGAAAAAGACAATTCTGGACTGATTATTGTTAAAGGGAAAAAAATCACAATAAAGCCTGGGCAAAGGAAATCTATTCATAGAAATACAGATCTTGTAAGTATATCACATTTATACTTTTTGCATTGCTACAATGAGTGGGTGTTCTGGAGATCTGAATGGTACCTATCATACTGCTGGTTTGAATTGCTTTTTTCTTGTGAAACTCACTGGTAATTTGTAGATGAGAGTAATTCACCTTTCTATTGTAGAAAAAATAATTCTTAGGCTCCCAACATACTACTTCACTTTGCCTGATGTTGAAATTGCCTGCAGGTACTCAGTAAATATTAAGGAGCTAACAACTGAACTGGTGTCTGAAAGCCAAGAGCCATCGGCAAAAACTAGTTGGAGAAAAGAAAAATGTATGGACATGTGAAATACTCTTGGCCACAAAGCCAAGAATGATTTAACCAGTGTCACTAGTGGTGACCCCATGATTGATTTGCACAGTTATAATGTGAGAAGAATACAAAACCAAGAATGGTACTGTAAAGGCTTCATCTTATTAGGATCAAGACCAGAATTTCATAATCGATATGCAAAGTGAAATCTTTAGAAAACCAGGGTTGCTGAAGATTGACTTGAAAGTCATCAGGTTTCTATGAGATTTCCCTTAAACAGATCTATATCTATATCGATAGATATGTAGATATATCTATATCAATTGATCTATCTATGTAGATGTCTGTATCGATCTATCTACATAAATTGAGAGATATCTATAGTATGGATATAGATATATTTATCTATGTAGTATAGATATATACTACATAGATATATGTATGGATATAGATATATCTATCTATGTAGTATAGATCTAGATCTAGATCTATCTATCAAATACAAACAGTATTTCTATCATCATAAGATTCTCAAAGCAATAAGTTTGAACAGGAAGAATGTATTGCAGAAAGGAAAGGCTGTGGAAGATTTCATACTCACTAGAGCTCTGGAGCCCACTTGGATAAAATAATATTTTAGAGGGTGAAGAGAATGGACCTGTGAGAAAGGAGTCCTGGGGTCTTCATTCTGATTCTGCCACTTAGCTTTATTTAAGTTACCTCACCTCTTAGGTCCTCAACTTCATTACCTATAATATTAAATGGTTATACTGGATGGTCATTTCTACATCTAAAAATTCTATGGCAAACCTATGTACTTGCTCTTTGGATATTTTTGCCCATATGAAATATGGAAATGATTAGTTATAAAAAATAAGTAGAATGTCTAGCCCTCAGCCAGTATAGTAATAAAACTAAATTTTAAATTTGATTGCCTCTGAAAAATTGATTCATTCATAAAATACAGAATTATTTAGTATTTCCTACACTGCAAATTACTGTGATAAACACTCTAGGGACAACGTATTGGGGAGAAAGGAACAAATAACTAGAAGTCATGGTACTTGTTTGTGAAGGGCCTACAACATAGTACGGAAGATAAAATGTACAAAAGTGACATCGCCAGATAGTACATGATAAATGTCATATGAGTGGGTCAGTAGGAGTTCTCAATGATGTTTACTATTTCCTGTAGGTCCTTATTGATTGTGGACTGGTCTCCTGATCACCAAGCAAGCCGGTGGGATTCCTCAAGTGTAACTCATGTTCTTCACACTTCACACATCAGTTATGATACAGGCTTTACCACACCTGGACAAGACCCCTGAGAGATTGGGTCACCTGAAAAATCAAGTTTTGGGATCCTCCTCCCAGTGAAGTTGTGAGTTGACCACAGTGACCACCTTTTTTCCCTCTGCTTTGCAAACTGTAGTTACTGAATTATCTGTTGAATGGATGAATGAATTTCACAATGTTATAGCAATTAATGCATAAAGAAGTCATGCCTTTTAAGTAAAGTCATTAACAAATGATGTACTACATTAATAAATAGTATGCAAAGAAGGGGTTCACTTCTAAGGACTTAAAAAGGAGACACAGGATATCCCACTTGTCCAGTGGTCATTCAACATGTAACTTCAACAAACAGGCTATTAACAAAAGTTTACTGAAAAAATAAATAAACCTCAGTTCTCTAACCAAAAATACCTAAAAAGACTTCTAAGAAACCATGAGTGATGCCACAAAATCTATGAAATTTATTCATTAGCCATTTACTTTTATTTTCAACACAATTCAGTCACATATTTATCTGTCTACCCAGCTCACAGCATATTAGAATCAGTAAATTAGCAGGTAAATTCCAAGCAACAAAAAAATGACACCTATGATTCTCATAATGAAAGAAAGAAAAGCTATGAAAAGTAGACACAAGAGTTCAAAAACCCCCAGAGACACCCTGACCCATTTAGAATGAAAACAAAGAGCATAAGACACTTCAACAACTAACTCATAAGGTCATAGCTATATTGTAACACTGCGCAATAACTGATGCTTATAATTATGTCTAAAGGCCACCAAAAAGAAATCAACTGATATTTGGCATACTTTGAGAAGGCAAAGAAGTGTTTTTTGTTTTTTGGGTTTTTTTTAATTCATAATGATTAAAATGGAATTGAGAAAGAGGAAGGTTCTGTCATCTGGAAAATTCATTACAAGCCATACCTCAATTCCCCAGTGACACCAAATAAAAGAAACATTATTTTTAGTGTTATTCTCTATGTTAGAGTTTGAAGAGCACTAGATCTTAATTCAATGGCAACAACAAAGACACTGAATTTCAGAGTTTTATATTAACCATATGAGTTTGGCTAAAGGTTGATGAATTTTTTCAGGCCCATTCAACTCTTAATGAATTCAATGCTTGTTGAATTCAATTGAATCTCTTAAGACAGAGAGCAGTGGTAATCTATGCCAATAAAGAGAGCACCACACAAGAAAAATTACAGATCTTTGAATATAGTATTTATCAGAGTTCAACTTGGGTTGGTGTATCCTGACCACTGGGATTCTAAGCTATAGTTGTCCTTAAACCAGAGATGAGAAGAGGATAAAGAGACAAATGCATAATGAATGATATCCTATCATAGCACTGCTTTGTATATGAAAGGGGGAGAGTTAAACCTGTGATAAGGTTATCTTAGTAACCTGTATTTTATTATTTAACTCTTGTACTCTTATTTAATAATACTATTGTATTAAGCTTCCAGATGCATCATCCCAGTAAGTCCCTTATTACCTCTCAGTGCTGCATAAGCCTCCAGACTGATCCTCCTGCAACCAGTCCCTCTTCCTCCTATCCCTTCTCCCCCCTCAGTCTATCCTACCATTATTACTCTCAGATTAATGCAAATATCTCATTGTGTCATTTCATAGCTGAAAAAGCAATAGGTCCCCAAAGCCTAGGGAATAAGTTTTACATTCTGTATTGTAGCATTAAAGGTGCTACACAATCTGGTACCAACTCACTCTTCCTGAATTGCCTCAGCACTCCATTTGACTCAATAAACCTACTAAATGCAAGTCATTGAGGATGCAAAAGCAACAGCAAAAGCTAATATTTCCTGCTGTCAAGGAATTTCAATTTTATCAGTGGGCACTATACACATATGTATACATATATATTTATGTTTATATAAATATTTTTATGATTTGATACATATGTATTTTATATATTTATATATATATATATATATGTATATATATATACATGTAATTATATGAAAAAAGAGAATGCTAACACTTGGGGAGAGGAAGAGATCAAGAAAGGCTTAGTGTAAGGAATAGTATTTGAGCTGAGCCTTGAATGAAGCTAAGGATTGTAAGCAGAAAAGATTTCTTTCTCATCTGCATTTTAGGGATGGCAAAGAGCCCACATGAAAACAGCTCCAAAAAGGCATAAGTCCTCTTGTCTCATTTTTCTTCTTTCCTTCAGAGACTAGTCTCTATGAACACACTATCTTTTCCCATGACTCTGGATCCTTTACCCAATCATCACTAACACTTTGCTGAACCTCCTGGTCACCTTCTGTTCTCACTGTTTTCTCCTGGTTTTCCTCTTACCAATAAGATTGCTCTTTTTTTTTTTTTAGCTTCCTTTGCTGCAGAGATCTTGTGGTCCCCAAGAATCCTGTCCTTGACTTTTTTTCTTTTCCTTCCCTTCTTACAATCTATTCTTCTTCCAACTCATCTTCTGCATAGATGCCAAAGTAATCTCCCTAAGCCAGAGGTCTGACCATATCATTCCCTTAATCCAACATATTCTGTGACCCCATACTGTCCCAAGGATAAAATGCAAATGCCTCATCCTGGCACTTAAATCCCTTGACAATCTTTCTAAACCCTGTTTCTAGGCATTTCGCTCTGCTTCCCTAAGCAAACTCTCTGCTTTGCATCTACTGCCCTGCCTGGTTTCAACTCTATGGAACAAAATGAGTCCCCTCCATACTAGGTACCCTTTGGTGTCTATCCTTCCACTCTCTTCTCCACCCCTCTTTCCTGCTTCCTTTTGTGCTGCCTCCCCTTTTACATAGTAAGCTTCATGAGGGAATGGGACTATATTTCTTTTATTAATCATTTCACTAATGTTTGGCAAATTGCTTGACACATAGTAGGTGTTTAATAAATGCTTATTTGATTTTTAGGTATTGAATTGCATTCTATGTTTTAGGCAAACTGACCTATTAACTGTTCCCTGAACTTGGCATTCCATCTTTCTCCACATTTGCAGAAGAACAATGGTAATTGATTAAAAGCACTGGGACAAATAGAAGGATTAATAAATATTTGTTGAATTAATGGGAAAAAACCATATTACATGTAGAGAATCTCACAGTTGGCAAAGCACAGTGTGATATTCAGAGTATATTAAAATTATAGATTTTAGTGTAAGAAATGATTTGGTGTTTTTAAACATATTAAACTCCACTTTTTATTCAGTTGAGTAAAATTATTAGAAGCAGTCTTGTGGCCTTCACCCCAATATCACAAAGCTTAAAATTCAACTCTTAAAGTGCCCTTGTCACAAAAGTTATCCATCCATCTACCCATCTATCCATCTACATCCATCTATCCATCCACCCACCCATCCATCCATCTATCCTTCTATCTATCTTTCTATCTACAGGATTAGATTATTAGAATGATCTCAGGTACAGAGTTACTGATATAAAATAATCATATTTTTCCTAGAGTATCTAGCATAGTACTTTGTACATTGGTTACAAGATTTTTGTTTTGTTTTGTTTCCAATATTAAATGATCCATCTTCTATGATTCAGCAGATCACTATCTACCAAAGTATATATTTTCTGAAGGCAGAAAATGTATTAGCTTTTCCTTACTTTTCCCCCTTCTCTGCCACCTTTCATAGCACTCAATGATTTTTGTGAAATTCATCAGCAAGATATGAGTAGTAATAATAATTTAGCCTAGAGTATTTTTCAGAAAGTGACCAGGTAGTTAGGACTGAAGGTAATCATTAATAATGGTAATATACTATTAGTGTGTTTACTTCACCCATAGTCCTTCCTCATGTCATGGAGATCTTTTAGAATGAATTTTATTTTTTTAATGAATTTAAACAGGTAAGTAGAGTACAGTCCTGGACTTGGAGTCAAGAAGACCTAAGTGGGGCAGTTAGGTGACACAGTGAATAAGGCACCAGCCCTGGATTCAGGAGGACCTGAGTTCAAATCGGACCTCAGACCCTTGACACTTACCCTGGACAAGTCACTTAACCCCAATTCTCACACACACACACACACACACACACACACACACACATAAAAGACCTAAATTCTAATATAGCCTCAGATACTAGCTGTGTGACCCTAGGCAAATAAAGCACTTAACCTCTGTCTGCTTCATTTTCCTCATCTGTAAAATGGGAAAAATAGTACCTACCTTTCAGAGTTGTTGTAAGAATCAAGTGAGATGAAATTTGTAAAGCACTTCACAAATCTTTTGTGGGGCAATGGGGGTTAAGTGACTTGCCCAGGGTCACACAGCTAGTAAGTGTCAAGTGTCTGAGGCTAGATTTGAACTCAGGTCCTCCTGAATCCAAGGCTGGTGCTTTATCCACTGCACCACCTAGCTGACCCCAGCACTTCACAAATCTTAAGGCATTACATGAATGCTAGCTATTAATGTATTCATTTCCTATTTGCTTTTTCTTCCAAAATTACTTTCTATATATAAATTTCCCTTTGAAATTATGAGCATTTCATGGAAAGAGGCCATCAATGACTATTTCATTCATTGTGTATTGCAAATAGCATAAAATAGGTCAAAATGAATGACAGTATTGTTAAAATAATAATCAGGATAAAAATATTCAAATTACAAAAAATTATTAAAGATTCCATAAATGGGGAAAAAAGTTACTATTCCACAGCTTCCCTCTACAGTTGAAATGTATTTTCTCCCTAAGACTTTCTCATTATGTAAAGTTCTGATATAAATTTATTTTATGTATCATGGACCATTTACTGTAAGTAGAGAGGCAACAAATTATAAAATCAATTATGCATATGTTTAAGGACTCTGCAACAGGTTTCCAGTCACTGCAGATATTCAGGAGAATAATAAATGAGCTGAAAGTGACAAGTAGTTACTCTACTTGTGTCATAGCTAAGGTTAATCAAATAGCTAATGTCAATCAATCATCATCAACTTGTCTGGTGTTCACATTCATTCTAATGCCTTACATAGGAATTTGTCCTCATTAGCAGCTTAACACTTCTAAATGATATTAAAAACAAAAAAAATCAACTAACATTTAGCCTTGGGTACAAAAGAGCAAACCAAGGAATAACTGTCTCCAGCACCATTTGAGGAGATAATCACCTCAATAAACAAAGGGCCCTTCTGTTAAACAAACAAAGCATAAAAGAGAACTAGAGAGCTGAACCATGTAAGTACCAAGTTATAGTTGGCTTACACTATCATTATACATCATTTTATTTGATTATAACAATTCTGTAAGGTCAATGGAAAGGGTTATTATCATCAAAATAGAGATAAGGAAACTGAGGCAAAGAACATTCAAGTGGTTTTCTTAAGATCTTACAGGTAGAGTGCAAATTCAAACCCAGAACTTTCTACTCTAAACCCAGTAACAGAAACGCTTAGGACAAAATAGTAAATGACAGCCTAAGTGGCAACAAGAAGAAGACTCAATGCCAATGGATAACATGGATGGTCAACAAAGGAATGAGAGCAATTATCAAAGCAGCAATTAGAAGAGCTTACCAATCTTAGGGCAAATTAAGCACAGAGGGCTATGCTCAGAGAATCTTGCTGCTTTACATTTCCATACTCAATTGTTAATTTGAAATTATGACCCTCAGTTATCCAGGAAAAGGCCATGCTGTGACTCATATATTCAATCCAATTCAATAATCATTCATTTAACAGCTCCTACACTCTCAAAAAAGCATATATTGTATTGGAGGGATATAATATAGACATAGGTAGGCACAGACTTTGCTAACTAGTATCAAAATGTATCACGAAACTAGAGATTCTCAAAAAGTAGGAATGATAAATTCTATAATAATTGCAGGCAGAGTCTAAAACATAGGTGCACTATAAGGACTATATGAAGAAGAAATACCTAGAAGAAATTTAACCAGATAATTTTTTAATGAAATAAAACTTCTTAAGGAAAGAATTGGAAAATAAGCAGCTCAGAAGAAAAAGTGGTAAACTTTACTCATAAAAGGAACTCCCTGAAATTGGAAGAGATCAAACAGAAATCAATGACTTCATGAATCAGCAAGAAATATTAGAGCAAAATCAAGATTAAAAAAATGGAAGATATTGTAAGTGATCTGCTTTAAAAAAAAAAAAAAAAACCTGACATAAAACTGGTCGAGAAGAAATAATTTAAGAATCGCTGGAGTCCCAGAAAACAATGATTTTTTTATTTAATTTTTTTTTTTTGGTGGGGCAATGAGGGGTAAGTGGCTTGCCCAGGGTCACACAGCTAGTAAGTGTCAAGTGTCAAGCATCTGAAGCCAGATTTGAACTCAGGTCCTCCTGAATCCAGGGTTGGTGTTTTATCCACTGCACCACCTAACTGCCCCAAACAATGATTTTTTAAAAAGCCTGTACACTCTTTTTCAGGAAATTACAAATGAAAACTGCCCAGGTTTTTTAAGAACAGAGGACAAAGTAATGAGAGCAAAAATATCACAATCACCTTCATGAGGAAACATCAAAAGAAAAGGTTTCTGGAATGTCATAACCAAAATTCAGAGCTTTCACATAAAAAACAAACAAAAATATTATTAGCATCCAGAAAGAAGTAGTTTTAGTACCAAGGGGCCACAATTAGAATTGCGTAAGACTTAGAAACTTATACTATAAACTCGAGGAGATCTTTGAAAACAACATTCGAAAAGGCAAAAGATAAAAGCTTATAACAAAAAGGAACTTATCCTGCCAAGTTGAACATAATCCTACAGTGGGGGGAAAATGCTTCTTTGGTGGAATAGAGGACTATCATGAATTTCTGACGATGAGGCCAGAGCTAAGCAAAAACCATGAGATATGAAAATCAGAGTCCAAAGAAACAGGTAAATTAACTTGAGCAGTTGGAAGAGACTATATGATGATATAGTGCTAACAATCTAATAGAGAGAAAAGAAATGTGTCCATTCAGAACCTTCATGATTTTACAGGGTGTTGAGGGAGGTGTACTAAAAAAGAAACAGACAGAGGTCTTGGGGGTGGACTGCTTCTGCTTTGTATGTTTAAAGAGGGAAACAAGAAGGAAAGAGAAAAAATACACTAGTTTAGAAAGGAAAAAGGGGGCTAAGCTTGCTATTTCCTATAATTGGAGGGAAGTGTGAAAATAAGAGTATGCAAACAAAGATGTGGGCAACAGATGAACCTCACTCTTATCTAAAATGAACAAAGAAATGCTAAACATACAGAATTTGGAGGTGCACTCCATGAAACTCAGGGGGCAAAGGGGGAGTACAGAAGCAGAATGAAAAGAAAGGGCATAGTCATGGACATTATGAAAATTATTTTTGCTTAATGAAGCTTATTTCTTATGAGGGCTTTTCCTCCCTCATTTTTTGAGTTGGTTTTTAATTGAAGAGGCAAGTAGGGGAAATGGTTGGGCAGCTAGGTGTTGAAATGGAAAGAGTATGGGGCCTTGAGTCAGGAAGAAGAATTTTCTGAGTTCAAATCTGACCTCAGACACTAGCTGTGTGACCCTGGGCAAGTCACTTAACTGTGTTTGCCTTGGTTTCCTCATCTGGAAAAGGAAATGACAAACCACTCTAGTATTTCTGGCAAAAATAAAAAAATAAAAAAACAAACCACCCAAAAACCAAATAGGGTCAAGGAGAGTCAGACATGACTGAAAGACAGATGAGCAACAAAGAAGAGATGGTTATAAATAGTGATGCCCTAAACAATAGGGCACTGAAACATTTCTTTTAAATGCACAGGAAAAAAAAAAACAGAAGGAAACATAGCAGGCCAATTGTGAAAGTAAGGTATAAACTTTACTGTATTCTTAAAACAAAAGTATGTGGTAATAAGTAAAGGTTCAGTTTCATAGAAATATCTTTCTGTGTTCTGTTATGTATGTGGGAATGTTCTTCTTTATGTTTAAGTTCACAATAAAAAAAATTATGATACCTGAAGGCAGTGGAATAAAATGTTAAGAAAAGAAACTATCTTTAATATGTGTATATGCAATATTCACATGTGTATGAATGCATTATGTATTTATGTATATGTGTGTGTATATAGATATATGTATGGTTATAGGTTTTTATATTGCCCTGTGCTGTTAGTTCATCTTAAAATTTCATGCATTTGCTAGTTCTAAATGCAGACATTGTACCTGCTATAGTAAGCAAAGAAATATTTTATTCTCCTGCCTAGATTTGGGAGTAAATTGCTTAAGGCCACAAAAGTTGCAATGATGGGCTGTAAAAATAGTTTTATATATATACATATATATATATACACACACACATACATACATACATATATATACATACAAAAACACACACATATATATACATACATACATATATATATATATGTAAGTGTACAATATGGTACAATAAATGGATTACTGGATTTGGTTTCAGAGGAATTAGGTTTAAATCTATGCTTTTCCACTTCCTACCTGTATGACCTTGTGTAAGTCATCACACTTGTTTGCCTAGTCTGTCTCTCAGCCACTTCTTCTGTAAAAATGAGAGCACTGAACTAAATGACCTCTGGGTTTTTTCCAACTATCTCAAATGAAATAATATATATTTTTTTTAAGCATCGGTATAGTGCTTGGCACAGAGTGCACACTATATAAATGCTTATTCCCTTCCTTCCTCTCTTTCCTTTCTAGGTGTAAATCTACAATTCAGCAATACTTTAATATGGGCAGTACATACCTATGAAAGAAATTGCTACTCAATAGCAGCAACTTGTAAGTAATTTTCAAGAAATCTACTGAATAAACCCATTACTATAATCTATCTTAGAGTAAGTGTACTAATTAGCACACCACTTAATTAGGACCTCATTACCTAAAACCACTATTTCTCAACAACACAGCCAATTAAAATGCAGAAGGACCAGTGGCTTTAGAACTATTTATAATTTCAGGGTTTTGCTTCTCATATTTGCCATTCCACCGGTAAAACACATGCATCATTGGAGCCAATATTGAATTCCACCCCAATTCTACTCTGAGGACAATGGGTTTCCTCTTGTTTCATACTTTGTTCATATTACATGATGTTCGCATGTATATATCACAGACATGATGTTTTATGTATTATAATTGTATGTGTATATATGTATGTATGTATACACATATACAAATACATGAATTATGTTTTGTTTCACCATTCTGCTAATCACAGTAGGAAAAAAGCTACCAGGACAAATTCTTTTTACTGAGTCAAAATAAAAATAAAAGCAATTTGTACAGCAGTGTTCATTCCAGGCTAAGCTGTATCATTAAATTAATCCAGCACCAGGATGCTGTTTACCCACAGCAAAATGTATCCAGTTCCAGAAAAAGACACAGCGCCAGTTTAAGAATCCACAGGCATGATATAATCTGGTGAGTAAAAAATAGTGGAGCGGCTCATTGCCCTGGGGTTATGCCAATGGCATCCAGAAAAGAAACTTCCAGAGTTTGAAGAGCTTGGAACTAGAGGTGGGAATGGAAACTCAATAGCTGTCTGAGTCAGTGGGCCCAGGCAAGAGGCATCAGTTTCGAAATTGACAAAAGAAAGTCAGCATCTACTCTGAGAAGTAGATAGATAACACACAGGTTGGATTTTCTAATAATAATAATAACAGAACATACTAATATCTGCTAACAGGATTCAGGTGGTTATGTGAGGTACACCAACATCTGAATAGGTTATAAAAGGCCATGACCCACATTTGCTGACATGAAAAGAGACAAGTGGCCCTGCCTGTATCTAACTGAAGAGAAGAGATGAAAGATATGTGATCTAGCAAAGAACAACAATCTTGCTGCACTCATTTCAGGAGCTTTTGGAATGCAATGGAGAGGTCTTTTGTTCCATCAGCGATATTTTACCTTTGAGTTTAGAACTTCTCTGAGTTACTATTGGGTTCCTATTTGCAAATATCCATGGTACAATCTTTTTTTTTTTTTTTAACAGTCTATGATATAACTTCCTACTGCAATTTTCAAGTCTTTCCTCAAAGGACTTTGTGCATGTGAACTCCTTAAATTAGGCAATGTGGTCAAGGGAGAAACAATTGCACTGGAATTTTGGTATACAAGATTTCATAGGATTTTTTAAAAAATTATTTTTGTATTTAGAATTTTCCCTGTTATATGCAAAACCAATTTTTTTCAAATTTATTTTTTAAAAACTTTGCATTTTAAACTTTCTTCCTCCCTCCCTCCCTAATCCTCCCTAAGAAATCAAGCAATGCAATATAAGTTATACATGTGCAGTCATGCAAAACACCTCCACATTAGTCAGGTTTTGAAAGAAAACAGACAAAATAACTTTAGAAAGAGGAACTAACAAAAAAATTATACTTCAATCAGTATTCAGATACCATCAGTTCTTTCTCTGTAAATGAAGTACATTTTTCATAAGTCCTTCTGATAATATCTTGTTTATCATTTCTTTCACAGTTACTATTGCTAACTGTATTACCCTCCATCCTATTGCCTCCGCTTCATGTGTACTCTATTTCTATCTTTCACACTATCCCTCTTCAAAAGTGTTCTGCTTGTTACTGCCTCCTCCCCCAATCTGCCCTCTCTTCCTTCAACTCTCCTCCCTTATCCCCTTCCCTTCCCACTTTCTCTCAGGGCAAAATATATTACTATACCCACTTGAGTGTGTGTTATTCCCTCTTTGAGCCAATTCTGATAAGAGTAAGGCTCACTCACTCCCCCACTCCTTCCCCATCTTCCCCTTCACTCCATAAGCTTTTTCTTGTTTCTTTTATGTGAGCTACTTTACCCCATTCCACTTCTCCCTTTCCCTTGCTTCCAGTCCATTACTCTCCCCCCTTAAATTTATTTTAAAGATGTCATCATGGGGTAGCTAGGTGATACAGTGCACAAAGCACCAGCCCTGGATCCAGGAGGCCCCGAGCCCAAATCCAGCCCCAGACATAAGCCACCTCACCCTGCCTTCCCCACACAAAAAAGGGATAAACAAAAAAAATGCTTTACATATATGATCCCTTCATATTTCAATTCATACCTGTGCCCTCTGTCTGAGTATATTCCTTTCAGCTGCCCTAATACTGAGAAAGTTCTTATGAGTTAAAAGTATCATCTTCCCATGTAGGAATGTAAACAGTTTAACCTTTTAACATCTTTCATGATTTGTTTTTTGTGGGGCAATGGGGGTTAAGTGACTTGCCCAGGGTCACACAGCTAGTAAGTGTCAAGTGTATGAGGCCAGATTTGAATTCAGGTACTCCTGAATCCAGGGCCAGTGCTTTATCCACCGTACCACCTAACTGCCCCCATGACTTCTTTTTACTGTTTACCTTTTTATGCTTCTCTAGGGTCTTATATTTGAAAGTCAAATATTCTATTCAGTTTAGGTCTTTTTATCCTAATTCTTAAGCAATGATTTTCTTCAGAGAGTTTCTGTGCCTCCTTTTCTATTTGGCCAATGTGGCTTTTCAAGCTGCTGGCTTTTTTTTTCATGACCCCCTGCATCACTCTCATTTCTCTTTCTATTTTTTCCTCTATCCCTCTTACTTTATCAAAGTCCTTTTTGAGCACTTCCATGGCCTGAGATCAATTCATATTTTTCTTGGAAGCTTTGGATATAGGAGCTTTGACTTTGATATCTTCTTCTGAGGTTGTATTTTGATCTACCTTGTCACCAAAGAAACTTTCCATGGTTTGCTGCTTTTTCTGCCTGCTCATCTTGCCCACCTATTTCTTGATTTTTAACTACTCCTTAAAGTGGGGCATTGCTTCCAGGACATACCATCCCAGGGGTCCCAGGTGGTGTGACTTAATGGGAGGTTCATTATCAGCCTGCCTGGCCTGTAAATAACCATGGTCCGCTTGCTCTTTAACCTGGAGGCATAAATCTGACTCTCTGTGGTCACAAGCTTGGTTTGCCTGTGCCTCTTTCTCAGAATCATGTTTTTAAATACATAAAATAAAATATATAGGGTTTCAAAGGCAACTATTATTTCATTAAATAGGATCAACCAGATTATTTTTTTTTTAAAGTTCACAGAACCAAGGTTGAGAACCCCTTCCTTAAAGAGTCCCTTGATTTGGGCCTCAACTCCTTCAACTGTTCAATTAGGTGAATGGTCTAGATGTCATCAAAGGTTGCTCCTACCTCTAAAATCCTACAAGTATTTGATTTATTCAATCAGGATTTAAGGAGTGCTATTGGCTACTCAATACTCTTCTTTCTACATTAGGGGTTCTGAAATGAGTAAGTGCTTACTATCTTTGTGATCATAGGCACATTTCCTCTTAAACTAAAGGATAAAGGAAGTATCCAGTGTACTGCAGCAAAATAATTAGCTTATATACCATGCACACCTCTAGATACCTTTATGAGTACATTTTCTGGATTGATTCTGAATGGCCTATCCAGCTCCACTTGAGAATTTAACTCTTCTCCCTAATGGGCAGTATTCTAGGCTACTGGAATGGTAACTTCTCCGCATCCCACTTCTACCAAGTTATGTAGAGAATCAGAAACCTTAATGTCTTGGATTTGAACACATTATCCTTTTTCAAAGACCGCTGCCCCTTCCTTCCTTGAAGTCTTTTAAAATGAGAAATGCAAACACTGTCTTCAAACATATCCACACAAATATATACACATGCAAACAAATGTACATGTACCTATATACAAGCACACATAGGTCATGTTATAAGGCTGTGGGACTCTGGGCAATCTATTTAACCTATCAATGACTCAGGCAACTAAGGCTATGCCTTGTAGAGTGAGTGCTCATCTTCTTTGATACAGATATTTTCCTCATGTCGAGTTCTATTCATTAATGAAATCATGAGTCTATAAAACAAAAACAAAAACAGGCATCTCCCCCTTCCCCTAAGAAGTCAAAAAATATCAAAAGGTTTTCAAAAGAATTGTAAACTTTTAAGACTGGGTATAGCTGCCAATCACCAATAATGATCCTCTTTTCTTTAATGCTCTCTCCTCTCTAGGTTTTTTGGACTCAATTCACTCTTGGTTCTCTTCCTACCTATCTGACTGGCCCTTCTTTTTTTGTTCATTTGTCTGTTTGGTTTTTGTGGGGCAATGAGGATTAAGTGACTTGCCCAGGGTCACATAGCTAGTAAGTGTCAAGTGTTTGAGACTGGATTTGAACTCAGGTCCTCCTGAATCCAGGGCCAGTGCTTTATCCACTGCACCACGTAGCTGCCCCCATGCCCTTTCTTAATCCCCTTTGCTGAATCTCAATCCAGAGAGATCATATTAGCCAATGTTGGGAGTCCCGTAGAGCTCTGCCCCCACTGCTTTTCTCCTTCTTCCTCTATCCTATTTCACTTGGCCTTCTCATCAATTCCCACAGATTCAACAAACATCTTGATGCTGATGATTCTTATCCAGCTCAAACCTCTCTAATATCCAATTATCTTTTGGATCTATCAAACTGTATGTTCTATAAATATCTTAAATACAATATGCCCCAAATTAAAATTATCTTTCCCCCCAAACCTTCTCCTCTTCCCAACTTCTTTATTACTATCAAATGTACCACCATCCAAAGTGTCATCCTAGACTCCTCACTCACACTCATTCCTCCCTATGGTGAGAAAATAATCATTAATAATTAATTTCTAGGAGAAATCCAGACATGTTAGTGTTATCTGCTCTCTCCCTCTCACCAGAAACCAGCCTGGGATGAGCCTTTGGCTTAACAAAAGGAATTCAGACTGATCTTTCTGATTAGCTAGGGGAAGAATCACACCTAGATGGTTGGAATTTGATCTCTAGACCACCCCCCAAGTCATGTCAATCAATGGAATTGAATGACACTTACCAAATTTGCTTTAATCAGTGGGTAAGGAGCTGCTTCTATCAAAGGAGGAAGGGGACTAGACCGGAAGAGGCTCACTCTTTTTTTCTGGGACTCTCTGGAGCTCATCTTACACCCTTTTCCTCTCCCTCTTGGTGAAATGTTCTGGGTATGTAATTGTTATGGGCCTGTAATCCTGGGACTAGTGAAGGAGTTAGGGAAATGCTAAGTGGTCAATACTTTATTAATATGTGATATTAATTAATAGCAAATACTGCCAAACTGGTGTAATAGTCATTAATTTATAAGGAGCAATATTTTAGAAACCCCAGCCTAGTGCCACAATAATAATAATTTTAAAATTACACTCCTTAACCAATCAGTTGCTAAGTCCCGTAGTTCATACCTTGGCAACATCTTTTGCCTATGTCCCCTTTTTTCCTCTGATCCCACCACCACTTTGGTGTAGGCCCTTATTACCTAATGCTTACACTACCTCAATAGCCTACTGGATGGTGTCCCTGTCTCAAGTGTTTCCCCAGTCTAGAGCATCCTCCATTAAGCTGCCAAAGTTAACTTCCTAAAGCAAAGGTCTAATCATATACCTGTCACCTCCAGGATCAAATATAAATTCTTGTGTTTGGCTTTTAAAGCCCTTTATAACTTACTCTCATCCTCCTCCCACCACACACACACACACACACACACACACACACACACACACACACACACACACACACACACACACACACGCTTTTCCAGTCTTCTTAAATACCTCTCCCACCCTCAACCTCAACATACTTCACACCAGTGACAAAAGCCTCCTTGCTGTTTCTTACATGCTGTGTCTGATTAACATATACTATGGATAATAATTATATAATTATCAATTGTGTATATTTATAATATACTTTTTTTTTTTGGTGGGACAATGAAGGTTAAGTGACTTGCCCAAGGTCACACGGATGGCAAGTGTCAAGTGTCTGAGGCTGGATTTGAACTCAGATCCTCCTGAATCCAGGGCCGGTGCTTTATACACTGCACCATCTATAATATACATAACTTCTAATAAAGTTTAGGCACCACTTATAAGTTTATGAATTCTTACTTTTCCGTACTTAAGTTTCAGGTTTAGTCAGATTTCATCAGGTTTATTCACCTTTAAGGAAATCCTCTATTTCTAAGACTAAGAGATTTTGTAAAGAAAAAAGAAGATGAATACATCAGTATCTCAACTGTAAATTGATCTAAGGGACAAGGTTTAGATGCACTTGAAAATATCCATAGTCAAATACATAAAGATTTGCATTTATAATGCCATTTTCTATATTCAAAATGATATGAAACCTATTCATGCCTAATTTGAGGGTTATTATAATATGGACAGTAATACTTCCATCTAATTCATCTTGATAAATATAAATTATGTACAGGGAAAGTAGGAGAAAGATAAAGGTAGAGAAAATGAAAGAATCAAATGAATTAAGAAGTTCCAGGCAATCAACTATCTCCTGACTAAGCATTTTCACTGGCTGTCTCCCATGCCTGGAATTCTCTCCCTATCTAGCTCTAACTCCTAACTTCTCTGGCTTCCTGCAAATTCCAGCTAAATTCTGTGTTCCACAAGAAGACTTTCCTATACCCCCTTAATTCCAGTGACTTTCCTCCATGTATTATTTCAATTCATCCAGGTTATATCCTTTCAGTTTGTAGTTCTTTGCATGTTGTCTCCTGCATCAGAATGTGAGCTCCTAGGGAGCAGACTGGCTTTTGCCTTTCTTTGTCTCTCTTCATCAATTATCCAGTGTTTGGCACATGGTAAGCACTTAATAAATTGATTGACAAAATGAAAATTAAAACAACTCTGAGTTTTCATTTCACACCCATCAAAAAGTAAAAATGATAAGAGATGGAATATGGCAATGTTAGAAGAGGCGTGGGATGTCTGGCATACTAATACACTGTTGGTGGAATTGTAAATTGGCACAAGTGTTCTGGAAACGAAATTAAAGCATATGAGGCAAGACACTCTACTGGTGATATTCTTTGACCTAGAAATTTCACCATTTGCCTTACACTGCCAAGAAAGTCCTAAAGGAGAAAGCCTTATACATACCAAAATAGTCATAGTAGAACTATTTTGTGGCAGCAAAAATACTGGAAAGAAAGTAGTTGGTTATTGCCTGGGGAATGAATGAAGGAACTGTGGTATATAAATATAATATAAAATTACTGGGCATGAGATATGCAAACTATGAGGAACTCAGAAAAACATGCGAAGACTCATATCAACTGATTTAAGACACAGCAATAACCAGGAGAACAAAATATGTGATAAAAATAACATAAACAAAACCATTAAAAGGCAGTGAAATTCTGATTAATTTTAATGTGAAAACTGGATTCCAGAGAAATGACTATGTAACACACCTCTGTCTTTTCAGTTAGAGGGTTAGGGAACTATTGGTGTTCAATATTATGAAAACTGTGAGAAATAGTCAATGTGATAATTTTGTGAAAATTCTTTTATTTTTTCCCAAGAGAGTTCAATTTTAGAAAGATGTGTATGGGAAATGTGGGTCTTCTTGATTCCAAGTCCAGAACTGTACTCTACTTACCTGTTTAAATTCATTTAAAAAAAATAAAATTCATTCTAAAAGATCTCAATGACATGACTATGGGTGAAGTAAACACACTAATAGTATGTTACTATTATTAATGATTACCTACATTCCTAACTACCTGGTCACTTTCTGAAAAGTACTCTAGGCTAAATCTATATTTTTAATAAAAATTACATAAAGAATAAGTGAAGGAACTAAAATATCTCTAACACTTGAGATTAATATATGCTATTTATAATAATTAATTAATATTCACTGCCTAATTAATATGTGCTATAAATAATTATATACTTCTCAATTGTATAAAATCATAATATATAATTTATAATCAAGTTCAGGAACTACTTGTAAGTTTATTAATTCTTACTTTTCAGTACTTAAGTTTCATAATTATTAGTTTTATTCAACTCTAAGTCCACTACTTCTAAGACAAAAAGGTGTTATTGTTTTTTTAAAGAACAAAGAAAATAAATACATCAATATCTTAATTGTAAATATATCTAAGGGACAAGGCTTATATGCACTTGAAAATATCCAGTCAAATACATAAAGATTTGCATTTCCAGTGCCTTTTTATACATTTAAAATTATATGATATCTATTTATACCTAATTTGAGGCCTATTACAATAGAATAGTAATACTTCCATCTAATTCATCTTGATAAAAATAGTATACAAAGAAAGTAGGGAAAGGGTAAAATTAGACAAAATAAAAGAATGGAATGAAGCTTACTGGAATCTTAAAAGAATTTTTTTTTTGCTATTTTATGCACAGGAAAGTTAAAAAACAAATATTAAAATAAAGTGAAAATTATTATTTTGACTATATAAAAGAAAGCTCATGCAAAAATAAAATAAAATCACAGATAAGAAGAAATTATTCAAATAGGAAAATATTTGTATTATAAATTTCTATGGAAATTTTGACATCAATAGATTATTGAGAATCTATATAATTGAGCCATTCTCCAGTAGATAAGTATTCAAAAGATACAAATAATTTTCAAAAGAAAACCAAAACAAAACAAACACTGCCAACATTCATCTTAAAAGTCATCTAAATTTCTTTTTTTGGGGGGGGGCAGGGCAATGAGGGCTAAGTGACTTGCCCAGGGTCACACAGCTAGTAAGTGTCAAGTGTCTGAGGCCAGATTTGAACTCAGGTCCTCCTGAATCCAGGGCCAGTACTTTATCCACTGCATCACCTAGCTGCCCCCCTATCTAAATTTCTAATAAGCAGAAAGACACAAATTAAAACAATGTTTAGGTATCTCCTCATACACCTTGGACTACTAAAGGACGATGGAAAAATTCAGTGTTGACATGGCTGT
Organism: Dromiciops gliroides; assembly: GCF_019393635.1. Taxonomy (NCBI): domain Eukaryota; kingdom Metazoa; phylum Chordata; class Mammalia; order Microbiotheria; family Microbiotheriidae; genus Dromiciops; species Dromiciops gliroides. The sequence continues at coordinate 88,795,883 of NC_057865.1, forward strand.
AAGAAGAAATGACACATTAATTAATTGCTAGTAGAGCTACAAATTGGTACTGTTTATAAAACAATTTGGTATTGTGAAAGAGAAGTAACCTATACCCTTTGATTCAGAAATCCCACTACTCAGTTTATTCACCAAGGTGGTTACTGGTAGCAATAAAAATACCAATTTTGACAAAAAATATTAATAATAGCGCCACTTCTATGAAAACACCAGAAACAATGTGTCCAAATGATTGGAGAACTGCAGAACAAATTGTGGTATAAAAATATCATGTTAGATTACTATACCATAAGGAATGATGATAAAGGCAAAGAAACATAAAGTTTTATATTTTTAGAGAAGTGTCCTGAAGTAAAAGAAATGACATTGTCAAAGACCAAAGGTAAGTTGATGATTTCATCTTACCAAGTGGAAGGCATAATAAAAAGAACACTTGCCTCAAAGTTGAACGAATGTTCTAGTTCTCACTGTGTTACCAATCAACTCTGAGACTTTGGGTAAGTAATTTCACAGCCCTGAGCCTCAATTTCCCCATGATATCAAGACCCTTCCAAGCTCTAATATTTTATTATTCTATGTAATGTACCATTAGGTCCAAAAAAGCTAAGTAGCTTAATATTTGTATAAAATATTAGTAGCCTAACCACTGATGAAAAGAATCTAAGATTTCTTGTAGACCCTTTGGATGTCTGTGCATAAAAACAACAAAGTCCAGCAGAATACACTCATGTTTAAGGTATTTTTCTATTCTTTCTAGTGATATTTAATAGTTAAAAAGTTAAAGCCCATCATAAAAATATCATCTAGGTTTTTCAGTGAAATGTTGTGTGTTGGTTTAGCCATTCATTGCTCAGTTTCATCTCCTAGCAGTACTCAAAAATTTAAGATAATCCTTTTTAAATGTTCCCCTCCCTCTTCTCTCATGCTAAATGTTGGTGGTTAGTCTCACTGTGTTCAATCCTTAAGTCAATAACCTCTCACCTTGATTCCACTATAGCTACATATTGCCTGTATCACCTAAAAAGCTAGCCAGCATCCATACAAAGGAAATGTTTTTTCAACATTTCAGTGAGGTGCCCTGTTGAGTACAAATTGTCAGTACTTAAAGTTGCATGGCTGGGTTCCAGATGGGCAATATGTCAAAGACATGCACTGATTGCCTACACTTCAGAAGCATTAAGCATAATGCTAAGTTAACATAATGTTTTAATATTTACAGCTGACTGTGCCAATTCAAATCCACTTCATGACTTTCCTAATTTCTACTCTTGAGCCTGGCTCCCACAGGGTTTTATGAAGGAAAGAAACACAGTTATGCGATGCATTTCTGTGTCACCAAATGCTGAAGACAATATGGATTATCATCATCTGTTAAATGTCAATATCCAATCTTTAGAAAGAATGGTGTTTCAACCCCAAGTCAATGTAACACAGTGATTTCCAGAGCCACCAAACGAGATGCTACTGAATTAAGTCTGTTCATCTTCATAAGGAAAGGCTAAGTCATCCACCTGACACCTTAATCTGAAATCCATCTACATTAAATTGCATAATGAGGGAGTAATGAACTTCAAATGTGCATCAAACTTTTATAGGCATCTGAAATTACAATAAATCATCAAAGAATACAATATCTATGCCATGATTTTTTTATACCATCTTACCCTTAGTCTAGAAAGGATTTTAACCCAAGGTGTCTTGGATTTATGGTACTCAACTGGTCCAACCCACTTTTGGAAATGGAGAAACTTAGTCTAAGAGAGGTTAAGCAACTTGCTCCAAAGTCATGACCCAGTTTTGGCAGGACTAGGACTAGAACTCAGGTCTTGTGACATAGGGTCTGGTGCTACTTCCATGACATTATGAACCTACAACTCTTGTACATGGACAGTTAATTAGCACAGCATGAATACAGAAATCCTGGCTGAGCTTGAAGGAAATGAAGCACCAGGATTAAAATAAATATATATGCGCTCTTTTCTCCTATTTTCTTTAAATGTGATATTTGATACATATATAATATATATTAATGTACATTATATCATATATCTATGTGTTATGTACTATATTATATATATATTTTAAGTTTGTCATATATTATAGGTATTATATACAATACATTAATAGGCATTGCATAATATATAATGATATGTTATATTATACGTTATATATATTTTAAATTTGATATTGGTATTTTATCTATAACAGAGGGAGAAAACTATTTGCTAATGGTAGATGTCCTTAAAATAGTACAAGGGTTTTTAAACTTTTTTGGTATATCACTGACTTCTTTGGCTATCTTAAAAACCCATGGAACCGCTCTATGATCATGGTCGTGGTGGTGGTGATTAATAACAATAATAGCTAACATATAGCACCTCTATGTGCCAGGCACTATGCTAAGCACTTTACAAATATTACTGCATTTGATCCTCACAACAACCCTGGGAGGAAGGTACTATTATGATTTCCATTTTACAGACAAAGAAACTGAGGCAGAGGTCAAAGAACTTACCCAGGGTCACTTGGCTAAGTGTCTAAGGATATATTTGAACTCAAGAGTTCATGACTCTTTATCTACTGTGCCACCTGCCCTCTTTAAGTTTTTTAAAAAGCACAAAATAATAGCACAATAAAGCACAAAACAAACCAATTATGTTGAAATACAGTTATCAAAATATTTTTTTAAAAAAGTTCATGGACTCTAGGCTAAGAATTCTGGCACAATATAGGAGCTAATGGAGAAAAACAGTTCAATTTCCTTTTCTTCCTTTAGTTCAAAGAAAGCAGGAATAAAAACACTGGCAATCATCCATGAGAGAAAATACAAGTGGAGTAATCTGCTTTTTGTTGTTTCTAGACAAACCTTGATTTTAAACTTTTCAAGAGTAATACATTTTTCTAATACTCTTAGCTCTTTTGTATTTATGACTTTCCATAGAAAGAAAGGTCTGAGTCTGTATTTTGCCTAAGTAGAACCATCCTTAGAAGGTTGCCTTGAGAGCAGGGATTGTCTTACTTTCCTTTTTTGAGTCCCTAGAATTTCACACAATGCTTTGCACACGAGAATTTAATAAGCGATTTTCTTGATAAGGTCCTCCATTTTGATGGGGAAAAAAATAACCTAATCATAATCTGTTCTCTTCTTGAAAATATGTAGGGATGGAATGCCACAATTTCCCTCCATGATACAGGAAAGTAATCTAGTGTTTTATATGCCCAGAAATTAAAAAAAAAATTCTTCCTTAACTTCAACTAAAATCATTTCTGCTCTAAATATCTATACAGTGAAATTTCATAATATTAGCAAGCAACTGATCAGCATCTGTCTAATATGAATTTTTAGCATACTTGTATTGCAAAAGGACAATTAATAGATATGACAAAGGAGGACCTACTTTGATATTCAGGCTCTGCTACTTAATAGCTGTGGAAATTTGGGCAAAGTGACAACTTTCCTGGGCCTCAGTTTCTTTACCTGTAATATGGTGGGATTGCATCAGATAACTACTGAGCTCTCTTCTAAAGCTAAATACATGAGTCCAGGAACTGAATTTGAGGATTGCCAATAAGTCCATGGAGGGGCACCCTGTGGGCATAAAAAGGCTATACATCACATCACAAATGAAATCATATAGGAAAAACTGTAGCTAGTCACTATTTATCTAAAGGATGCACCTGAGTCATGTATGACTAAAAATAGGATATGCAGGACACATACAAGAAATGTTAACAAATGGCTATTCAACACATAGCACTTCTAGCAGTACAATCTCAAGGGAACTTGGAGGAGATCTCCAGCATGTTGGGTTGACTTCCCCCGAGGAAGGAAGATTTGGTGCAGGGAATTGGTGAAAATAACTCTCAATGAGATGAAATGAATATTTTGTAATCTCTGTCAACAGAATATCCATATCAACAGGATTCCAGGTCAATTAGAGTATAATGAAAACAGTTATCTTCACCCCATAACTTCTATTAATTCCAAATGACTACTAATCCCTTGAACCTCTTTTCCTAGGGAACCTCACCTCACATTCTGTTTATCATTAACTTTCTTTTGAGCAGTTTGGAAAACTCACAAAAAAGAGAAGAAATCAAGTTGAGTGGAGGCTGTGTATTTCGAACTTGGAGGCCTAACTTTCATTAAGTATTTCTCTTTCAGTAGAAAACTCATCTATTAGCATAAGAGAAGTGCCCAGGAGTGTGAGTTTAGATAAGCCCAAGGGGAATAGGGACCCAAGTCTTATCCAGTAGAGGCTGCAAGAGCAGGCTTGTATTCCCTAGCTCCAATGAGGTGGAAAGAGAATAAGTAACATACTCCTCCAAACCTCCCTTAGCACTGTTATTTTTATAATCTGACTGGAGGAAAAAGCCATATGAGGTTTTATATATGTGAACACATTAGTGAGGAAACTTACAATTATTTTCATTCCCTGAAAAGGGCACTGCAAACAATAGACTGTAAAACAAAAGCCCAAGACAGAGCTAGAGAAGGCCATTATCTGAGTCTCTTTGATATTGTTAGCTCTTGGCTGTAGCTTTTTCCCCCCTATTTCACTAGAGCTCTCTGTTCTAAGTTAAGAAATTCTTTTCACCTTTCTCAGAAAGACTGAATAATGCACTTCTTGGTTTTTGTGAAGAGAAAGCCAAATAGCACAGTCCGTTCCAAATACACCTTTAAACAATATTCTCAAAAGCCTTCAACCTTCCTGTTAGGGGAACCAATTCATACAAATGATTACTGCTGCTATCTTATAATCTTCCCTTTCATTAAGCATCAGAGAAATACTTTTTGCCTATGCCCTTTCCCCCACCCAAATAATTTTGGTGGCATTTGAATGTACTATCTGATTAGTATATTCAGACATTTAGTCTTAGGGAAGGGCTTGCTTATTTAATTAGCCAGTGATTAAAAGAAAACTCAGGCAGTGAGTTTTAATTTAATTAATTGATTTGATTTTTAATTTTTTAACATTTCACTTTCTGCATCATCAACTCCTTTAGGAGGCAATTCTCTATGTCCTTGCCCCAGTGCTCTCCTCTGCCAAGTTACCTTCTATTTATTCTACATCTGTACTGTTGGTTCTGTGTTACTTTGAATGTATGCTCTTTCAGGGGCAGGGCTGGTTTTGTCTTTATTTCTCTCCCCATTGTAAACACTTAATAAATGCCTGCTAGCTGACTGATTCTGTAATGAGTTGGACTTTCTTGTTACAATACAGGTTCAAGAGAGCCTCAGAGGCCATCTAGTTTAATACTCTCATTTTGCAAATGAGGAAACTGAGGATGAGAACAAAGGAAGTAAACTGCCCCAGGTCACAATGGCATTAAGAGTAAGAGGCAGGGGGGCAGCTAGGTGGCACAGCAGATAAAGCACTGGCCCTGGATTCCGGAGGACCTGAGTTCAAATCTGGACTCAGCCACTTGACACTAGCTGTGTGACCCTGGGCAAGTCACTTAACTCCCATTGCCCTGCCCCCCCCCCCTCCAAAAAAAAAAAAAAAAGAGTAAGAGGCAGGGCCTGAATCCAAGTCTTCTTACTCCAGAGTCAGAATTATTTTTGGTGGAACATGTTGAGTCCTAACCTTCAGATATCTAAGTACCACAATTTCTGCCATGATTTTTAAAAGCCTGGGCTTTCATATGAGTTCAATGTTTCCATTTCACAAAACAAAAACAAAAACAAAAACAAAAACAAAACCTGACACCTGTCAGAACCAAGGCTCTCTTTGGCCTAATCTGTTAAAATGGTTAACTTTTTTATTTCTCTTTCCCATCCCACCCCCTTACCTGTCACATATTCAGAAAGCAGCCCTCTTTAATACAGTGGCTTCCAGTAATATGGACCTAAGATTTCTCACTACCAAATTTATCCTTAAATGAACTTTACAATTCACCTAAGTAGCATCCTGGATTGAATTATCTGATATGGAAATAAGATCTAATTTAACTTTCTTTCAATTAAAACAAATTTTTACTCTGTACTTATGAAAGCAATCTATATATGATACAAATTCAACAATATTTATTAATCATATACCATGTTTACGAGAGGTAAGTACGAGATAGTCTACCAATAGAAAGCTGGACTTAGAGTCTGGAACCCCAGAGGTTGAAGTCTTGCCTTCTGACCCATAATGGCTGTGTGATCCAGGAAAGAGCCTCAGGAATTATTTAAGACTATGAATTGCAGAATAAAGAGCTGGAGCTTCATTAGCAGAGGGAGTTTCCTTACTGGGAGTTTCCTATATACATTCTCTTCAATTCAATAAATATTAAGCACTTCCTAAGTGCCAAACATTGTGCTAAGTGTGTGTGTGGGGGGGGGGGCAGCGTAGGGGGGGGTGTCACAAAAAGAGGCAAAAGATAGTCCCTGCCCACAAGGGGGACTTAATATGGGGGAGATAATATACAAAAAATGCTGTAGACAGAATAGGAATTGATCAAAAGATGGAAAGCCCTGGAATTGACAGAGATTAGAGAGAGTTTCCTGTAGAAATTGGGATTTTAGTTGGGACTTAAAGGAAGTGAAGGAAGTTAGTAGTCAGAGCAGAGGAGGGAGAATCTTCCAGGCATAGGGGACAGCCAGAGAGAATGCCCAGAGCTTAGAGATGGAGTGTTTGAGGAGTCTTGTTTGAGGAACAGCCAGGAGGCCAGTCTTTGGATCAAAGAGTAAGAGTGCATTTTGGAGAATATAGGAAGACTGAATAGGAGGGAGCTAGATTATGAAAGACATGAAATGCCAAACAGATCATCTCATATTTTTTAATATGTGGTGAAAGGTATCCACTGAAGTTTACTGAGAAACAGGGAGACATGGTCAGACCTATGTTTTAAGAAAATCATCTTAGTGACTGAAAGGAGAATGATATGAGTAGGGAGAGAGTCATGGCAGCAGAACCACCAGCAGGCTGTTGCAATAATTAAGACATGAGGTGATGAGGGCATGCTGGAATAGTAGCAGTGTCATAGGAGAGAAGCATGACATATACAAGATATGAAATGCAGGGCTCAGCTCCTGCCCCTACCTTGCCCCCAGGCCTCTTTAAAAGATTATTTTGGTTGCCACCTAGTTGTGGCACAGTGAATACAGTGCCGAACCTGCAGTGATAGAGACCTGATTTCAAATCAGGCCTGAGACATTTCCCAGCCATGTGACTGTGGAAAAAAAAAGGCACTGAATCTTAGTCTTACTTTCTTCACCTGTAAAATGGGGATAATAATAGCATCTGATCTCCAGGGTTGTTTTGACAGTAAAAGTAAAATGACATTTACAAAGCAACTTTGCACATCGCAAAGTGCTATATAAATACTAATTATTGCTATTGTTAAAGGAAGAACTGGTGAGGATAGGATCTGATGGGAGAGAGAACAATTATGAGGCTATTATAATAGCCCAGTTGAGAGGTCATGAGGACCTGGGCTACAGTGCTGAGGATGTGAACTGTACCTGTTTCCTCTGTCTCTGCTACCATTGGTAATCTCAAGCTATGTAAAAGTGTATGGCTACATCCTTCCTCTTACCACACAATGGCTGCTGGCCCAAGTCACTGACTGGTAAAAGACACTTGACAATGTCAAACACATGCTCAGTACACAATACAACATTTGTGTGTCAGTGTGTTCTATGCTAAGCCTCCTTTTGTGGTATCTTTTACATTCTGTGGGTTCCATAAATGAGGATGACTTGAAAGTATATGCTGTGCTTCATTCTTCCTATTGAGGTAGAGTAAGTATGAGGTACCGAGTATTCTAGAATGTAGAGTTGGAATAAACTAGAGGTCATCTAAGTCCTCACCTCACATCATCATTATAATGCATATGGGTATGTGAACCAGGACTTCTGATTCCAAATTCCAATGCTTTCTACTATCCCATACTGTCTCATAAGGGCAATGCTACTGGCAGAATTCTTTATCAGAAAAATGAATCTCTGATAGTCCTGGAACTTTCCTTTCAGGATCAAATAAAATAGAAAGTAAGCTCCCTGAGGGCAGGATTTTTTTTTTAATGTAGTCTTCCTATCCCCAGCACTTAGTACAAACCTTTGAACATAGTAGACAATAAATGTTGAATTAATTTGACTTTGTTCCAGTTAGAAGAATCATCATGGGGTCATTTCTATTACTATTCCTAACCCTCCCAACAGAACCATGAAATTGGGTGAGAAGAATAACTATAGGATCTACATTTTTAGAAAATTCTCTGTAGAGGACACAACTTTGCTCAAAGCTAATTCTTACTGCTGGAAAACATGGTTTGCCAGGTAGATGGCATGTAAATGCCTCCATGGGTAAACTATAAGCATATTCAGCAAAAGTAAAAATAAATGCATGTCAGTGAGAATTTGGTCCATTGAAAGATGGCGTCTCATGTTAACAGAGCTGAGTCACTGAGATTAGAAAAGATAACCTTCAATTATGCATTTAATACTGATGCATGATCATTTTTATACAAATAATGTGTTGGCATTTTACAAAGGTTAAACTCCTCAGCTTTCAGAAATATAAAAGCACAGCATTTACTCAAGTAAACAGTATCAATACATAGCCTCCTACTCATTTACATTTTGTCCTTAAAGATAGGTTAACGAAAAACAGTAGATGAAGTCTTAAGATTTTTTTTTGAAGAATATTATTACTTCTAGTAAAAGCTAATTTTTGCACTACATTTTCACAAGGCACTTGATCTCAACCTGCTGCCACAAAGAGATAACACTTCATAAATGAATGTGTTGAGCAGCTAAAAGCTCAGTGGATATCATTACTTGTGGTATTTCCTTTAATTCACAATAACTTGTAGAAAAAGAAAAGGTGTGTTCTTATCGTTCAAAATGTTCATGGATTATCAAGTCATGTCTGATGTTACTATCTGGTGGTATTTGGCAAGGCTCTTTGGCCCAAAGGAATAACATTCTGGTGGCATTCCATATTGAAGACCCGAGTTTTAAATTTTAATTTATGAAAAAAAATTATGCTAGATTTGTCCATCTTGCTGAAATGCTAAGAGTTCAGAATCCCAATTTTACCTTACTCTGAGAAATGTCACTAAGGTGCAAAATGCCAAGTGAAGTTCAAATTTCCCAAATGGATCAGAAAAAGACTGAGTATTCAACAGCTAAAGGATGCAAAGATGATAAGAGTGGAATAAATTTGGTGCTATCAAGTAGTCAGTTTTTCTGCTCAACTGCACCCCTGGTGATGGTGTTAGGCAAATTTATGGAATAAATTAACAACAATAATTCTGCTCCCCCATATTTCCATTTCTTGCCCATCTCAATGCGGTCTTCAATCTCTCTCCTCCAGAAACCTCTACTCTCTTCAAGCTCTCCTTCTACTTCCTCCTATATCAAAACTTATTCTGTGGAGAGGATCTGATAAAACTTATTTCTAGTCAGGGGTAAAATGAGTGATGCAGCTTAAAGCATAATGGTGGTGGGCTGGGATAAAGATGCAGGTTTAAAACCTAAGGAACAAAACTCAAATAATAACATCAATAAGCCATATTGAGGGGTTTGTGGTTGGAAAGAGGGAGACACTACTTAGCATTCTTGTCATGCCCAAATACTGTAAAGAAGTTTGGTCATAATCTCATTTAATTCTGACTTTGGCAAAACTGTATAGCATAAAAAGCACTAAATTTTGAGTCAGAAAAATTTAGGCTCCTATCATTGATCAGTTTTCTACCTGACCTTTGTGATTCTGGGCAAGTCATTTCACTTCTCTAGGTTTCAGTTTTTTCTTCTATAAAATGAGGGCAAAATTAATTCCTGTCCTTGAGGAACTTACTTTCTGTGGGGGTGGGGTGGGGCACCATATGTAAAGAAAACTATATATAATATGTGTATGTATATATGTGTGTGTATATATGTATACATATATACACACACACATATATATGTGTGTGTGTATATATATATATATATATATATATATATATATATATATATATATATATATATATATATATATATATATATATATATATATATATATATATATGAAAAGAGAAGAGAGGAGAGAGAGAGAGAGAGAGAGAGAGAATTAACATATCCTAATAAGTATAGCTGAGAAGGAAATTCATTCCAGGAAAGAGGTTCAACTAATATAAAACAAAGTAGAGAGATGGGGGTGGGGGTGGGGAGAAATTTTTTGAGTGAGGAATAACAGCAGGAAGGACATTTTGGTTGGATTAAGAATGCATGAAGAGGGGCAGCTAGGTGGCGCAGTGGATAGAGCACCGGCCCTGGAGTCAGGAGTACCTGAGTTCAAATCCGGCCTCAGGCACTTAACACTTACTAGCTGTGTGACCCTGGGCAGGTCACTTAACCCCAACTGCCTCACTAAAAAAAAAAAAAAAAGAATGCATGAAGAGGAGTGATGACTGGAAAGGTAGGTTAAACTTGTTCTGTCATATCCAATTCTGTGATCCCCATTTGGGATTTTCTTGGCAAAGATACTGGTTTGCCATTTCCTTCTCAAGTTTATTTTACAGATGAGGAAACTGAGGCAAACAGGGTTAAATGACTTGCCCAGGCTTCACACAGCATCTGAGGGCAGATGTGAACTCAGGGTAATGAGTCTTCCCCATTCTAGGTACCTGCTCTATCCACTGAGTACCTAGACTAACTACTAGACTGTGACTAAGAGGGGAAAGCTATACACCACCTCAAGAGGAATTTATATTTTATCCTAGAGGCAAGAGGGAGCCATTAACATTTCTTCAATATGGCTTTCAGAATATGTAATCATTTTGCTGGGGCTGAGTTGAAGCTGACCTTTGTCCTATACTTTAGCATTAGCAGTAAGCAAATTAAAGCCATAAAGGAGATTGTGGGGAGCCTGTTTCATCCATTTGAGAGCAAACTGCTTAACAATCTTAACACCTTATTTGTTTACATGCAGAATGAAAGTACTCATTATGTGAGTCATCTAAGGAAGTTCAGCAGGAACTACATTCACTTGTCAGCAGTCAGTTTCAGATACTAAGTGTAATGTAAAGTAACAAATTTGCATTTCTATAATTCAGACTTGCCACTAATTTTCACTGTTCTGTCCTAGTTCCTTAAAATTATCAAATGCAGGTGTTCCCTTTCAAAAACCACAGTGAGGTAGAGAGAAAAGTATTGTGATATTAAAACAGACTTAAATTCAGCTAAGGGAATGGCCATACTTCTGTCCTATGTCACTGAGTTGGTACAGGGAGACATTTTCAAATTCCACACTACTTGCAAATGTCTTGTGAGTGTTGGAACTGAAACTTGTACAGTGTGTCCTGAGATATGATATTTTGCTTTTGCCAGGGAGAGAATCTGATTAATCAAATATGTTATTCAAAGACAGTTTCCAAAAACCCCATACATGAATTGTTAATTTCCAAAGAATTGAACTATATAATAGAATATACTGAGCAGAAAAATTATAGCAATGTGATTTAATCTTTCCCTGATGACTTGGGAGTCACTCTGACTCAAGGGCATCTTCATAAACTTTTTGTTACTATTGTATTTTAAGTGCACAGAAGTATCAGTTACTAAAGACCTTTATTAATACAATGATGGGTTAATTGAGAATTTATTAGCTCAAAATCTTGGAATTTCTCTAGGGATGGAGATCAAAGATTTTAATCCTAGCTTTGCTACTGACTAACTGTCTGACCTTGGGTAAATTGTTTTGTAGCTCTGGATCTCAGTTTCTTCATCTGCAAAATGAAAAGGATAGAGTAGTTCCTGGCCATTTGTCTGGTCTATTCCACTAACAAAGAGTAAATGCTTAGGACTGTTATGGGGAAAATAGGGTAGGGGGTTTAGGAAGGGATAGGGGTAGGGGTTTGAGGTTTGGGGTCCTTAGGAATTCCTCTTTAAAGAATTACACCTGGCAGCTAGGTGGCACAGTGGATAGAGCACTGGCCCTGGATTCAGGAGTACCTGAGTTCAAATGCGACCTCAGACACTTAATACTTACTAGCTGTGTGACCCTGGGCAAGTCACTTAACCCCAATTGCCTCACCAAAAAAAAAAAAAGAATTATACCCTCTTGCACACAAAAGCAATTAGAATAAAAAGGTAGTTTATTTAGAGGAAGAGGAAGGGAAGGGAAACCATGAAAGAAGTCCTTGGACTTCTCATGGGGAGAAGGCATGGCACAGAGTGTGGCTCTGAGATACCAATCTCCTTGAACAGGAGACAGGCAGGTAATTTTATAGAGGACTGATGGGGTGACCATCTGTCTGTGGAAACTTCCTGTAGTGAGGGAGGACCATCCCCCACTGGTGGTGGCTGGAGGAATTGGGTGAGGGGTGGCTGCAGACCTCTGAAGCCATCTCCTCAGGACACAAAGAAAGCAGGCACACCCAAACTTATCTCCCCAGGGTTGAGGGAAACTAGAATGAAGGGTGGAGGTCCTGAAGCTAGCTCAGTCCCATCTGGTTCCACTTATCTCTTTAGGTGTGTCTGTCCTTTGGATTAGTTTCTCTAGGAGAAGGTTCTTTGATGTGCCCCAAAGAACTTCTGGGGTGCCCTGGGCCCATAAAAGGACCCTACTTTAAGTATGCCCCAGCTCTCTTCACCCCTGCTTTCACTTTTTCTTCATAATCTATCACTGCTCATACTAGCTCAAGACTTTAATCTACTGCTGCTACCATCCTAATTCCAAGATCTTGTGAAATGATTTCCTTCAAAGCTTTTCTTAATATGGTTCTACCCAATTTATTTGACTCTCTCAGACCCATCCCCAATGTGATTATGCTAGTCAGATTATCATCATAATAATAACTATTGATTATTAATAATAAAAACTAAGGTGTTACATTGGTGACATGTGTGTGTGTATAACACAATTTACATATATTATCACTCATAATTTTGCTGTAAGGTGGGTACTAAAGATATTATTATCTTTCTTTAACCTAAGAGGTAAGTAATGCTGAGAGACTGGTTTTTCCCATGTTCATACAGCTAGTGTCAAAGACTACATTTAAACTGTTTGGTTTCTCACTTTTGAGATGTTGAGATGGTAATTTAGCTGTTTAATCATATAGCTCTTCAACTGGTCTTCCCCTTGATTATAAGGCAAAACCAACTCTACAAATGCATTTGCAACCACTCCAACCCACAATGAATACAACCCACAGCTACAGAACCTATATTCTCTATATAGTTCATTTTAACACTCAGTCACTCCTTACCTTGTAATGGAATACGGATGTTACATGCTTGTCTCTATCTTGCTCCCCCACTAATCATAAGCAACTTGAATGGAGGGACCATGACTTCTTTTTATTCTTGTAACTTCTAACAGTGCTGACTGGTAAGTTAGAGTCTACCAATTGTGTGAGATGGATAAATGATTTCAATTTTGTACCTTTTTTTGAAAAAGGGGAACTTTTAGGATATAAAGCCACTATATTTCAATATAAAGCAAGTTTTACTGAGTATCCACATTCAGATAACCATCTGAACTGGGTAGAGGTCATTAAAAGAATACAGTAGAGAAAGTATATATTTTGACCTTATTAAACTTGTAATCCAGAAGAGATTCTGACAGAGAAACTCTCTACCTAATCCATGAAAATGATTCAAAGTATTTGGAGAGTGATATATGAACACATACAAACATGTTGCAAACTGAGCAAATATGCTAACAGGAGACACAGCAGAATCAGGTAGGGTTCACTGAATCATAGAGCTGGGAAGACCCTAAGTAGTCATGTACTCTAATGCATTTTACTTTATAGCAAAATGGAGGCTCAAAAAGATTAAATGATCTGTCCAAAGTAGCACAGGAAATTAGTTGGGGAGATGGGATTCCAAACCAGGTCCTTGGTGCTCGAATCTAGTACTCTTTCCATTGTACCATGCCAAATGACCACATGAAGAAAATGGGTTTTGGGAAGGGTTCGGAAATAAGGAAAGGTTTGGGATCTGTAGAATGTGAAGAGACTGAGAATTTACAGTTTAGGTACAATGGTTCACAGATGAGATTGAGAAAGTAGGCTGATCAGCCAATCTATGTGACAGATATGTAAAGTGGGCCACATTAGTAGTTATTAAAATGTTTTGATTAATTCATTGCAATTTAGTAAAAAAGAAAAATTTGTTTCTGATGTGGTCCAAGGATAGGTTATTCATTAGATACCATGTAATGGTAATAGGGAAATAAAGTATAAGTGACCTCTGAAGTTTGTAGGACAAGTTAGAGGTAAAAGAAGGAGCAATTTTATTTTCCATTCCAGCTCAGGCCCAGAGGATATAGTCCCACAGTATTTCAATCATTTATTCAGGTCAGGTTCATCCTAAATTAATGATTAACTGGAGAAGATATGAGATTTATCCTTTAGATAGTTTATAAAGGATGTACCAATGTTAACAGTACATTTTAGTTTGTCTTTTTCTCTAACAAAAATGATGAATTATATGCCATGGAAAATTTGAATTTTAGGCACAAAATTTAAAGATGTTCCTATATTCCTCCAAACCCATCCATCCAACAAAGTAATGACCATATTTAAAGTAAACAGTAAGAAAATTGTAAAACATTTTCTGAGAAAATTAAGAAAAGTTTTCAATCCAGGGAAAGTTTGGGAGATATTTAGGATAAAGTGTCAGATCTTTTCTGACTAGGCAGAGAGATACAATCCCTCTCTAAACCCAGGGTACTTACAAAATCTTCTTGATCTATCTGTACTTATGTCTATTTTCTAGTAGCACAAAAAAGTCTTATTGATTCTATAAAAAAGATTCCATGAATCCAGGGAAACATGAGGCATATTGTGTAAATAATACAAATCTTGCTACTCACTTCTAAAAAGCAACAGAGTCATTTTAATTCAGTTTGCAAGTTTATATTAGGACTAGAAAGACAGAATGCCTCATTCTCTTTAGGACAATTATTCTTGCTTATTTTTCAAACATCAAAAATTATTGTTCATTCACGTTTTTCAAGCAGTACCCCCCTAAAAAGACAACTAACACCCATAATATCATGCAGTGTTCTAAAAGGGCAATGATATTAATGGAAAAGATCAAATATTTAGAAGGATTAAGTTCTAAAGCCCCAAACAGTTAGGAGTCACTTTACATTCAATCAAAACGAACTATTCCAAGGCAAAATATTCAAAGTATAATTTTAGATAAATGGATTCAACTCCATAGTCACACAGTTACATCAGTGGTTTCTTCCCAGTAAATCAAAACTATGTGTGATAAAAAGCTAATACTGCTGGACCACCAGAAATTACCATAAACCATTAACTGTGATTTATCAATTTTCATTCTTTTATAATGTTTCAAACCTCCCCTTTCCTCATGGCTTATGCCACTATCAAGAAGATCCCTTCAATATGCAACAGCAACACTTGAAACAGATGTATGCACTCAGAAATATTAACAAGGAAATATGAACCTGGAGAGGATCTAAACATTAGATATTATGTTTAATGAAAATGAGTCCCATGAGGAAAAGCTAGAGGGACTGAGTTTATTTTAATCTAACAAAGAGGAGTCCGAGAAGAGAATTAATAATATTCTAAGTGTATGTGAATGGATATTGTATGAAGAATAGAGAGGAGAATTGTTTTCCTTCTGTTGAAAAGAAAGTGAGAGGGAATAAGCTAACACTGGAGGTGGAGGGATCTAGGTTAGACTTTTGGATTTTTTGAGGCCTATTTTCCTGTGACTTCTTCAGCAAGCAACAAGAATGGTCTATTCCCTAAAGTCCACAGGGCTTTTTTTTTTCCATTTATGAAACAGATCCTGCATGAATTAAAATAATCAGTAGATGAGAGACATTAGAAAGTGTTGCAAAAAGTCTTATGATGGAAGATGTTGCTAGACTCTAACCCAGATGATCATCAAGTATATACTTGTGCAACTATATACTTTTCAGCTCAAATAATATCAGCAGTAGCTGAAAGCATCATCAGTAGCAATCATTAAGACAGGGAAAAGTGTCTAATACCAGCAAAGGACAGATGTTTGATGAGAAGTACTGAATGGCTGTAGTAATGGAATGGGAAGTGTTTAAAAGCACCACCTTACTGTGCTAGGAAAGATGTTATCATCCTTTTCATTTTTTTGTTGTTTTTGTATTCCCTGAGCCTAGTCAGTCAGTCAGTAAACATTTATTAAGCACCTACTATGTGCCAGGCAATGTTGTCAGTTCTGGGGATACAAAAAGCCTAGAACAGTGACTGGACCAAAGCTGACACTTAGTACATGCCTGTTGGACTGGAAAGAAGTGAAAATAACTGTCAATGCCTCCTCCCTATTGGAAGCAGGAGGAAGGAAGAGGGGGCCCCTGGTCTTCTCATATCAGTTATTCTCTACCTCTAAGACTCTGGAACATAAAAAGATACCTCACAATTATTGATATAGATAAATGCGTAAAATTACACAATCATGACAATGGTCATGGGTTCATGGATCCAGACCTGGAAAGGAACAACCAATGTAGACAGTCTGATTTACAAAAATAATTCACACTTTAAACAATTAAATATCATTGCTATCTTTGCTAATAATCTTTTTGACCAGAAAAGAATATTCTAAAAAGCATTTATAAAGATATATGAAATGGATGTTGTTCATATTAGAAAGGACCAAGGGAGTGATTTCTTAAAAGGCTTGAGAAGGGTTTTTGCTAAGGACAGTAGAGACATTGATGGATTGAGCAGTATCCATAAAATTTCAAGGAATGTTTCTGGTGTTACGAGAATTTCTTCCTAAATATTCTTGGAGAAGATAATCCATGCTGCTTTAAAGAATTAAGGAGAAAGGCTAGTACCCTGTAGTGTAGAGAAAATGAACTGCAAAAATGACTCACTGTGACATTTTCTTGGATTTCCCTATCAGAATTTGGTCTGGTGCATTTTCTAGATTGTTTGGATAGGGTGCGTGTTTGTGTGTGATGGCTTGGGAAGCTCACTGCACGTCTTCCTGTTACTCTGCAATCTTGGCTCAGGATGGCACAATGGAGAAAATTCTAGAGTTGGAGTTAGACAATCTGAGTTCAAATGTGATCTCTACCACTTGCCACCTCTGTAACCTTGGGGAAAATCACTTAATCTCTCTAGGCCTTGGTTTCCTCATTTGGAAAATGAGAAATCTGAATAAGATAAGGTACCTACAAGCTCTAAATGTTATCTATGATCCAACATTAAGAGTTGTTAAAAACTAGTGTCGTTCAGCTGTGAACTGATTCTGGAGAGCAATTTGGAATCATGCCCAAAGGGCTATAAAGCTGTGCATACCCTTTGACCCAGAAATATCACTTTGGGGTCTTTTTCCCAAAGAGATCATGGAAAGGGGAGAAGGACCCACATGTACAAAAATATTTATAGCTGCTCTTTACGTGGTGAAAAGGAATTGGAAGTTGAGGGGATGCCCATCAATTGGGGAATGGCTGGACAAACTGTGGTATATGAATGTAATGGAATACTATTGTGCTGTAAGAAATGATGAGCAGGAGGAGTTCAGAGAAACCTGGAAGGTCTTGTGTAGGCTGATGATGAGTGAGATGAGCAGAACCAGAAGAACATTGTACGCAGTATCATCAACATTGTGTGTTGATCTACTGTGATGGACTATATTCTTCTCACCAGTGCAATGATATAGAAGAGTTCCAGCAAACTCATGATAGAAGAGGATCTCCAAATCCAGGGGAAAAAAAAAAAGAACTGTGGAGTATAGATGCTGAATGAACCATACTACTTCTTTTGTTTTTGGTGCTGTTGTTTTTCTATTTTGAGGTTTTTCGTCATTGCTCTGATTTTTCTCTTATAACATGACTAATGCAGAAATATGTTTAATGTTTTATATATATATATGTATATATATATGTGTATATATATATATAACCTATATCAGATTACCTGCTGTTGTCTAGGGGAGGGGGGAGGGAGGGAAGGGAGGGAGAAAAATCTGAAATTGGAAAGCTTGTATAAACAAAAATTGAGAACTATCTTTACATGTAATAGGAAAAAAATATAATACTTTATTTAAAAAAAACAACAAAACTAGTGTCCTTCACTGAAAGAAGATATCTCTCTAACCTCAGTGGCATCTCTTAAAATACAATGGAAATGAATGGTGAATTGTATGTTCTGCCTTTTAGTTAGAAAGATAGGCTTCATAACTTCTAAAAGGCAACTGAGATGAGGGCTCTGTGATTTAATATGCAATATTCTAAGAAGAAAACCACTTCATGGTATGTGTATCCAGAGTGATCAGCTATATATATCTATATCTATATCTAAGTATATGTATGTATATATGTGTGTGTGTGTATATACACCCCCCCCCCCCTCTCTCTCCCACCCCACCTCCAGACCTCCACATTTTATTCAGGAAACTAAATACAAACTGACTTCTTTGAAAAGAACTAGAATATAAGGGGTCACACAAACAAAGCAATCCTGTCACTACTATATTAAATTTAATATATCCCGAAAAAATAAGTTGCATTTAAGAGAGAGTTGGGGTCTCATGTATAATCCTCTTTTTTATCTTTCTTTGTATTTGGAAATACGCATTTTTTTGTCACTTTAAGTTCAAATAAAATTTTTAAAAGGAAAAGGATTGAAAGAGTTAATGCACTCTTGTAACTGTTTTTGTAAATACCACTCCACTTTTAAATGCCTTTTAATTTAGCAAATCAAGGTGGCACTGGGGAAAATCCACTAATCACAATTTTTAAAAAGGAAACAAAGAACGTATGTGCACATGCAAGCACAATGGGACTTTAATGCTTATTAACAGTAAAATCAAAACGTCGCTACAGTAGTAATGCAAAATCCATTTTGTTCCAAATATTCTTTGATTAAAAGATCCTTAAGTGAAAAATAATGTTCAGTCACATAATTATAGTCAACACTCCTCTTCCATCTGACTGTAGAGATGGTTCCACATATTAAGGAGGAATTTGAAACAACTCCAATGAATATTCCTGGTTGTCTGCTTGGTCTTTGGCTATATTTTATAAAAACAAAAATAGCCTTCAAATTTCAGCAACTGTAAATGAATCCAAAGATATGAATTCAAATTAGCATTCAATAAAATAAGAGTCCCTCCAAATCATTTAGGCAAATCAGAAGTATTATCAGTTTGCATTTCTTGCTGTAACCAGGACCCTCTTCTCTTCCTTCTTTATACTCTGTCTTTAGTGATAAATTCAATCCTTATCTCTTTACAGCTTACTTGTATATCTATATATTTAAGCCCTAACATAGCTCCTGAACTTCAGCCACACATTATCTGCATTTGGGTGTCCTGTAGGTATCTCAAACTCAACATATCCAAAATGCAAGTTCTCTTTCTACCAAAACATATTACTTCCTTGAATTGATTTATTCCTGTTGGGAATCTTTCCTGACCTGAGTCATGTTTGACTTTTCTTTCACCATCATACAACTTCTCCAGTAAGTGTCCCAGTCTCTTCAATTCTACCTTCATATCTGTATAATCGATCCCATTCTCTGTATACATAAAGCAAAGGATGAGGATGCTAGTTCAGGACCTCATTACTCCCTGTCATAACTTCCCAACTTGTTATCCCTGCTTTCAGTCTCTTCTTCCTCCAATTCATCCCTCACAGAACTTTCAACTTGATATTTCTAAGGCACATTTGACCATGCACTTCCCTAACCAAAATTTTTTCAGCGTTTCTTTATTGCCTATGGGATACAAAGAGAAAATACTCAGGTGGTCATTTAAAGTTTTTATTCTCTGACACCCATCTGCCTTGCTAGTCTTACTTCCCCTCAGAGAACGGGCTGGAGTCATGAAGGCTTGAGTTCAAATCCAGTCTCACATGCTAACTAGCTAAGTGACCTTGGGCAAAGTTACTTAACCACCATTGTTTTCCAGTTAGCTCAAGTATAAAATGGAGATAATAATAGCATTCACCTTAGAGTTGTAGTAAGGATTATAAGATTATAACTATATCCATATCTCCCAGTGAAGTGATTGAAACAAAGTAGGTGCTATATAAATACATAGTGTCTTCCTTTCCTCTTACTTTATTGTACTCTTAATTCTTGTCACAGTGGTCTAGTAACTGTTCTCCTTACACAATTTACCGTCTCTCAAACCTCTGTGCCTCTGCACATGCTGTAACCCATATTGAGAATGTAGTCTCTCCATTTACCTCTTAGAATCTCTATATTTTATAATATAATATGATCCGGTTGGATTATATCAAAAAAGAAAAGTTGCTTTAATTGAAGGAAAACCATAAATATACCAGACTATCAATAGCAATAATAATGACATGATAAGATAAATAATTTCTGATAAAACATTTTTTTAAATATAGCAACCATTTCTTTTAAAAACACTAAAAAGCACAATAATAAATTGACTTTTCTTTAATATGGTAAAAAGTAACTATCAAAAACCAAGAACCAGCATTATATGTAATAGACATATGTCAATGTCCTTTTCAATAAGAATAAGGAGAAAGCAAGGATGTTAATTATTATGAATGGTATTTAATACAGTGTGAAAAATTCTAACTATAACAAGACAAAACATGAGGGGATAAGAATAAGTAAAAAAGGGAAAAAACTATTACTTCATTTAAATGATATGACAAAGCACTTAAAGAACCAGAAGATCACAAGATTATAGATTTAGAGCTTCAAGACACCTTAGATCCATGAATTCAGCCTGTTTGTTTTACAGGTAGACACTGAGGCACCAAAATGGGTAACCAACTTCTGAAAGGTCACTCAAATAGTGTGAGGCAGGATTTTATCCCCGGTCTATATACTTTTGAATCTCCCTAACACAAGAAAGTTCTTTCCTTATTCTAGATGCTTAATAAGTACTTGTTGCTGAATTGTTGGGTTTTTTTCCAATAGTTTCTGAGACATAAATTCTTAAGTCTTCCTTTATGGCTCTCAGCATACATGTCATACATTGGTCATATAATCATCCTAAATACTTCATCTTGCAACCTTACCACATTTTCTCTTGGCCAACTATAAATAACACACAACCTGATATGAGTGATGCTTAATGCTGAATGTCTCTCTTCACACAATATTTTGGTTTTTTTGTTTTGTTTTGTTTTTTCTCAATAAACATTTATTTTTTATTTTCCATTTACATGTAAGGGTAGTTTTCAACATTCATTTTCACAAGATTTAGAGTTCTAAATTTTTCTCCCTCCCTCCCTTTTGTGAGATTAAAAATTGGATATTAGATCATAAATCTCCCCTACTTAACCTTTCCCTTAATTTATCTCCCAGACTAGTAAATGGAAGAAGCTTTTAGTTTTCTAGATAGACCTTTTATTGTTATGGTAGTCACAAGGTGATGTTGATTAGAAGAATAGGAAAGTAGAAACACAATACAAATCGTCTTAAGTCTAAGCTTAGTCTATATTCCTTATAAAAACTCACCCAAACCTAAAGGCCACCTTTGGAGAGAGCGAGACTGTCCGTGCCGCACAGTCAGGAGCCCCACCGAGCCGGAAAAAGTCCCACTTCCATTCTCTCCACCCCGGAAGTCGAGTCCGTAGCAGGCAGTCTGACGTGCGCAGCAGGCGGACGGTTGGTCTCCTCCCCAAAAGGGTGGTCCTTCAAAAACTGGCATCTTTCAGTTATCCTAACCGACTGTTAAAAACCTTTCATATTTTTTACGACACTTTCCTCCCCCCTCCACAAGATCACAACCAGGTTATATATGTATAATCCACAAGTGTTCTTTTTATCAGTTCTTTCTATAGGGGTGCATAGGAAGCTTCCTCATTAGTTCCTTGGGATTGTCTTGGATCATTGCACTGCTGAGAGTAGTTAAGTCATTCACAATTACTCATTGAACAATACTGCTGTCACTACACACAATGTCCTCTCAGCTCTGCTCATTTCACTATACATTGATGTTCATTAGTCTTTCAAGGTTTTTCAGGGAGCATCCTGTTTGTCATTTCCTGTAGCACAAGTCCATTCCACTACAATCATATAACACAACTTTTTCCATCATTCCTCAATTGATGGACATTCCCTTGATTCTCAATTCTTAGCCTCCACCAAGAGTTGCTATAAATATTTTTTGTACAATTTTTCCCCCTTTTCTCTTTTTCATGATTACTAATTGTTAACTGTTTCCCTTCCATCCTATTCCCTTCCTCATGATATTTATTCTATTATCCATCTTCCTCCACCCTATCACTCTTCAAAAGGGATTTGCTTCTGTCTGTCCCCTCCCCCACTCTGCCCTTCCTTCTTTTGCCCCTCTCTCTTTATCCTTTTCCCCTCCTATTTTCCTGCAGGGTTATAGAGATTATTCCACCCAATTGAGTTTGTACATTATTCCCTCCTTGAGCTAATTCTAATGAGACTGAGGTCTTTGAGCCAATTTTGATGAGTGTTAGGCCTTTTTACTGCCCAGATTAAATAGATTACTCCACCCAGTTGGGTGTGTCTATTAGTCCCTCCTTGAGTCAGCTCTGATGAGTTTAAGATCTTTGAGCCTTTTCTGATGAGTGTAAAATTCATTTACTACCCTGATCCTCTCCCATCTCTTCCCCCACTCCATAAGCCTTTTCCTGTTACTTTCATGTAGGATTTTGCTTCTGCCCTTCCCCCTCCCCCAATGAATTCCCTTCACCCCTCAATTTAACCCTAAAGATGTTATCATCTAGTTAAGTGACACAGTGGACAAATCATCACCCATGAACCCAGTGGAATCCCAGCCAAAACCTGGCCTCAGACACAAGACAGTTGCCCACTGTATGACCTCAGGTATGTCCCCCAGCTCCAATTTTTTTTTTTTTATGGTTCTCTAGGGTCTTGTATTTGAAAGTCAAATTTGCCATTCAGTTCAGGTCTTTTCATCACAAATATCTGAAAGTCTTCTTTTTCATTAAAGTCCCATTTTTTCCGCTGGAAGATAATGCTGAGTTTTGCTGGGTAGGTGATTCTTGGTTGTAATCCCATTTCCTTTGCCCTTTGGAATATCATATTCCATGCCCTCCGGTCCTTTAATATAGAAGCTGCTAGATCTTGTGCTATCCTGACTGGGGCTCCACAGTTCTTGAATTCTTTCTTTTTGGTAGCTTGCAATATTTTCTCCTTGACCTGAGAGCTCTGGAATTTGGCTATAATATTCCTTGGAGTTTTCTTTTGGGGATCTCTTTCTGGAGGTGATTAGTGGATTCTTTCAATTTCTATTTTAGCTTCTTCTAGAATTTCAGGGCAATTTTCCCTGAGAATATCTTGGAAGATGGTGTCTAAGCTCTTTCCTTGATCATGGTTTTCAGGTAGACCAATAATTTTCAAATTATCTCTCCTGGACCTATTTTCCAGGTCAGCAGTTTTTCCCAGAAGATATTTCACATTGCCCTCTATTTTTTTTATTCATTTGGATTTGCTTTATTGTGTCTTGGTTTCTCATAAAGTCACTGGCTTCCATTTGTTCAATTCCAATTCTTAGGCAATTATTTTCATCAGAGAGCTTTTGTACCTCCTTTTCCATTTGGCTTTTCAAGTTGTTGACTTTTTTCTCATGTCTTTCCTGCATCACCCTCATTTCTCCTTCCATTTTTTCCTCTACCTCTCTAACTTTATCTTCAAAGTCCTTTATGAGCACCTCTATGGCCTGAGACCAATTCATATTTTTCTTGGAAGCTTTAAATATAGGGGCCCTGATGTTGACATCTTCCTCTGAGGGTGCCCCTTGGTCTTCCTTGTTACTGAAGAAACTTTCTATGGTCCCCACCTTTCTCTATCAGCTCATCTTGCCTTTCTTTTACTAGACTTTTAGCTCCTTAAATTGGGGCACTGTTTCCAGGCTGCAGTATCCCAAGCTTAAGAAGTCCCAGGTGGTATGATTTAAGGAGAATCAGGTTCTTCCCTCTCCCAGCCTGTTTCCTGATCCTAGGTGACCCCAGACCAACTTGCCAATCAACCAGCTTTGTGTGTTGTGGTTGTTAGCTCCGATGAGCCTGTGCCCCTCCCCCACCTGGGCCACTGCTATTCGAGCCTATCACCTGCTTCTCAGTAGGGGTGTAGAATCCAAGTTCTGCCTCAGCACCAGCATACACCCCTGTAGTCTCCCCCCTGCCCAGGGCTCAGCCCACTCACCAGACTGTGAGCTTAGTTCCAGAGGACACTGGTGCTTCAGCTGATTCAGAGGCTCTGGGGGTCTCCTTCTCTGGTGAGGACTTCCTGAGACTGGATCTGTGTCAGGGTGACTGTGGGGTTGGGCTTGACTCCTGTATCAGCACAGAAGCTCCCTCCTTCTGACCTTCCAAGCCGTTCTTGGTTAGAAGATGATTTCAGCACATTCTTCTGTGAGTTTTGCTGCTCCGGGCATTTCCTATGACCTTTTTTGGATGTTTTTTGGGGAGATAGTATCATGAGTTCAGGAGCTCACTGCCTTTCCTCCACCATCTTGGCTCCGCCCCAGAAGTCCCCCTTCACACAATATTTTGGATAGGATCTTTTGGTTTTTGTTTTTAAATTTATTTAAATTTGGGGTTTTGAACTATCTTCCTCTTTCACTTTTCTCTCACATTAAGAAAACAAGAAAAACAAAACCCATGAAAAATAGCTTTAGTCTTACAAAACAAATATTTTGGTAAGTATCTTAAGAGTAAATAGGATCAGGGCAGCTAGGTGGCACAGTGGATAAAGCATCAACCCTGGATTCAGGAGGACCTGAGTTCAAATCCAGCCTCTGACACTTGACACTAGCTATATGACCCTGGGCAATTCACTTAACTCTCATTGCCCCACAAAAATTAAAATTAAAAAAGAATAAATAGGCTCAGTCCTCATTTCTCAAATATATAGAGAAATGAGTCAAATTTATAAGAATGAGTCATTCCCCAATTGGTAAATAGTCAAAGGATATGAAAGAGGCAGTTTTCTGATGGAGAAATCAAAGCTATTTATAGTTAAATAAAAAGGTTTTAAGTTACCATTGAGATAATTGAAAATTAAAACAATCCTGAGACATGACCTAATACCAATTAGATTGGCAAATATGGTAAAGGAAAATAACAGATTTTGGAGTGTTTATTAGAAACTATGGACATGTATTGAATCCCCTATTTCAAGCCTGACAGACTGGCATGCTTCTATCAGGGTATGGGGTAATGGAAGATGAAGGGGAAGACAGACTTTGGTGTGACTGAGAGAACACAAGATCCAAAAGGACTTGTCACTTACTACCTCTTTTACCTTGAACAAGTATTCTTGCCTTCCTGGGCTTGGATGTACTAACATTTCTGAGATTACATTAATACTTCTCTAACATGACTCTGTGATGACTTGATTCATTATAATCCCCTTCAATCTTCTTCCTGCTTCTGTGGAAGTGATTTTTTGTGTGTGGGGCAATGAAGGTTAAGTGATTTGCCCAGGGTCACACAGCTAGTGTCAAGTGTCTGAGGCAAGAATTGAATTCAGGTCCTTCTGAATCCAGGGCTAGTCCTTTATCCACTGCGCCACCTAGCTGCCCCTGTGGAAGTGATATTATACTTGCTTAGTTGGTCTCAGGTACCACCTCACACCTATCAGATTAGCTAATATAACAAAAAAAAAGAAAATAATAAATGTTGGAGTTACAGGAAAATTGGAACACTAATGCATTGCTGGTGGAGTTGTGAACTGATCCAACCATTCTGGAGAGCAATTTGGAACTATATATAAAGATCTATAACACTGGGCACATCCTTTGACACAGCAACACCACTACTAGGTCTATATCCGAAAGAGATCATAGAAAAAGGAAAAGGAATTATATGTATAAAACTATTTTTGCATCTCTTTTCTGTGGTTGCAAAGAACTGGAAATTGAGGGGATGTTAATCAACTGGGGAATGGCTGAACAAGTTGTGGTATATGAGTTGACACAATACTATTGTGGTATAAGAAATGATGGGGGAGCAGCTAGGTGGCACACTGGATAAAGCACTGGCCCTGGATTCAGGAGTACCTGAGTTCAAATCCAGCCTCAGACACTTGACACTAACTGTGTTACCCTGGGCAAGTCACTTAACCCCCATTGCCGCTCAAAAAAAAAAAAAGAAAGAAATGATGGACAGGATGCTTTCAGAAAAACCTGTGAAGACTTACAGAAATTGAAGCAAAGTACACTGAGAAGAACCAGGAAAACATTAACCCAGTAATAGCAATACTGTATCATGATCAACAATGAATGACTTAGCTAGTCTCAGCAATATGATGATTTAAGACAGTTTTGAAGGACCTATGATGAAAAATGCTATTCACTTCCAGTAAAAGAACTGATAGAGTCTGAATATAGATTGAAGTATGCTTTTTCACTTTCTTCGTTTTCCTTGTTTATTTTTGCACATGTTCTCTTTTGCATGATGGCTAACATGGAAATGTTTTGCATGACTACACATATATAATTGATATAAAATTGCTTGCATTCTCCATGGCAGGAGGGGAAGGGAGAGGAGGGAGAGAATTTGGAACTCAAAAATTTTGAAAAATAAGTGTTAAAAATGTTTACATGTTATTGAGAAAAAATAAAATAAAAAGTTAAATGTTTAAAAAGAGGAAATGGGATCTATTTTTCTAGCATCTTCTTAAAAGCTTATATTAGCAGAGACAGTATCTACTACAATTTCAAGGTTTTTACAAATAATTTTCCAAATAAACAATAAATCTTACTTTATCTTGTTATTTCTGCATCATGGAAATATGACGACATAAGTATTCCATCAATGGATGTGCTAGAGCCAGCTCTAACGGGCTCGTGACAATCAACTGTTGAATTCTCAGTGTGAGCATTTATACCTCGGAAATCAACAAATTCTAGAAATGAAGGCTCACTGTTTTGTCGATTGGCTAGACTTAAGAAAGTAATGGAGAAAAGTGTTAATAATGTAGATTAAACTTAAGAGTGTGTTATGCACACTTTTTTTAAACAACCAGAACAGTTGTTAAATATTTACCAGCATACTTCTATCCATTACTGTATGAAAATGTGACGTTTTCCAGAAGCTACCAATTCCTAAAATAATCTAAGCACCTTGAACAGTGACCATTATTCCTCAAATGAACACATTTTTTTATATAAAAATATGTAGCCTCTAGGCTAAAGTCTACACATTCTTTTTCACAAAGGACAGGGTCCAATATTAGCTAAAGGAAAGCAAAGGCAAGTCAATTATTCAGGTCCCAAGCAGTAAGCAGAATATCACTTCCACAAAAGCAGGTAGAAGATTGAAGGGGATTACAATGAATCAAGTCATCACAGAGCCATGCCAGAGAAGTATTAATGTAATCACAGAAATGTTAGTACATCCAAGCCCAGGAAGATAAGATTACTTGCCCAAGTTCAAAGAGGTAATAAGTGACAAGTCCTCTGACGTTTGAGCTTGTGTTCTCTCAGTAACACCAAACTCTTTTTTTCATCTTCCATTACCCCATACCCTGATAGAAGCATACCAATCTCTCCAGCTTGAAATAGGGAATTTACTATGATACAGTAGTAAACATACAAGAATGGGGATATAAGAGAGAAAGAGCAAAGGTTTTACACATTATAAGGTTCCTATGGTTTATCCTGATCCTAATGCCAAAAAGAAGGCACTAAGTTCTGAAGTTAACTCAATTCAAACTCTCTTTTGGGGGAATTGACTAGTAATGATGCTGAGTCTCAGCCATTTGGAATATACTTCTTAAGACTTTTACTATGAATGTATGAGTGTAAATAGTCTGAGTAGGCCTCTCCTGCAATGACCACAGTCACACACCCACAAGATTCTTCATATTAGACCCTAGGCTACTCTACCAGAAATGTAGATAGATCTTTCCTGTTCTCCAACAATTCTATGCATAAAAGGCTCTTCCCAATCTGGACCTCAAAGTTATCAGTCACAATTTGGGTTTCAGGCCTTTTTCTTTATCACCTAACTTGCAGGAATCTAATCATTGGCTAAGAAGTTAACAGACAAATCCTGAGAGTAATGGATAGTGAGTACTTTCCTGTGTTTCAATGATTTCCCTATTTCAATAAGAGTCATTACCCATTCTTGGGTTTCTTGTTCCTAGAACATAGCTCACAAATTACATTTTTTTTTTTTAACATGAGAGGTATTTCCTGGATAAGCTGAGGCTTGAGCTAGTTGCTGAAGAGTAGTTAGGAATTAGATTCAGAGGAAGGATATCCAGGTGAGTAAAATAGCAAAAAAGCCTGGAGACAGGAATGTTCAGTGTTTATTTTGTTGTTGCTGTTTGCCCTTCTTATCAAAGAGGATTATGACATCAGGATAATGTCATGACTTGCAATGAATTGGATTTAAGTGAGGGAGGGCGGGCTGTAAAAGGTCACTAACCTCATTGTCTCCTCCAGAGACATCTGGGTCCAGTAGCAAGATATAGATATAGATACACACACACACACACACACACACACACACACACACACACACACACACACACACACACACATATATATATATAATCAGCATGACTTGAGATAGCCCTGGATGTTTAAGGCAATTAAGGTTAAGCCCAGGGTCACACACTAGTAAGTGTCTGAGGTGAGATTTGAATTCAGGTTCTCTGAACTTCAGGGCCAGTGCTCTATCCACTGCACCACCAAGCTGTCCCATGGTTGTTTTAAGGATCCTATTAAAGTAAGAAATAAGGTTGAAAAGGAAGATTAAAACCAGGAAAATGCTGACATCATATACAGATTGATGCAAAACTAATATTAAAAGTGGTAAGTGAGAAGTGAGAAAAAAGTTATTAGTTGAATGATTAACTGAAGATCAAGCAGAGAATCTGAAATTTTCATGAATTAGACAATACAGCCTTGATGAGTTAGGTGTGTAAAATCCTTTCATAATCCTAATTTCCATGAGATAGTCATGTTTTGATAGCCTGAATAGGCCACAACAACTGCTTTATGTATTCTGTCCTCAAGAAAGTCAGTGTCCTATCCCAACACTTCCCTCTATCTCCACCAATTTAGCAGAACACTGGGTGGGTGGGGTTTATGGAAGCATAGTCCAAGGGTTAACAATGGACTAACAACTGAACTCTGATGCTCAAAGTTTGCTGTCTTATTGCTACAATTAGTGAATTTTCTGCAGGTATAGCTAAGGAATTTCTGCACAATAGTCTATACTGACATATACATCACCCATCATTTTAGGGAATTTCTAGTTCAAAGAATCAGTGTCTTTGCCATTTTTCACTAACCCTGCCCAGCTTTCCCCAGAGATTGAACAATCAGATCTTTGTCTTGAAGCATAATTAAATGAAAACACTGGTAATCTGTCACAATAAGGCTGCTTTTATAGCCTTACAGAAACTTGCCCAATAAAGTAACATCTTTTTCCTCTTCTGTTTTAATGGTGGTAGAATGAGACCTCTTTTCTTCCTTTCTCAGGGTAAAAATAACAGTAATAATACTACTCAGTATTTGTACAGTAATTTTCTCCAAGGAGAGCCAAGCATTCTATACCAACATTATCCAGCTAATACTCAGTATCCTTGAAGTAGGATTAATAGGAGGTATAGCCCACTTTTAGAAAACTTGACTCTTCCCTTTCTTTTACTCCCCACCCAACTAATCCATTGTGACTTTCTATCAATTCTCCCTCTACCATGCCTCTCTCTTACAACTTACATAGTTCATCTCATCACCTCTATCTGGAAGACCTGAGTTCAAATCTAGGCTCATATACTTACTAGCTGTGTGACCCTTGGCAAGTTACTTAACCTCATTCAGCCTCATTTTCCTCATTTATAAAATGAGGATAATAAAACACCTAGCTTACAGAATTGTGTGAGAAGAAAATTAGATAATATTTGTAATGCATTTTGTAACTTCAAAGTACTACATACATTTTTTAAACTTTTGTTTCAACTAAAAATCATTTATTTTCATTCCCTCTGCTCTCCCCATCGGAAAAAAGAAAAACAAAACCCTAGCAACCAATAAGCATAGTTAAGCAAAACAAATTTCTTCATTGATCATGTTCAAAAACCGTATGTCATATTCTGCATATTTATTTAGTGTATCACCTATCTGTCTTCTGGTATCATGTCTTGTCACTTCATTGACTAAAGTTCTTGAGTTATTCAAAGTTAGTCATTTTTTTGAGGTTGTTGTTATAGTATACATTATTCATGTGCTTCTAACACTTTCTTATTTGATAGCCCAACTACCAGCCTCATCAAAATACCTTTCCCCTGGTTGCCAAAATAAGCCACTGGAGACAGGCATCATCATGTCACTCCCCTCCTCTCCTTTCTTCCCCCACTCCCTCCCCACACACAAAAAATATTTTCTGGTCTCCTATTGTCTCTACTATATCAGACAATTTTTATACCCTAAGTCCTTAAAGTCCTCCACAATCTGGTTCCCTACTAACTTATGTCGCATTCCTTCCCTTCATACTCTGCTCCTGCTAAACCAGAGGACTTAATTTTCTCTGATTTCAACACCCTATTTTCTTCCTCTGTGCATTCATCAATGCAGGCTGCTCCATGGCCCTTGTCTCCAGCTTCAGGATCCTCATGCTATTTCAGGGCTCAGTTCTGTGAGAACTACTCCAGCATCCCCCAATGTTTTTGCTTTAAGTTTAGTCTATGGTCTTCCTATCTCAACTGTTGCTAGGGCTCTTAACTTGATCATTCCATTAGCACTCATATTATGCATTAGATTTATCTCATTAATATTGTGGTCCCCTATATAATCTAAATTCACTTCAGACTTTGTGTGCCTAGGATCTAACATAATACTCACATGTAGTGGGAGCTAAATATGTATTGAATTTCATTAAAATTATTAGGGAAAACTGCTATTTTCCATGTACTACTAGATACAAAAATTGAATCAGGTGCATGTCTCAAAATATTTTGACAACAAAAACGTAAATTACCACCACAAATACCACTGAAAATGGCACATTAATCTTTAAAACTCAAAGTTTCTCATAGAAATATATTTCTATCCATTCTACTAGCAGTGCCTGACACATGAGCTACTTAAGAAATGCTTGTTGATTGACTAATTATGTATAAAACCTGTTCAATGGTACAAAAATGTTACTTTAGAATCCTCTCTACCAGGTTTGGATAACTTTTCAATCTTCAACGTAGTGTAGCTACAATTTTGGTTGGTTTAGCTTTGGATGGATTCTTTGGTCTTCCCTTGGAAAAGCATCAAAGGTCTTTTGAGAGAAGTCAAATTGGGAGAGGATTAAAAAGGTACTTTTCATGGTGGTATCTTTCCTAATACTGACCTTGGTAGGAGGAATGTTAGTTTCTCTTTGAAATTGAATGACCCTCTGGAAACCTCAGAAAGGGCACAGACACAAATTCTGCAGCAACTCTAAATGCTGCATCCATTTTACTCTGTAAAAGCTATTTTACAAAATTGGCATCATGCAGAAAAAATGATTAAGTGGGGCAGGGAAATTAACTTTGCAAAGTACACTAAATAAAGAGAACAAGAAATCTCTACAATGCAGCTGAAAACAGGATTTTTTTCTTTGCAAAAGAAGATTGATATTAGTGCTCCTTGGACTAAAAGAAACTTTAAGTCAAGTACATTTAAACATTTCAAAAGATATTTGGTTTTAGTTACACGATTTCAAGAGGAAGTGACAGGAAAGCATCTCTCAAGAGAATGGTCAAAATGGCATGCAACAGTAGAAAAGTTAGTCAAGGACTCTGTGGATGTTGGTTCCTGCATCCACTGAGACTGTCCCATAGTTTAAGGTTTGAATATATCTCCAACCAAGGAGAGCCTATTAATGACCTCTCAATATTCATCTCCTGTTTCTCTTTAGTACTATTTCCCATGCCCAGGTACTGGTTGGGACCTGGTGTGGTAACATCTGAGTTCACAACATTCAAGTATGGAAGGAGATAACTGAAGAGTAACTTTCAAGAACATTTGGCTACCAAACACAACTTACTGCATTTTGGGATTGCTGTATTTTTATCTTTATATTTTTGCTCAAGCTTTTCCCTTACCTGGGATACCTTCCTCCTTCTCTATTTTTCACTGAATCCTTCCCAGCCCTCAAATTTTTAGTTTAAGTCACATGGTATTCATGAAGATTCCTTGATCATGCTAGCCTACAGTACTTTTTTCCTCCTCTGAACTCAAGAAGCATATATGATCTGGGGTTACTCAGTTGGCCTAAGTCACATCTTGCCATACACACACACACACACACACACACACACACACACGTATATAGGTACACACACACATACACATACATATATGTGTGTATATGTATATATAGGCACACACATATGATGTCTATGTACTATATATGACAGATATATTTATAGTGCATACACATCATTCATATAGGTGCATATTTATTTTATTTCTTTCACTAGGTTCTAAGTTCCAGAAGGATGGAAGTTGGGTCTTATATTCCCTTAGATTACTTTTCACTAACACTACCAAGTGTTGGGGTTATACAATGATATGTGTGCATGTATGTGTGTCGAATGCTTATTGTTGGGTAAAAAGAGTTAGAGAAAAGTAAGTGAAATAGATTCCAGAGTATTCTTTTTAGGAGACCTCTGCCATGTTTATTGATTGTGTCTGGTAAATGCTTAAGGAAGAAGGCTTGACAGCTACCAGTGCAAATATTCACACTTGAGAAGAATGAATGACCTTAGCAAAGGAATGAAGAAGTCTGTTTAAAAGTGGCTTTCCCAGGACTATATGGACAACTATGACTTGCAATTTTGCTGTCACGGTTTATAGGGAAAGTTACAGACAATACCTTAGTGCCACTTGAGTAAGAGCCAAGAGATATGGAAACTGAGGGAATTAATCCAATGATGGGTTTTGTGCCATGTTTGCATTTCTGCCACAGGCACTCATCAACCATGGATGTGTTAAATGCAAGTTGATGATATATATGTTTGAACAAAAAGTGCAAAGGCTTAATGAGTGATTTTTTTATGTTTAAACTTATTAAACAAAATGAAATACCTAAATAGGATACAAGAAAGATCCATGAAAGAAGGCATGAAAAAAGAGTCTAACAGAGGGGAGAAGAAAAACCAAAGTCTGGGCCCCGTCACCCCAAACATAGCAGAACTGAAGATGACCATGATGGTCTCCCATTCTACAAGCATTACTACACTCATGGGCTAGTAGCATTATCCAACTACCAGTTCATCTACATTTGCTCTGTGTGTGTGACAGACAGACAGACAGACAGACAGACACAAGGCTTCCAAGTTGTATCGACTGAGGTAGGAGGGGCAGAAATAATTTGGCTTGCCACAGAAAAGTCTCATTGGCATCCAGAGGAACTAATATCTAAGCAAGTTAGATTCACAGCATGAAAGGAATATCTTAAACTAGTATCTTAAACCATATTTTCCAAAGCTTTACTCAGACTTTGTTTTAAAACTTCTAAAAGTTTTCTCTATCCTTCTTAAATTATGGAGGTCAGAATGGGATATAGTATGTCTTTGATAGCCATCTCTCAGTTGTGTCAAGGACAATGTCCATTTAATTAGCTTTATAAAGTCTCTGATAGCTATCACGCACTGCTAATGAATGTTTTTGGACTCTATTGATAATAAGGATGAGATTGTGATGTTATATCTCACAGCTCTTATATATTTTATTCTGATTATTTTGTCTTAGACTTCCTATTGAATTTAATATTATTATTTTATTGAATATGCATACCACCCACAGTCAGATTTTTTTAAAAATTGTGTGGGATGCCCACTGGTTTTTCTGGATGGTGTTGGGATATTTATTAATTCAACTAACCATATTGTGATGAAATAATGGAATTTGGCAGACATCCAGGGGTCCCACCTGATTGATTTAGTATTGCTTGAATTGGGTGAGAATGAGAACCTGACTAAGTACCTACTTGGGGATGATTAGATTGTAGCCACAACTGGTTGGCCCTGAGTGAGTAGGGGACCACTCTCAGCCAACCAACTTGAAGGACCTCCCCTTTAGGGGAGGGAGAGAGAAACTAGAAAATAGACAATCAATCATAGAAGATCTCTTTTTGGTGAGGAGGAACAAGTGTGGCAGCAGATGGAGAACGGGGCAGGGGGGAGGGGCAGTTCTTAGATGCTGGGGCACCAGTGTAGTGGTGAGAGATTTCATGTGGGCTGCTCTGAAAGGAAATTGCTTTCTTTCTCTCTGGCTATACCGAATTAGATCTGAGCTAGGATTTCCATGCTATAAGGAATCTGTTCTCAATCTCTCTCTCTTCACTAACTTATAATATGTATTTTAATAAATCTTTAAAAGCCTAAACACTTGTTGAATTTATCAGTGATTTTAGCCAGCTCCCCCCCAAGACTGGGGGGGCAGATTAGAACCCACAATTTAGATTTTAAACAACACAATATTCTAAAGGGAACACCTAGGTATGGAAAACTGTTGTTTTGAGTATCATTAAGAAAAACAGGTTTGATTTAGTCCATTAAAACTTCCAGAAACATTGTTTCTCAAAATTCAACCTAAAACTTTCAATTTTTACTTTATTCTTCAAAAGGATATCATACTTTTTTTACTTCAAGTTATAAATCCAAGGTTATTAAGATTAAGTACATAGTTTGTCTCTCTAGATTCAGTTAAGCTGCTCTAATGATGTGAATTTAGTAAATACAGTCATGATGGAATCTATCATCCAGAGACACATTATATAATACTAGTTTTGGACCTCATAATACCAGTTTTTGGTTAGTAGTGTTACTGGGAATTATTGTTGTATTTCTGTAGGTCTCTGAGTTTAATTTCTTCCTCAATTATGCATAATAAGTAAGTATTGTGATTACCAGTCTGCTTATATAATGCCTCTGGGTTATTGGCAGGCAATTATGATTAAGCATAAGTTTAATATTTAAAGCTATGCTAGGAATTCTATGCTTCAGACAAGCAGTATATTTACTATTCACTTTAACAGATATGGTCCAACATGTATTCTACAAATGGAAACAAAAATTTAGAATGGGAAGGGAAGACAGATTTAGTTCAGCAGATAATGATTCAACCCAATCCATTTATTAAGCACCTATTATGTGTAAGATATTGCTAGGAACTGGGAATAAAAAAACAAAATGAAGAATATTCATGCTTACAAGTATAGAACACAAAATTATGCCTTATGCCCTTGTTCTTTATTCCGGAATTTTTAGGGGGTAGTATTTGGTGCTTTGTTCAGAGTTTGTATAGTACTGACATCTTAAAACACTCATTGGCCCTGTGGGGTCAACTGTGGGCCAACAGTCTGTTTTCTATTCTGCATCACTCCTCCTCCTCCTCCTCCTCTTCCTCCTTCTCCTATTCCTCTTCCTCCCTCTCTCCTCCCCTCTCCTCTCCTCTCCTCTCCTCTCTTTCCCTTTCCATACCAGGATGACCCTCCCCCATGCCTGGAATGTACTCACTTCCTCTTCAACTCTATTTTATAAAACCTCTAGTTTCTCCATTCAAAGCTCAGCTCATGAGCCAACTCCCACAGAAGTCTATTCTGTAGTTTATAGTGTTCTATAGGCAAATTACTTTGTATTTTTTTATTTAGTATTCTAGGTGCTTGTTGCCCTTTTACAAAAGAGAACAGGGTTGATTTCATTTTTTTGTCCTCCTATCCTCAGCACCTAGCAGAGTGTATAGCATATAGTGAATATAGTACTTAATAAATGCTTGTTGAATGAAAGCATTTCATTTCTTTTTTTCTACCCATGAAGTCCTATCTATTTGTAAAATGAAGGCAATTTTCTTTCTCTCGGGACATTGAACCTATTTTCATCATAAAATAGACAGGACAGAGAAATGTGATAATATATGGAAGAAAAACACGGCTGTCCTTCCTGTGGTCTCCTTGGTCTTCAAATTCAAGGCTACTGAGAATAATCATGCATTCCTCTTAGGGGAAATGAATAGGGTAATAACATAATTACATTCAACTTGCAAATGAATTAAATTGAATACTTAAATGAAAATAATACCAATGACATCTGGGGCATAGCCATGGCTCAAATATAGCACCAATTTTAATGTCATGACTTTGTTAGGCTATTGTCTTATGCTGTATAAAATTTATTCTATTTCAATCAAAGTCCACCCAGAAAGGAACAGTTTCTATTAGAAGTTAAGATGTAAATAAAAGCAACTCTTTACCCCCAATCCTTACCCCAGGCACAAAATGACCTCCTTTACTTGACCAAGTATGGACCAAAAGGGGTTAAGAAAATTGAAAACATGAGAAATGTTGTTTAATAGAAAAGATGTATTTCTGTTCTTTTAACACCAAGGCATTTTGCATAAAGCAAATAAATGAAGCAGGCACCTGCTGGTCTTCCTTCTTCATCTGCATCTCAGGAGTGTTTAAAAATAAACAATTATATTAGAATCCATCCATAACCCAGCAACAGTGACGTTCCCATCAGAGTTTGAGAAGCTTCCCGATCAGGAGAGAATTAATCTCAGTATTACCTGCATGCACCAGTGGCACCTGATTTATTATGGGTCATTCATTGGTAATTTCTTCCACTGGAATCACATAACACCTAACATGGATAATATTTTATTCAATAAAGCAGGTGCTACTTTATAACAAAGACATTAACATTTTTTGAAAAACATTATTTCATATCAATTGATGATTCTGTAACTCCTTTGCCTTTTCTAATGGAGTTTATGGATGAGAAATTAAAACTGAAATATGATTCTTTGATTCCTCTCTTGGTTAGATTGCCTTTTCAACTGCAATTTTCCTAAGATGCAGACTACAGAAATTTACATAGAGGACATAGTTCTGGAAGGTTATTGAATAATAAACATAGTCCAGTTGGTACTTATAGCAAACAGATGATGAGAAAAGAGCATCAAATGCAGTACCTTCACATTTTTAATAAAATGAATAGATATTTCAAAAGACATCTCCCACTTGATTTCTATCCAAGTCTGCTTAGCACAGCATCCTACAAAGTGGTCTGGGGGTAAATGGTTGGGAAGCAATGGAAGCAGAGGGACAGCTCAGCATGCAAGCAACTGCAAAGAAGTGGAGTGAGGGGGTGTGGTGAAAGAAGCACAGTACTTTTTCACCAAGAGATATACAGCATAAATTAGAAATGAACAGGAGGGGCGGCTAGGTGGTGCAGTGGATAAAGCACCGGCCCTGGATTCAGGAGTTCCTGAGTTCAAATCCGGCCTCAGACACTTGACACTTACTAGCTGTGTGACCTTGGGCAAGTCACTTAAGCCCCATTGCCCTGCCAAAAAAACAAAAACAAAAACAAAACCCCAAAACAAAACAAAACAAAAAAAGAAATGAACAAGAATTCAGAGATCACATATCCTAATGCCTTCATTTATAGATGCTGAGGTACAGGAAAGTTAAATGACTTGCCCAGGGTCACATAGCTAACAAATAGCAGATCCATCATTCAAACCCACATTTTCAGACCTCGAAATAAGACAGTCGTTCAACTATACTATCCTACTTTCATAGCTAGCTGGCTGTAAGAGGCAGAGGGTATGAGAGTGCTAGGTTCTCAGAACCTGAGCCACAAGACAATTTTTAAAATGGAATGTCATATCCAAGGCATATTACTTTGACAAAAAATTTATAAATTTCTTGTTTTACTAAGAAATGAAGTTGGGGTTTATTTTTATTTGTTTTTAAGAAATGTCAGGTAGTTACTTAATTGTGTCTGAGGTAGTGTTAGCTACCAGATACAGTGGAAAGCACAGCATTCAATTCTTTAGACATTAATCTTCTAGGTTAATGGCTCTAAACCTTTTTTTTGTTGGTCAAGAAGAATCTGTTAAATGCCTACTCTATGCCAGACACTGTGCTAAGTGATGGGGATGCAAAGAAAGGGGGAAAATACCAGTCTTCACTCTCAAGGATTTCAGTCTAATGGTGCTCACATAGACTCCTTTGGCTATCTGACAGAGACTGTTTTTCTTCTCTGAATATTCTTTTCAAATGCATAAAATAAGCACATAAGATTTCAAAGGAATCCAAAGGTTGTTGAAAGTATATATCTATTTTAGAATTTTTTTCCCCATTCAAGTTCACAAATCCCATGATATCTATCCACAGCCAGAACCTGTACTCTCAATACCAAACCATGTCATCTACACCAACACTGTGGCTATAGAGTATTTTCTAATAGGTCAACCACATAGAAAGATTTTGCAACTAAGGAGCAAGCAGCCCCTGTCTGTGCAGAAGGAAGCTAGAAAGCTAGCTCAATTGGGGAAGCTATATTCCCTGTGAGCAGCCCTTTTCTGGGCAAAGAGATAAACACGGGAAACCAGAGTCTTGATAAGGTGAGAGAACAACCTTACAAACTGACGTCTTTAAAACGTCAAATAAATTAAAAGTGAGAGGACAAAGAGAGGGTAGAGATGTGGAGGACCTCTTGTATTCAGCACTATTTGTAAGAGGATAGAACCAGACATAGTCACCACCCAGTTACTGGATAGTCTAGTGGAATAATGTGACCTCGGGACTATCTATTTATAAATGTATGTTTTTCTTTTTTGTTGTTGTTATTTTTGCAGGGTAATGAGGGTTAGGTGACTTGTCCAGGGTCACACAGCTAGTAAGTGTCAAGTGTCTGAGGCTGGATTTGAATTCAGGTCCTCCTGAATCCAGGGCAGGTGCTTTATTCACTGTGCCACCTAACTGCCCCCATGTATGTTTTTCACTCTCCTTCCCTGGCTGCATCTTCTTTTGGAAAACATATAATTAGCTCCTAGGGACCATTCCATCTTTGAATGCATTGGTCTCATACCTTCCTCTCACCCCTACATACCAACCATTTTATGATCCTAGAGAAGGAAAACACAGAACTGCCTCACTATACTGCTACAGTCTGATTTCCCCCATTCTGTTGCTTATTTACTACACAGTTTCCTGGGAAATAAATTCTCTTCCTTTTACAAAACAATACAAAAAATAATACCAGGTTTAGACCTCAGATTTATTTTGAGCCACAGAGAAATCTTTCAGAACATCAGCTTTGCATTTATCTCTTCCAAAAAGAAATCTTGGAATCACAGAAATTCTAATTTTTTACACTGATTTAATTTAAGCTAAGCTTTTATCAAAGCTGTTGTAGCTCACAGTTGCTTCTGGAGAAATAACCCTCCTTGCTTTTTGACAAATGCATCACCATACTTCTAAATGAAAACACTACCTTCACATTGAAACATAGCTAATAGGGATGTCCCTTTTAGAGTACTAACGTTTCTTGTTTGAGTTGACAATCTAAAGAAATCTGAAACAAACAACTTGTCCACTCATTCTTCTTACCAAAATTAAATATTCACAATCAAGTAATCAACTAGTATTTATTAAGTGCTTACTATGAGCCAGGCATCATTCTAGATCCTGTAAGTTTCATGCAATAAAAATCACTTTGTTAGCACAGGATCTGGATTGAAGTGGGGGGAGATTGACTTCAGGCAGGGAAACCAGTTTAGAAAGACAATTTTTCTAGGGGAGAGTCTTCCAAGGTTAGGCTAAACTGATATCTACATGCATGGAGATAGGGGTCAGATCTGAGAGATGCTGTGTAACTAGAAATAACAAGGTTTGAGAACTGCTTGGATATGTAGGTTGATAAGAGAAAGAATAAAGAATCAAGGATACCAGGAGGTAACAAACCTGGGAAACAGAAAGAATGGTAATAATTTTATCAAAAAGTAGGAAGTAAAAAAGAAAAAAGAATGTTGGTTTTAGAAGAATGACAATGACAATGTTCTCAACCTTTTGAGTTTGGGATACTCTCAAGATATAGGATTTGAAATGTCCAATAAGTGACTGGTTATGCGTAAATCATCAACCAGGTGAAAAAGTTTCTTTGGATATGTACATATGGGAGTTATCTGCAAAGGGATTATAAGTAAACTGATGGGAACTTTTTAGGTCAATAAGTGAGAGAGTTAAGTGAGAGAAGAGAAGAGGACCAGAAAAGATGTATGGGGGAAAACCCACAGATGATTAAATAATTGAAATCATGCTAACTTTTTAGCTACAGATCTGTCAGTATTCCTTCCTCAAGCACAATATCTTTTTTATAAATTTACCTTTGACCTCCAAAATTCTGTCTTCTATCTTCTCTTAATAAATGATTGAACAATGCTAGTGACAAAGAGACATTTCACTAGAATGAGCATGTAGCAATGTACAGCTATGCAGAAAATCATAGCGAAAGAGGAGAGACTGAATGCCAGGAATACAATTAGGAAGTTGTTAAAACAGTAAAGGCAAGAGGTGATGACAACCTGAAATAGTGTGGGCACAATGTGGATGAATAGAAGGGGACAGATGTAAGAGATTTTGTGGTGGCAGAAGCAACAAGATTTTACACCTGAATGGAAGGGGCACAAGGGAGAGAGCACAATCAAGGAATGGACTTCTGGAAGGCAGCCTATGAGCTGAGTTTTGTAGAAAGCCAGGTATACTAAGATGTAGAAGTGAGGACAAGGAGCATTTCAGGCATGGACAACAGCTTGTATGAAGGCACATAGTTTGCAATGGACAGCCATTTTTGAGGAATGGCAAGTAGTCCCACTATGGAAGGACTGGAAAATAAGAGGAGGGGTGGAACAGAGATTGAAGAACGTGGTTAAAAAATGATTGACCTAAAGCAAATAAACAAACATAAAACTATCCTTTTATACTGGATTATAGAGTTAGTGTGGAAAGGGTTTTTAGAGATAATTTAGCTGAGCTCTTTCATTTTATGGATGAAGAAACTGAGGAGCAGGGAGGTTAAATAATTTACATAAAACACAGCAGTGACAAGATTTGAACTTGGGTCATCTGACTCCAAATCGAGGACTCTTTCCACTTCTCCCTTAGCTGAATGTAAAGGAATAGGGAAGCCATGATGAGATGGTTGAAGGAAGGCACTGTCATATGGATATTACAAGGGGCAGAGAGAGACAGGTACTGACCCCCAACTACTGTCACTCTGATCCCTATTTCCTATAACCTCCATCAGGTTCTTTTCCAAACTTCTGTGAATGAGAAGAATGACCATATCTGGTAAGGAAATAGAAAAAAAAATAGCCTATTCTCATGATAGGTGCACAGGAGTATGCATGGGGGGGTAGCTACAAAGATATTACACTTTAGTGGCAGCTTGTAAGTCACAAAATTCTTATTATTTTATAGCCATACCATATTTTCTGATGCAAGCTGTTACTGGGCAGTTATTTGCAAGACTTGGCTCTTAATGCAAAAAAATCAAATCCTTTGCCCATAGGATAAAGACCACACAACTGATTTTCATCACAGGAAACATATGACAGAGATTCTGAATGCAACTCCAAAAGGAGCATTTCACAAATGTCCTGAACACCACTGGAAAAAGGTGTTTTGGCTTCCAAGGCGGGGGGGACTACTTTGAAGGGGACATCACTTAACTGAATATGGAAATTATTGTATGCATGTTAAATAAGCAGTTACATTTCATTGTATCGTAAATCATCAATACATACTATTGAAGTGATAACTGTCCTCAGAGGACTGCTTGATTATTATGCAGTTGTCAAGAAATTAGGTCAAATTTCATGAATATGTTTTTTTTTTATAACTATCACAATGTTCTACTTCAAAGTTTAAAGTTTTAATCCTTTACATAGAATTCAATTGTATCAGAAGAAAAAGTTACCAAATGTATTCTGCTGAAATGGATTTGATCTAAGAATAAACTTTCACAGTTGCTTCAGTGAATTTCAGAACGAAAGGAAATCAATATGCTATGCCAAACTGCTTTGCAACAGTATCACTACATGGATTTAAAAGCAACAAAACAAAACAAAAACAGAACCCTGTGTCAGTCATTGACTTGCTTTTCCCAGTATTTAAGCATCTAAAAAAATAATCCTACAGATTTTCAGTAGAATCTCTATCAAAGCCAGGCAAAATGATTTTGAAATATTAGAGGTCAATGTTCATATGCCAAGTGATCTTGATCTAGAAAGTCAGAGAGCCAGTCAAAAAGTTATTAGCTACAAAATGATCTTCTCAAAGTTTTATATAATAGGAGTTTCTGCACCACTCACCCCTCCACCCAAGTCAAAAAATACATCAGAGTTCTGATTTGCTTACAAGCCAATTAAAACAAAGATTAAACATTTGAGCTAAGCTACAATTATCAGATGGTGAACCCTTTTTCTTGCATTTTGGAACTGTGGTATCTGCTTTAATCATGAAGTAGAAACTAATTTGAGGTAAAGAAATCTGGAGGGAAGGAGCTGTGGATGAGGGAAGTATTGTTTTCTTTCCCCAATGCAATAATGGAGTGAGGTTCTCTGGCAATGCCGAGGAACTGACAAGGACTTTCAAAGTCCAGCCTTTCCCCCCTTCCCCTGGCCCCCATTTACGAATTGCTGAAATCAGCAAGAATACCCTTCTAAATAATTTATTGACATTTCTCCATAAATTAGATACTTAGAGGTGAGAGGGCTGTGAACCTTGCAGAGGCTGAGTGCTCACTACAGGGACGATAATCCATCAATCCAACCGACAGTTTTCCAAACCAACTTAAACTCTAGCAAGTTTACTGCTTGGAATGGATTCAAGAGCTCCACAGAATGCAAGAGGCATCTGAAATGTTCCATGTAGCAGAGCAAATAATAAAGGAAAATGAATTACTGCAAATAAGATAGAAATCTCTAATAAACTGAAACCAATGATTAAATTAAATCCTATATTTGTTACTCTTTCAAAAGCCAAATCTAGGAAGCTGCTGTTTCTCCCACCTAGAATAGTCCCCCCTAACCCCACCCCTTTCCTCTTTACCAATTTAAGGAGTCAATACTTCATGGCCCAGATCAAAATTCAGCTCTAAGAAAACTTCCATCACCACACCCATGCCATGTGATTTCCCTGCTTTGGCCCAGGGCACTTATGTGAATATATTATAAGCACGTATTTAATAATATGTTCCTGGCTTTACCTACTTAAAGCATTTTAAACGATCCATAGTTTTATTGTTATGCATACATCATTGATGCAGGACAGAACCCTTCTTTTCTTTGGTAGACTGTTTCATGACTTGCTAGGCCCCACTTCCCAAGAGCCATCATGTGATATAAATTTTCTGTTTATCTGACTCTCTAGACTTAGCTAAGCTTGTCCTTGACACAAAATCCATTGCCAGCCTAACAAAGGTATTATATGTAAAACCTTTCCAAATCTGGAGGCCTCTCAGAGCTTTAGCTATCCTGCATCTTTGAGAACCCAGGGAACCCAGGGTTCCCTTTCCCCTAATCTTTGGTACAGGAAGAGTACTCTTAACTGAGGCAGAGCAATGGGATCATAGGATTCATAGCTGGAAAGGGTCTTAGAGATTATCTAGTTCAGGGCTTCTTAATCTTTTTTGTGACATGGAACCCTTTGGTGGTATGGTCAAGCCTGTGGACCTCTTCTCAGAATAATATTTTTAAAAGCATAAAATAAATCACATGATATTTGAAAGGAAATCAATTATATTGACATATAGTCATCCAAATCTCTTCTTGAAAAACACATTCTATGATGTCAGAATTGATGTAGGAATTACTCAATAAGAAAACTCCTTGGGGGCAGCTAGGTGGTACAGAGGATAAAGCACTGGTCCTGGATTCAGGAGAACCTGAGTTAAAATCCGGCCTCAGACACTTGACACTTACTAGCTTTGTGACCCTGAGCAAGTCACTTAACCCTCATTGCCCTGCAAAAAACCCCCAAAAACAAAAAAAACCCAAAACTCCTTTTTACCAATATAGAATAGGATCTCTTTCCAATTTAAGTATTAGGCAATCTGCTGGGGGTTATGTACTTTGCTTAGGGTCATATTGGCAGTATGTATCAAAGGCAGACCTTGAGCCCAGATCTTCAAGACATTATGGTTAGCTATACCATACTCCCTTTTTGTGACCAAAAAGAAAAACTGGAAGAAAAACAAAGAGAAAAAGAAAAGAAAGAAAAGAGAAAAGGAAAAACAAAAGGTTTCTCCCTTCATCCTGCTCTCCTTCCTCATGCTCCATCTTGCTCCTCATATCTGGGTTATGGAATCCTGCTACAATCCATGGAAAGGCATTCT
Source organism: Dromiciops gliroides (assembly GCF_019393635.1). Lineage (NCBI taxonomy): Eukaryota > Metazoa > Chordata > Mammalia > Microbiotheria > Microbiotheriidae > Dromiciops > Dromiciops gliroides. The sequence goes on from NC_057865.1 coordinate 88,839,947, forward strand.
GAGACTGTGGAGGGCTTGAAGACAGAGTTCACCTATTTCACCAGTTTGTAGTGTTCTTTGGGTTAGGAAATGCTACAATGGAATGAAATGCTTTTCCAAAGCATTTTCAGATCAAAACAAAGAGAACCATTTACCCATGGACCAGGATTAATGACTCTCTTTGAGTATTTATAGGTAAAAATAGGTAAGGATTGATGAGACAAGAAATGGATAAAAGTACCCCAAATGGTTTATTTGTACTTTATATAAGATAATTTAACTGTAAAACATGATATCTAACTTTGACTCCTGGCTAGTTTTAGCACTTTTACAACCTTATTACTTTATATACTTTCTATATTTTATATATACTTTCTATATATTTATATGTATATAAATATATATTTATATATACTTTATATTTTACTTTAATTTAAAGTATATTACTTTATATACTTCCATGTATCTATTTTTTGCTATCTGTAGACTGAAGGCTGTTATACCTACCCTGTCTTTTCTCACCAGGATATTATGAGGCTGAATAAAGTTCTATTGTTGGAATGCTCAGAACATTAGTACAGTTTAATACAACTTCAAAACATTTCAGTCCTAGTATCAAGGCAAAACTGGTCTAACAAAATAAAATAAAAATTGTTAAGGCTGAGAATTTTATATTTTTCTTTAAAACTTCTTATAGCAAAATTCTAATAGTACAATCAATGTACAGGAAAAACCTTTAGGCATACACTGACATAATTCAAAAGAAAAAATGGCCTTATGAGTAATAACTAAATTAAAGGTTATGAAGATTTGTCTTTAATTTGTAAATTACTGATTTCTGATTTATTGTAGAGATGAAATTTCAACAACTGTGAAACAACATCCCCACACCAGATCATTTAACTGGATAAGAAGATGGGAAAAAAAAGGGCTTCTGTGACTGCTGGATTAACAGAATGCAATTAAAAGGAAGGGATTAATCTTTCAGGACTGTTAAATCAGACAAAATTTCTAAAATTTCCCAAGAGACAAAGGAATCAACAGGGACACTAAGCAACGTGTCCCAGGTCATTATAAACAACAATTTATCATCTTAATTGCGCAGATGTGTAAGATATGGCCCCTCCCCTCCAGGCCATATAATGTATTTCCTTAGGGAGTTTGTACACACAAAGATGTAAAGACCAGTGCTAAGAGACAAATGAATCAGAGACAAGTTCTATGAGTTAAATGGAGGGCATGGCTACTGTAGTTTGGAAAAGCTTCATGGCAATGAACCTTAGGCTAGATTTATATGATTAATGTGTTTGCATAATATGTAGATGTTTAAATTCCTTTACATTAACAGGCACCATATTTTACTTTTCTCAGTATCTCAGTATCTTCCTTAGAGCCTAACACAACATTGTGAATCATTCTAGAATTCAATGGCTTTTCAGCATAGATGAATTCTTCATCCAAGGGATTTAAGAGTAAAGGATAGTACCAAGATCAATTGGGTTACCAAATGGTAAGTGGAGAGTATCACCAAAGCTGAGGTATTAGCCTAAGGGATGGAAGAACTGGACTTCAAAGTGTGGACAAAGAATAGGTTTAGAAGGAGTGAAGCTCAGGAAGAGATGCAGAGAAAAACAATGATCAATCAGATAAGAAAATTCAGAGTTCCTGAAAGTGGAAACAAAACATTTGCAGGTGGTAGCAAGATCAGTGCTATGACTATGCGTGAATGTTGCCGAGGTGAAGTGAAAGAATATATTGTCATGGGAGGATTATGGGTCCTGGTTACCCCAACAGTTCTCTGGGGGGGGGGGGGTTCAAGGAACTTTTTCCTTGAAATCTCAGGGGTTTTCCCTTGAAATTAAGTAGGCCTCTCCTTGAACTCAATCAAGGACACTCGCGTATACACACACCCAATGGAAATAAGCGGCACCAGATCGAACTGAGAATGGTCCAGGACCACCACCCTACATTCCAGTTCTCCACCTGGATGAGGTAATCCAATCAGCAGACTGCTTAGACCCATCAGGTCAAAGTTGACATGCACCACCAGATGGCTCATGAGGGATTCCTCCTACCCCAGCACAACGCAGGAAGACCACGAGCCCCTCATCCAATAAGAGACTCTTACCCACCCCATCTAAACCCTATAAAATGGCACTCCACAAGCTAGCAGGGGAGGAAAGCGTTTTGTTCAGGCAAAACCTTCCTCCTGGCCGGTTTCTCTTGTACCCCAATAAACCTGTTCTTTTATTACTAATTAGGTCTTGTGTGAGAGTGTAATTTTTTACAGAGGAATCCTAAGAACCCACGTGCTTTCTCCTATCAGTTTCTCCCCCATATCAATATCATGGGAGTTGGTAGATTGAGGAAATGATAAGTAAGGATATTTGGGAGAAGATCAACATATAAATTGGTATCTGCGATAATGAGGAAGGAATTGGGATGGAGATGAAACCATAATCTCTGCCTAAATTTCTCCATCTGAAAAATGGGGACAGTAATCTTCCACTACTAATCCATCCAGTAAGAAGGTTGAGATTGAGAACATAATTTAACTCAATTTCACATACTTTTCCTAAGGGTCTAATATATGCAAAGTACTGTCATATAAAATGCTTTTATTTACTGATAGGTGTAAAGAATTGGCAGATTGACAAAAACCAAACAGGCTCGAGTTTTGAAGATGTGGTTGGTCAAGTACAATGACAATATCCAGATTCCCTCTTCGCACTGGGACGGCAATAGGGCTGAGCAATCATCTGGTGCAAGAAGGTAGTATTTTAACTAGCCTGACACTTTTCTGCCAAAAACTCTTTTCTGACAACCACAAATTTATGACCAGAGACATCGAATCATGTTCCCTGTCAGTGAGAATGTATCAACAGCACATGAGAAAAGGAGAGATGTGAGTGCCGAGTGTCACCCACCTAACAGCAAAGAAACAATCCATCACAGAGGAACACACTAGCTAAGGAAAGCTAATCACCATTCCAGTTGTCTGGGGTGACTTTCTTCCTTATTCAGTTTCACCTAGGCAGCCAATGCAAATAGCAGGAAAAAAAATTAGCCCCTGGGCCTTCTGTAATTCAGACAGGCATTGTTGCATAAATTCAACACTGAAGCATGGTTGGCTCCATGTTCAGCAGTGGTATCAAGCTGACTTTTAGCCTTTAAATAGCACTAGTAGTTGCAGTGGGAGGAGGGGGTGAGTGGTGGAATATTGCATTTCACATCTTTTCCCATTAAATTAACCCATTACTTTCTTTTACAAGCCAAATTTAAATCTACATTGGTCCCATTGCTATCTAATGAAAATGAAACCTTATTCCATTCTACTCTTTCTTTACCTAACTTTACAAGATGAATAAGTTAAATATTTTAAACAGTGAACAAGATACTGAAAAGACTACTGGCTGCTTCCCAATCTTGTCTAGATCTCTTGCATCTCCATACATTTGTAAAAGCTTCATTCTTCTGCCCAGAACATACTCTCCTTCATCATCTTCCTGATCACTACCTTTTGAAAATATTTTCTTTCAAAGGTTCTATTTTCAGATGCGCCCTCTTCCAGAAAGCCTTTCCTGATCCCTGCTCCAATTTCTTTTTCTTTTTCTTTTTCTTTTTTTTGGTGAAGCAATTGGGGTTAAGTGACTTGCCCAGGGTCACACAGCTAGCAAGTGTTAAGTGACTGAGGCCGGGTTTGAACTCAGGTACTCCTGACTCCAGGGCCGGTTCTCTATCCACTGCGCCACCTAGCTGCCCCTCTGCTCCAATTTCTAACCTGAAAATGTTTTTGTTTTCTTTAAACTTTCTTGAAACCATGGTTAGATTTCTATGCCTCAATTTTATTCTGCATTTTTATTTGTTTTGAGATCGTATGCCTTGCACGATATATTATAAATTTATTGCAGGCAGGGACTGGGCTAATTTTATCATTTTTTGCATATCTAACAGTTGAAGATTACTTTGTATTTACTAAGTGCTTAATAAATGATGTTGAATTTCATATTTTGTAACTTACAAGAGGATGAAAATATGATACACCACCCAAAGCTTACAAAGAGACTCAAAATTCATAGATTCATAAAATATTAAGAAGAATGGTCAAAGTTATTGAATTCAACCTATATCTGAGTCATTGTTTCTAACTGGCACCATGGATAGAGAACCATGCTTGGAGTGAGGAAGACTTGAGTTAAAATTCAGCCTCAGACACTTACTAGCTGTGTGACCCTGGGCAAGTTACTTAACCCAGTTGGCCACAGTTTCCTCATCTGTAAAAGGAGCTGTAGAAGGAAGTAGCAAATGACTCCAGTATCTCTGCCAAGAAAATCCCAAATGGGGTCACAAAGAGTTGGACATGCCTGAATGAAACAACTGAATAAACAACATAATACACCCAACAAGTGGCCATCCAGCTCAAACCAATTATTCCCTACTATGAACTCCTTTTCTTAAAAGGGTCATACTAGACGAGTCAGAAATGCTTCTTATTCTAAAGAGATAAAAGATCCTTCTTGGACAAAAGACCACTGTCTAGGGAATCAAAGGACCAATTCTCAAATGTCATGCTGATACTTATTACTTGGGCAATCTTAGTCAAGATACCTCAGTGTGCCAGGGAATTCTTTAAGTTGTGAAGAAGGTCCTAATTTGCATTGCTTGAAGTTCCTCATTAGAAGCTCCTATACATATAAAATAACTTTTTCTTAAAAGCATATATTCATGTACCATGTTCTCTCAATGTATGTATGCATGCATGTATGTAGGTATGTATGTTAAGTGTTTATATGTGTGTATAGAAAAACAGCCGGACAGATATAGTTATCCCTACCAAATGGTGGGGGTCAGGGGTATGGCACCCCTGCAATCAGGAAAATCAGGATAAAATTTTTTGGCTCTCCCTTTTTAATGGAGAAGTCTGAATTTTCTCTTTTTTGGGGTGTTTACAGTACCTTATTGTAAAATTTGGGTTAATTATTTAGTCACAGGCTACATGCAGGTCAATGTTAAGTAAAAATACTAGCCTTTGTATATCATTTGCTGGTTTTTGTGTTCTTTTCTCTAACTTTAAGTTTTTACTTATTTTAACTTTAAAAAAGAAATTGTGTATACTTATGGTATTAAGATAAAATATGTTGATATTATACAATACTATAATATATTCTGTGCATTTCTAAGTTTCTAAAACTTTTCAGTGTCATCGGCTGGCCTTCATGTGTTGTCTGTGGCTTCCTCAAAACTTCCAAGAAATACCTTTTTTAATGTCTTATGCTGACCTGTGAAATATCAAACTGTGATGGGGAAAGTGGCAATGTGGAAGGAATAACTGCATTGTGTGTATATGTATATGTATATGTATATGTATATGTATATGTATATGTGTATGTGTATGTGTATGTGTATGTGTATGTGTATGTGTATGTGTATGTATGTGTGTATATATATGTGTGTGTATATATATAGATATGAATACAGATGCTATCTAATGTTGAACAATTTATATGGATTATGTAATATGTGTACATATTATGTAGTATATCATGCATACATTGGAATGGAGACCTATGTGTGTATACATATATGTAAAGGGGGGAAAGAAAGGTGAGAGAGAAAAACACAGATATAGCCTTTTAAAGGTACTCCCTGTCAAAAATCTGGAGAATGTATATATGCATGTAGTATATATATGCATATATGCAAATATGATATGAACATGTATATGTATATATATGTATGTCTATGTATACATACACACATATGAGAGAGAAAGAGAGACAAGCAAGCAGACAGACACAGAGAGAAAGAGAGAGAAATAGATGTATAATTTTTAAAAAGATTGCCTATTCTGGGTCCAGAGAATATGGCCACAGTGCTGAATCAATTGTGAGCCTAATTTCTTCCCAGGGCACTTGTCTGGGTACTAAGCACTCCCCTTTGTCCAAAAGATAATGAGGTTAAAGTAAACCATTCACTTTATTATAGCCTCTTGAGTCCATTTAGTTATCTAATACAAATGTCCAAGAGTGACTCAAACATGCTCATGCTTTTTTCTAAAAGGAATTCCCTCCTAAATGTGCACTGACTTGTTTGCCAGGAAGTGTTACATCTTAGTTAGAATAAGATATGAAGGCAACACGGGAAACCTTCCACAGTCACTGGTGGTTTGTACTAGATTTCTTCTCAAATAACAAAATCTGCAAATGCTGAAAGGGGACAATAGTCCTTCAAGAAAAAAAAAAGAAAAAGAAACAAATTGTCAACTGGATACCAAATGACAAATTACTGAGAAGGTGTTCTGCAAAATCACTCAATCCTTCACTGAAGTAATCAGGGACCAATTATGAGTTATCACAAGAGAAATTAGTGGCTATGGCTGTGTCTCTTTGGATATGGCTACATGGATTAGAAGGCTGTGCTGTGAATATTCCAAACTGAGTATAATCAAGTCCTAAATCAGGATGGTTTCCTGTCTGCAATAGGTTTTAAGATTTATATGTGACACATATATGTATTTATGATTGTACACACTTGGAGTCATTGTTAGGTCATATAATAATCTCTAGAATTTGAAAACTGTGATTTTTCATTCTGTTAATCTATAACTTCTTTTTTTCTATTTGGGGAAAATAGCCTCTTTCATCTTTGAATTAGGTGTTGATGAGTCAGAGAGCAAACATTAGTAAATATTAGAAATTATTTTTAAAATAGAAGGGTAATTATGAGTTTAGTGGTGCTCTGACATTTGATTTATTAATGCTATCTTGAGTCTGTAAGTATATTCTACTTAGAAGATTTTTTTTTCAAGCAGTAAAGTACTCAGTGACAATAATCTATCTTAGCATTACCACTGCAATTAAATGTGGTCACACATTGGCACAAGTAATGACCACCATCTGTTCAAGTCTACAGCCTTCCCACCCTTTTCAACAAATCACAAATCTCCACATGCCCAGTAAATTGCCCAGTACTAACTGATTCTTGAAAGTACCATATGAGCAATAAAAATAGTTAACAAGTTTTCTGCGGAAGAGTGCAAATGCAGTGTACAACATCTTTGGGAATGCCAGTTTATTTGGGGAAGCTTTCCAATATACATGTGCTTATGTATACATATATTTGTAAGCTAGACTTCCCATGAGAAACTGGCATTACTGACAGATTATTCACTTTGAGCTGATTTTCTAGGAGTGGGATCAACTTGCACTAAATTATCCACACTTTCTTACCCAGTGCCAGTTTTAACAAAAGGTAGTCATCTGTGAAAAGATCAATAAAACAACAACTACTACTGATAGATACATATATATAGCTATATATATATATATACAGCAATATATATAGCTATATATGTATACATATACACATAAATATACATACACACATACACATACATACTTACACACATACATACATATAGTCCTTTAGGGTTTGCAAAGTACTTTGTGTCCACGGTCTCATTTGAATGTCACAACAGCTCCTTAGGAAAGCACTATCAATGTTTTACAGATCAGCAATTTTGAAGATAAGGAAACTGAGGCTCAGAGAGCTTATGACTTGCCCTTGATCTAGCCAGAAAGCAAGGTTCAGGAGGACAGGATTTGCATTCAGCTCTTCATTAGCCCACATCCAGCATTCCATTCACTTATGTTAAAGAATACTCATACTATGAAATAGTTAAGCTAACCAGGCCATTTGAAAGACAGACCCTCAACGTAGTTATCAGTGATACCAAGTTGTATTCCAGGAAGTTTTGTGTGAACATACTATAAAAACTATTGTATATTATAATGTATACATATCATAATAATAAAATTATAAACTTAATAGTTGTTGGGTTAATGTAGACAAGTAAAATATATAGAAAATGACTCTAAAGAATATCAAGGCAAAGACTAAGCAACTTGCTCAAGGGACAATGGTAGTGAGAATCGGAGTGGATATTTGCACCTCATTCCCCTAACTTCAAATGCAGTGTCCTTGTCATTTACCCCACACTTCATGATCCTCGACAGGCTATGGGACTATTATTCAGTGTTAGAAGCAAAATGCTAAAAGAGAAGAAATAGCTTCTATTTGAGGGAATCAGTGAAGTTGTTATGGATGAAGGACTTGAAGTAGTCCTTGAGGGATGGGAAGGATTTCAACATGTAGAGATTTGAGATTCAAGGCACAGGAGACAGACAATACTAATACAGACCAAAGAATGAGACATGTTTGGGGAACAGCAAGTAATAGAGTTTGCTCAAATAAACAGAGTGTGAAAAAGAATAATGTGATGAAATGTTGGAAGAGTAGGTTGGTATCCAAAGGTAAAGGGCTTTTCTTTATAGGTAATAGGGCACCAGTTAAAGAATTTGAGCAGGAAAATTTAATCTGGGAAAAACAAAAGTCAAGGTACCATTCAATAACCGCCATCAGGGTCAAGGACCAGAAGAATCAAATACACATTCATAATTTGTATCCTCTACACACCATAGGTTATGGAAGAAAAATGTATAGAGCCAGAGAGGATGAAAAGAGAGTTTGATAAACAACTGTGTCCCTCAAAAAAGAAACTTGTTTATTTAAATATTTTGACAACCATATTTCAAATGTCAACAGAATTGATTTCCTTTGTAACCTTATCTGTTTCATTTTTGCATTTAAAAAAAAAGAGCTTGCACATAGTTATCTGCTTTTTGTGTTCAGGAGCTCACCTCTGCTCCCCTAATCCCATTTTAAGAGTCTGAAGTTTACAAACAGTAAACTTCAGGGAGTACAATTTAGTCTGGGTGAACATGTCTCTAAAAAGTTAACATTCCTATAAGGACAGTTACTATCAAATTTTAACTTGTTTTTACTTTCTGCCTCTTCAGAAGCTAGGCCTGGAAGTGTGGGGGAACAGGGAGAAATAAGATTACTGTAACAGTATGAGGTGATGCTTTTTCATTTCAACATTTCATTTGAAGTTCTTAGGGTGTTTCTTCTGGCAGACAGCTAAAGCTCTTTCTGAATCAGGCCTTAGCCCTTTGAATTCAACAAGCAGAGATTTCTAAAATTGTGTGGGGAGAGTTATCCAGGACACTGGGTTGAGCTCATTTTTAACTCTTCTGTTGGTATCTTAACTGAAACTTCATGAAAATTTTGGGGCATTGGCAAGTCTGGAAGGGAGAATCAGATTGTTTCATTCATTACAAGGGGTGGGAAAGGAAAGGTGGAGGGAGAAGATGACAAACCTTAATGTAGTACATTCCTTTATATTAAGAATAGGTTAAAAACAGTCACAACAAGTCTTCCACCTATTATCTCCTAATTAACTCACCTCATCTGATGAGGTAAAATGGATCTAAAAGAGAGTTGCTGCTGAGAAATAGAAGAATTCATACAGAGGTAAAATGCTATCTGGTTGAACCATCCTCTCATTTCAATTCAGAAGGTAAAAGATGCTGAAACAACATTCTTCAAAGCAAGAACCAGAAATAGGACAGTCTAAGGTCAATGTTAGGTCTGAATCCAGCAAAAATCTGCAAGGACTGCATTGATCACCTGATATGGGTTCCAAGAACTAAGGTGTTGTTCTGTACAATTTTGAAAACAGGGTCTGGACTAGTAACAAGCAGAAGAAGCACTTATGCACTGCCACAGTGGTAAAAAATAATCAGCATTAGACTCTCCATGTAACTTAAGGACTGTAGATCTTTGTTAAAATATAATTAGGATAGGGGGCAGCTCGGTGGTGCAGTGGATAAAGCACTGGCCCTGGATTCAGAAAGACTTGAGTTCAAATCCGGCCAGAGACACTTGACTCTTACTAGCTGTGTGACCTTGGACAAGTCACTTAACCCTCATTGTTCCACAAAAATTTTTTAAAAATTTAAAAATACAATTAGGATATCTTGTAGGGGCAAGGCCATAACCAGACCAGGCATTTACAGACACCAGGGCTGTAATACTATAGTTAGAAGGCATCTCTTATGCCCAGATAACTTGTATTTGTTCCATAATTATTTAGGTGGCCTCACTGTTAAGACTCTCTATATGAGGCCCTAAGAAGGAACAGTATATTAATTACTGTTATTTATTAACACCTTCATCTGAAATATTTATCAGACTGGCTGACATGGACCTCAGATACTTTTGATTTTGTTGAGAAGGATGAGGGGAGGTCTATAAAAATTAAATGAATGTATGATGACAGAAACAGTAGACTCTTGAGGGTCAATATAGGAAGGAATACTTGAAATCCAGGGATAAGCACAAGGTCAAGGATGACAGAAAATAACCAAGTAGGACTAGGAATAGTAAGGAAAAACTTTGCATACTTCACATTTTTTTGAGGATGGGGCTCGAACTTTTGTAAAAAATCAATTAGCTATTTTATCCATACAAATTTCTTGTCTGTCTGTCTGTCTGTCTGTCTGTCTGTTTGTCTGTCTGTCTGTCTCTCTCTCTCTCACACACACACACACACACACACACACACACACACACACCACAATCTATACATTTGCATTTATTTTATTGAATTGAAGTCAACAGACTAGAACATCTAAATGTATTTATATCACGTAGATGTAGCTATCATGTAAAGAGCTAATAAATCATCTCCACATTTGGTTGGACAGGTGTTCTCACAGCAACCAGCTGCTCTGGATGGGATTCCTAAGATAATATGGCAACAGGAACAACAGTGCAGTGGACTAAGACAGTAACGAGTAGATGTGGAATACTAGCCCAAACTTTGCAAATAATGCTTTTGTAATTGTGGATTAGACCCTCCACATCTCTGAGCCTCAGTTTGCAGAATGTAAAATAATGGAGTTGGAATTGATTCTCTCTTCTCTTGCATCCCAGTCTAGCACTATGATTCTTTGATCTAGCTTCTCAATCCCGATGCCAGATTTTCATCCAATCCCAATGATTCAGGCCTCTCTGCTGTGCTGGACTCCTATGGCCCAGGAAAAGAGATTTGCCAAAATGCAGTCCTTTCAATCTGGTCTTTTGGGCAGCCAAGTTCAAACACCATGACATAATCCCTCCTAATATAGTTTATTTCCAAGGGAATTCTTGAAAAGGTTTTGAAAAATAAAATATGGTAACAAAGAAACCCCACCACTATCAGGTCTAAGTAAAAATTGAATTTTAAAGCAAATTCCTTTAACATATGGTCAACAATATGGAATGGATACAAAATAGTAAAGATCTGGGGATTATGAAGTTTGAGCCAAATTAATAATTAAAGAATCCCAGAGGAGCAGAATCTCTAGTATGGATTTTGTCTTGCTTCATTCTTATTGGTTTCTTTTTGTACCAATTCATGTGATTCTTCTTTTCACATCATTAGAGAAATCACACACACACACACACACACACACACACACACACACACACACACACACGGAACAGTTGGAAATCTAAATCTCACAAGTTTTACCTATAAAGAAATACTACTAAACTTGAAATTCACAAGTATTTTACAGGACTTTTTTTAGTTTAGAATTGGTGTTTTACATCCTCTGACTTGATGAACTGTACATGAAATCTGTTTTCTTTCATGATGATGCTGGCGAATTTCCATAAAGCTGAATGTGAACAGTGAATCCTGGAGTTAGCTAGGATGATGGTGGTGGTGGTGGTGATATTGATAATGATGATACTAAAGAAATGAGATAGGACCATCTTCTGGCTCAAATAATAGAGGCGGAATTTTTGGTTTCTCTTTCCAATTGAATCCTAAAATCCACCATTGGAAAGACTATACAATTCTAAGAAACTGCTGATCTGCTAGACTGTGAAAAGAACCGTTCACTTCCCTCAATTATTATTTCTTTGTAACATGGGGTAGCCAAGTGGTCTCAATTAATATCCCTCCAGGAAAGAACCTCTGGAATAGCTGATTTTCCAGGAAGAGGCTGACAATGTCTATAAATCTTTTTCTGCTCCTTTGGAGCAAAGGGTTTCAAATGCAAAATTGTCTTACCATTCTTCCCACTCCAAACCTTTCTGCTTAGGCCAACCACAATTATGTTTTCTCTTTGCCCTTGTCTCTTCAAGGGAATTCAGTCCCTCCTCCCACCCTAACTATCCAGAGCAAACTGAAAGGTTTTAGTAATGGAGCTACTCACTAAGAAAACACCCAGATGATAAGTTACTAATATCATTTCCTTGTACTTGGCAGCTTTGCTCAGAGTGGCCAGGTGAGGCTTGGCTTATGAGATGTGACAAGATGACAGCCCCAGGTGGTACTGCTAGAGGCTGTGAAACCTGTCAGCAATGTACCAGACTACACATTTAGCAGGGGAGAGAGAGAGGGAAAAAAATGTTCCACTCCCTCCTTCTAAAAGGGGAAGCAACCATATGAACAGCTGTGCCAACTAGAGTAATTAGGAAATCTGCATCGTGAATACTGTAGAAGGCTGTGGAATGAGTGAAAGGAGCTGAGAGTGTGTAATATCATTTTGGTTTTAAACTCATATCGCTAATATTCTTCTTCAATTCGATTTGGCTACACATTAAAATGGACCTAGTTTCCTCTTGAAAACCTGACAGACTATGGATTATCTCTTAGACTGGTTATTCTCTAGGTATGTCCAAGGGCTTACTAAGGTTTAAAGTACTAGCTGTATTTAAATTTTAAAATTTATGATAAAGTTATACATTTTGTTGTTGTTAAGCTGCATTTGGCACTACTAGGTTAAAGGTTGTTCTACAGCTATTTTGCCTTCTAGAAAAAGATTGAATGTCTGGTTCGGTCAAATTTAGAGAAGCATCTGGTATTGAATAAGCTATTTTATTCCATGTGGTTAAACTGTAATCTATAATGCAATTAATTCTTAAATTAATCTATTTCTTGAAAGAGTGTTGAATGAAGTTCTTCCCTCTCAGGTTGTTTCTAGGCCAGAATGGTGGTCAATTCAGTCAAACTGCTTATCTAGCAAAGCATCAGACAAAAAATATAATGAACACTCATTAAGTACATATTAGATGAAAACCAAAACAATCAGTTAATTGGCAGAAAAAATATTTATCAACCAGCTGCTCTGCAGTCAAAGCAGATGTTGATAAATACATAAAATGCAGAAATATTCTGTAGAGAAGTAAAAAACAAATAGCTTATAGACAGAATGTTTAGGAAAGCAAGCACATTCCTTCAGATTTTTCTCTGACCATTTGGAGTGGAAGTATATATTATTACTACTAAAACAAAAGAAATCTTCTGCTAGGAAACTATGAATTCCCTCTACCTGAAAATATTTTTTCTTGGCTTATTAATTATTTTTCAGTAAATAAAAAGCAAAAACTGCCTATCATGAAAAATGGTGCTAAATGAAACTAAGTTCATGGAATTAACCCAACTGGCCTTGCTATTCTGTGGCCACAGAATATACTCTTACATTCTATGTCATCACCATTTTGATAAATGAAAATTCTTAGAATTGAACTGATCCCCTGAGGAAATCATTTCCACAAGACTCTTGGTATATAGCAATTCAACCTGTGATTGAACATTTGATAGCTCTGATTTCCAGAACATATCTTGAACTACAATTTTCCTAAAGCCCATTTGCCCATTCCTTGGTTCTACTAGAATAATAGAGAATATTACTTCTTTAATATGGTAGCCCTTCCAATATTCAGAGACAACTATTTTCTTCTCCATTTCCCCTCCTTTGAACACTTTCTTTTCTTTTTCAGATGTGATAGTCCTTTTACTTTATTAATTTACTTTATTTTTAAGTAATAAACATTTTTATTTATAATTTCTGATTCCAATTTTTATCCCTCCTTCCCTTCCTCCCCTTCCCCCTCCCTTAGGTGGTAAGCAATCAGATATGGGTTATACATGTACGAGTATGTAAAACATTGCCATATCAGTCAATTTGTATAAGAAAACTGAACACTTTCTTTAGAGTAAAATTCCTTGTTAATCCTGCTATATTTCAAACACCATGATTTCCAGACTTTCCTCCATCAGAGTTGTCAACTTGTCGCACACTAATTTGTAAAAGTCCATCACAATGTGTGATAAAATAATGGAATTTGGCAGATGCCCAGGGGCCCCACCTGATTTATTTAGTATTGTTTGAATTGGGTGAGAATGAGAAACTGACTAAGTACCTACTTGGGGATGATTGGATGGAGGCCACACCTGGCTGGCCCTGAGTGACATGTTGGTATACTACTGACATCAGCAGAGGACCACTATCAGCCAACCAGCTTGAAGGACCTCCCCTTTGGGGGAGGGAGAGAGAAAGTAAGAAGGGGAAGTCTCATTATTGGAAGCCCTCTTTCTTTTTGATGAACTGTGGAGCATACTGGAGAGGGACTACACAGTTGACTCTCATTGAAACTATGGGCCCCAGGTGGTGAGTTTGTGGAAGCAAGGCCAGCTCTCCGAGCTAGATGAACTGGAAGCAAGTTTGGGGTTTGAGTCAGTCTTTGCTAGAGCCAGGGAGCTTATTTGTTTTCTTTTCCCTTATTCCCTTGTCTCTGGCTTTATTAACTTCACCTTTGTTGTAAATTTTATTCCCATTAATAAAACCTGGTTTGTTTGTGGAAAAGAGGCTGTTAATTTCCTTTCTTATTAGCCTGGGAGAAATAACTTAAAAAGGAAGTTTGGAAGGGAGGAAACTTTGGACCTAGAGGTCCCTCATTTTCTGAACCCCAATATTACAGTGAGCCACGTGATTAACTCTCCCCATAATAAATTTGGCCCTTACAAGTGAGACATGCAGACAGCATTACAAATGTTGTCTGACACATGATAAACATTGTAGGATTACTTCTATTCTGCAACCTGAAGATTCTGGGGGGGTTGGGGGGTTGGGGATGGAGGTGTGGGGGGGGGGAGGGGAGGTTGGTATGCTAATATTTTTAATTTTACATTTTTAATTACTATTTCCATTGATTTTTGACATTGATACCACTTCCCAATATTTTCCATATCACCCTATCCAAAAGATTTCTCTTGTGACAAAAAAAAGTATTACAAAGCAAAACCACATCATGTTTGAGAATACTTGTCACATTCCACGCCTATATCCTACAACCTTTCTAACAAGAGGTAGGTGGCTTTTCTAAAAGCCAAGTCATATCTTTGGCTCATGGAAATTGCAGTCAATTAAAGCTTCCATTTCTAGTACACATGGACTATTCCCAAGTCCTGTTCCTGTATCAGTACATTAGAATTTTTTTTATTCTGTATAGAGAACATTCTTAAATTTCATTTTTTTAGTATTAAACTCATCATTACAAAGGAAGGACAACATGTTAATTTTAAGACAAGACAAAAATCATTTTGAAGTCATTACTTCTGAAGAAAAAGAAGAAAATAAGAAAAATGTTCAAAGGTACATTGGGAGGTGATTTGACTTTTGCCTATTCTACTTGATTCTATATCCTGAAGCAGGATTTTGCTAAGAAGGAAAGAAGGATGGGAGGAAGAGGGGGAAAGGAATGAAGAAAGGAAAGAGAAGAAAGGAAAAAAGGGAAAGAAGAGAAGGAAAGGAAAGAAGGAAGCAAACAAGCAAGCATTGATTAGGCCCCAGGCACTGTGCTAAGTTCTTTACAAATATTTTGTATTTTAATTCTCACAATAACCCAGGCAGTCACTCTTCTTAGCTCCATTTTGGGGTCTAAGTTAAGATAAACTAAGAGACTTGTCTAATATCACACAAGTAAAAACTGTCTATTAGCCATTCTGCATATCCAGCTAGTATAATAGAAATCAAGCCTAAAGAATGGAAATGGCAACTATATTTCACAAAAAAAGCTACAATCAGGAAACACAGACTCACGGGATTAAAGATTTGGACTAGGAAGAGATCCCAAAGTATTTCTAATTTAACACCATATCCTTCCTCCCACAAACCTGACAAGCAGTTAGCCTCTTTCCTGAAGAGCTCTTGTGAAGGGGAATCCACTTTCAACCCAGTTACTCATTTCATAAACATTTAGGATAGCTCTCATTGTTTTCCTCTACGTTATATTAAAATATGCTTCTTTTAAAACTCTTTGGGGACAAGTAGAACAAATATAGTCCTCCTTTCACTTGAGAGCACTTCAAATCTTTGAAAACCACTGTTGTAAACCCTTTAAGTCAGATTCTGAACTTATCATGGACTTCTTTGGCAGTCTGGTGAAACCTATGGACCCTTTCTCAGAATATAGACTTTTATTTTTTAACTCATAATTTCAGGAATTGCTCAATTTCAAGTAGAGCTTAATGAAAACTAAGATGTATTTTCACACTATAGATCCCCTGAAACCTATGGAGCACAGACTCAGAACTCCTCCTCTAAGTTTTCTCTTCCTCAGGTGAAACTTCTCCAGACTCATTGATGGATCCTCATAGAGCACAAAGTCAAGATTGTAACCCATCCCAAGTGTCTTCTGAACATTCTCCACTATAACAATGTTATTCATAAAAATTTTTAAATCATAAAATATTCATAAAAGTAAAAAACTGAACAAAATATTGCAGATGTTGTCTGATAATTATTGAATGCACCGCAACTATTTATCCTTAGTCCTAGATCCTATGACTTTCTTAAAGCAGTCTAATAGTATATTAGTTCAAAAGATGAATATCACAATCTTGACTCACGTTAACATTGCAGTCCACTAAAGTGTCCTGATATCTTTTCAGAGGGATTGATGTCTAGCCATATCTCCTCCCTAAGTCTATATTTGTAACATTGACTTTTAAGTGTAGCATAAGACTCTGCATTTATTTCTTTTAAACTCCATCTTGTCTGACTCAACTCAATGCTCTACGCTGTCAGGGTCTTGAATTGACTCTCCTAACTAGTTATTAGATTTCCCTCATATCATTGTGTCAATTCATTTAACCTGATTAGGCTTTAGTTTCTACATCTTGAAAATGGCTTATCAAAATTTTATGAACATGCCATCTATCTCATTTCCAAAATCATTGATTAAAAAGAAAGATAAACACCCTAGAACCAAGCACAGATCACTAAGGCACTTTATTGGTTGCTCCTTCTAGCTGTCATTAAACCATTAACAATCAACCTTTAGGTCTGGCCATAAAACAGTTCCAAATCAGTAGATTATAGAATCATCTAACCTACCCTTGCTCTTTTCTACAAGAATTGCCTGAGAGATGTTATTAAAGTTTTCCATAACTCTAGAGAAACCAATTTTACTTAATTTTCTTGTCCTATCTGCCCAGCTACCTTATTAAAAATATATTAAGTTAGTCTGCTATGACCTGTTTTTCTTTTAAAGCATATATGTCTCTGAAATACTTTCAAAAGTTTTACTGATATTCTGGATTTGTCCCTTCCCCAGCTTAGCACTAAAACCCTTTTTGTAACATGGAAAAATAGTTACACATACATCAGAGTGATCATATCTGATAGTACATGGCCCAAGTCTTTCCCCTTAGGTCCCTACTTCTGTAAAAGATAAGCAAGTATTTTTCATTACTCATCCTCTGGACCAAGATTGGTCATTGCCATTATTCAGTCTTTCTTTTAATGTTCTTTTCATTTACATTATTGTAATCAGTGTGGATATTGGTATATTGGTCCTGCTCACCTCACTCTCCAGCAGTTCATTGAAGCTTTCCTATGTCTCTCTGAATTGTCCATATTTATTATTTCTGACTACCTAATAATATGTGATAATTCATTATATATCATCATTTGTTCAGTCATTTCATATTGATGGGCACCTCCTCTGATTCTACCTGTAAAAAAGTGATACCATGACTATTTTGGTGAATACTAGACCTTTATTTCTTTTAAGCAAATAGTGTTATTGGGCACTGGGTTGAAAGGTATGAACAATTTTCTCTAATAATTCCAAATAATTTCCCAAGATGTCTGAGCCAATTCACAGTTCCACAAATAGCATCTGTTTGTGCATCTTTGCTCATCCCCTCCAACAAAGAGTGTGATAGATAGTTTTCCATTTTTTCTCATCTTTTTCACTTTTCTGGTTATGAGCTAAAACCTCAGAATTGTTTCCATTTGCATTTCTCTTACTAGCAATCTGGAGAATGTTTCCATAAACTCACTGATAGTCTGCATTGCTTGGGAAGACTGCTTATATCCTCTGACTTCCTGGGAAATGGCTCTTGATCCTATATTTTTACTGATTCCTCCTTCAGCTTACATACAGGACTTTTATAATTGATGATTTAATACAAAGATATCTCCCCTCCCATTGATGGTTACCTCTTGTTCTATCTGTGCCGATTCCATTTGTGCAAAAGCATTTCAATGTTGTTATTTCATTTGTATGACAGACAATAGAAATTGCCAACGTAATCTTTCATGATCTCCTGTTTTCTCCTTTTCCTTTCCTTTTCCAGTATAAAATTATTTTGACTGAAAGACTCCATGCAATCATTCTTATTAGCTTTTATTTGATGTATTTTATCCCTGGACATAAGCCTGTCATTCTTATATTTTAAATCATGGTCTGGAATTCCAAATCCCATCCTAAGACACCCTTGTTTAAACTTACATTCATATCCCAAATCATCCTTTCTTCTGCAGCATTTCTTGTCTGTGTAGCGCTAATGGAAACCTTATCTTTGCCCTTATGGTCTTCAGTTTTCTTGTCCAGGATATTGTAATCTTTATCAGTATATTCTAGATTCCTTCTGGCAGAAATGATTGTGGTCATGGAACCACTAGAAGTAGGTCATTGTTATCTGGCTTGACAAGTCTTGAGAGGGTCTCTGTCATGTCTTGGATACTTGCCTGAGGAATACAGGCCACATGGAATCTAGTCTGTCATTCCTTACTATTATGTCTTAACACATACAAAGCATTCATTGAACTTAATAGAAATTCTGCACACATCAGAAGCAGGGCCCAGAGCAGGCCCTTCATGATGAATTCCTGTCAGGAGGGGATAATAATTATGTTGCTTCCTGTTATTCTGAAGCCCCAGACCAGCTCTATTTTTATTTATGTCACATAATTTAATTTTTTGGGAATACA
Source organism: Dromiciops gliroides (assembly GCF_019393635.1). Classification (NCBI taxonomy): domain Eukaryota; kingdom Metazoa; phylum Chordata; class Mammalia; order Microbiotheria; family Microbiotheriidae; genus Dromiciops; species Dromiciops gliroides. The sequence continues at coordinate 88,858,885 of NC_057865.1, forward strand.
GTGCTAAATCATAAATGCTGGGCACTTGGGAAGTAACTCATTGTTCAGCCTGGCTAATTTAAAACTAAGGTGATTATTTTCCAGCACTATTTTCAAACTCTTTATCTAAAGATGAATAGAATAACTTGTCAACTGAAGGTATTTGCTAAAATCTCTAAATCCAAAGTTATGGCACAAAAACCTACAATACTTTCTTTGTATCACCCTTATGTATGGGATCATCAATATAAAGGTAGAAATGACCTCAGAAGTCACTGAGTTCAACACCCCTATCTTACAGAAGAGGAAACTGAGTCCTGAAGAGGATTTCTTTTACTGATTTTCCTGAGGTTACAAAGCTAGTCTTCCTGACTCTAAGTATTACAGTTATTTCTGCAAGTGTTATATTCTCCCTACAAGATGGCAAAATCCATTATATAAGAGAGCTTGGAGTATGTCTTATTGAATCACTATATCTTTCCTCCCCATCCCTTTAAGGTCCTCTGAAATTAGTAGGCACTAAATAAATGTCAGATTTAATTAAAAAGGGTACTCTAGAGTAAGCTAGGCTCTTCTCTAAAGTGAAGTGACTTTTCCAAGCCATTAAGTTTCTATAGCATTTGGAGGATCATTTAGGCCTGATAACTGAGGAGAAATGGGAATCTCTGGTTTGAGGAAGGGAAAGAGGGGAATTTAGAAATCTTAAAGGAATTCTCAATTTAACTGGCAGAGAGAAAGGAATCTAGAAGAGGTTGGACCAAAGTAAAATCGTCAAGAAAGCTGAGGATACAGGACTGGGAACAGAAAAACCTGTACAGAGTGCTTCCAGACAGATCATCATTGCAAATATTTATATTCTGTAACTAGTAAGTAGGCATTTTAGTCATGTTAATTAATGAGGGATATTGTACAAGGTCTTGAGTGCTTAACGATAATAGAAACAGGTGCAGTACTTCCAAGGCATAGAGAAGTGAGGGGAAAAATAATACTTGGCGCAGTAAATTGTATGAGAAAAGTCCTTTTTTATAACACTTGAAGCAAAAGCAACTTTCAAAAACTCTATTTTCATTTTGCCATCTGCCAATCCTTCACTCCACATTGTAGAAAAAGAAAAACAAAAACTTCCCTTTCTCTAATGCTTTCATCAAGTCTCTCATTATCTCAAACTTGGCACAAACATCTACCTCTTCCAAGGAACATTCCCTGACTGATCAAAGCATACTTCTCCCTACTCACTGCATCCCATATCACCCTCATATATCTAACATGTTTGTTTCTATATTTCAATAAATGTCCATAAAATGAAAGTTGTACTAGATCACCTAACAAAACAAAAATCTCCTCTAATTTCCATTGTATATACACAAGACTATATGTAATAATAGATGGCAGAGTTGAGTTTCCATCACCCTTTCCACCCCACCATGCTGCTTCCATATATGCTTATATTTTACATGTGTGTCCAAAGCTATGATTTCATGGACTGATTCCCAATGAAGAAAATACCCCCCTTGATGTATATGATCCCAAACTGGCATCTGTTTTGCCAATTGTAGTCTTAGGCTGCTGGGGGTGGGGGACTATGGATAAAGTGCCAAGCCTACAGTCAGAAAGACTCATCTTCCTAACCTCAAATTTGGCCTTTAACATTTACTAGCTGGATGACCCTGGGCAAGCCTCTTAACCCTGTTTGCTGCAGTTCCTCATCTGTAAAATGAGCCAGAGAAGGAAATGGCAAACCACTCTGGTATCTTTGGCAAAACCCAAATGAGGTCATAAAGAAGATGGACAGAACTAAAACGATGGAGAAGCAAAGTCTTAGAAAGTCACCGAAGCCACTGAGATGTTAGATGACTTGTCCAGGGACACACAGATAGTATATATCAGAGGCAACACTTGTACCCACGTCCTCTGGCAACTAACTCATATCATCTCTCAATTAATCAAATAATAAGCATTTATTAAGTGTCCTTCTTATGCCAGGTACTATGTTAAACTCTAGACACATAAAGAAACACAAAAATGGCAAAATTTCCTCTAGAGCTTCTCTCTAATTTATCCTGTTTGTACATAGCAGTTTACCTGTTGTTTCTCCTCATTAGACTCTGAGCACCTTGAGGGTAGAGACTGATTTTCATTCTTTAAATTCTCCAGTGGTCAGTATAAATATTTGCTGATATACAGGATGTGTGTATGTATATGATAGCTCATGTTCATAAATCAGTTTAAGGTTTGCAGAGCATTTTACCTATTTTATCTCATTTAATCCTCACAGTAACACTGAGAGGTGGGCCCTATTATTATCCCCATTTTATAGATGATGAAACTGAAGGGTGAAAAAATGTAAGTGACTTGCCTCATGTCAAACAGCTAAAAATTGAGCCAAGTTTCAAACTCAGATCTTCCTGATGAAGTCCAGCACTCTACTGCTGTTACCTATCTGCTTTCATATGGTAAGTAACAGATCTGGAAAGAGTTATTTGAATTGAAACAACAATAACATCAGGTGTCAACTGAAAACACCAAATAATGGATACATTCCAACTTTCTATGAGCCAGATTTTGAGTGATAACATAAGTTGTAATCTAATCAAAATGTTATTCATTTTGTGACATAAAAGTTGGTGATATTTCATCAAGTGATAAAAGGCGTGCCATCTACTCATGATCTAATCTTGGTTGGGTGAAAAATGGTGTCTTCATGTCTATCATCTATGACATGGATGCAGACTGTACCCCCAACCCAGACTCAGAATCTCACATGAACATCTTAGGTCAAAGGGAGGACACACAGTGTCTACTCCTCACCACTTTAAGGAAAGAAACTTAAATCACAGGAAGAGTGCTTGCCACATAAAAGCCTCATCATTATAAAATTTCTTAATAGTTAGAATAATCAAAAAAAAGAATGATCTGCCTCTGGAAGTGGTAGGGTCCCTCTCATTGAATGACTTCAAGGAAAGGTGGGATGATCCTTTTTTCTGGTATATTATCACAGAAATTTTGTTAAGGTACAATTTGAACTAGAAAATCTCTGAGGACCCATGCAGCTTAGAGATTCTGCACCTGTGTGTGATCCTTTTATGGAACAGCAGATATGAGTTTGGTCACAAAGGTATCTTTCTTATAACCCATTTGATGACTTAAACCTCTTTTCCCCTTTCCCTAGAAATGGGGACAGTGAAGTCTGTTAATGGACTCAACAGAAGCCTAAGAGTCCACACAGCATGAGTTGCCCCAAGCCTAAACATATTACAGTAAAACAGAACTTATTTTCTACCATTTTCAAGAGCTGATGTACAAAGGCAACATTTATTGACCTTACCAAAGCCTTTGTTGCAATTAACAGCAATTTGGTTGGAATAAAATTGCATGCAATTGACCTTACTTCATTAGTTTGAAGATTATTTTACAAATGGAGAGCAAAGTGCTGTAATTTAACAGATGAACTACAATAGCTGATTAAAGGAATCTTATTTCAATTCCGACAAACCCTGGTTACTTCTAAAGATAATGTATTAATGAAAGAGCTGCTATAAATGTTTGGTTCAAGATCAAAGAGAATTAATGGGTTTTTTGGATTTTAATTTTAAATGGATTTCTTTTTTGCTTCAACCTCTTGCTCCACACATTAAGGTTAGAAGTGTATAGTTCATTTAAAAGATATATGGTGGGGATGATTTAAAAAATTGAGAATTGAAGGGTTTTTTCCTACTTGAGCACTGTTTTTACATATAGTCCCAAGTCTAGGCTATATTGCTTTATGTAAGAAACTATTTTATTATTTTAAACCCATTAAAATATTATTATATATTGCTTATAGGACTAAGCTTGCTGTTCCACAAAAAAGAGAATTCACTTATATTATTTCTCACTAGTAATGAATTTCCACAAAATTATGTGATTCATTTTCCAAATCATCTTGTAGTCTTCTTCCTCCCCAATATTTCACATACACCTAATAGAAATGAACATCGAAAATTCCCCCTTAGATACAAATGAACAGAAGGTCTGACAACTTAGAAGCTCTAAACATACAACTGTCAGAGATCTTACAAAAAACAAACAAACCACCCCCCCCAAATCTGCCTATTTCTGAAAAATCCCAGCAAGAAATATAGTACCTTATCGTAAATATATCAGTTTATCAAGAATGACTTATTCTATACCAACTATATAGGTGGTTCCATATATGTTTCTCCTTGTTTGGTTTCCTGGCCAGATCTACAAAGGAAGCACACTTGGATTTCAATGATACCTTGCTTGGAAACTGAAGGGCAGAGTAAGGGGTAAAGAAAACCACAAATGGAAAATGGAATATAGGAGAGAGAGAGAGAGAGAGAGAGGAGGGAGGGAGAACAAGAACAAATAGCTGAGGAAATTTGGCAAAAATAGTACATTTGACATGTTCTATGGGTCTCAGACAGATTTACCTGATGCTGTCATGCAAAGCTTACTTACTCCAGCTTAATTTTAACTGCAGACTTCTTGCTGCTAAATCAGTGTTACTGTCAGAATTGACTCCCATTTGCATGAGGTCTATTGTTGATTTACAGCAGGGAATCTGCTCTCACTTGGCCATAGTTCAGCTTTAATATATTGAATGTCTGGTTTGTTTTTGTCTTTTATATTAGAGACCAGAGTAATCAGAGCTATGGCTCATCAGAAGGCCTTGTCCACTTGTCAGAAGAAACATAGAAGAACAGATTTAAAAGTCCTCTTCCTGTCATTCAACTGTCACTGAGCCCTCCTTAATCAGATTAGAATATTAGTCCAGTTCCTTTGATATCAGTTCATGCACACAATGTGCTCCCCTTCCAAATATCTTTAACTTGTTCTGAAGATTATTATTCCACCTCATGACATATTTGGCAACTTCATTTTCTCCTCCATTTTCAATTAAGAAATTTGGGGACACACATAGTACAAAGGGCAGAGGATAGAGAAGAAGAATGCACTTCAGCAGGGAACAGGAAAGAGCCAACTTGCAAACGGATTCACCAAATTTGTCATGATGCCAAACTCTCAGGCATCAGACTTCAAGATATCTCTCTCCTTACGTTATTTCCTTTGCAAAATCCTGGACATTTTAGTCAAGCGGGGCTAGTTGTATGTTTCCTAAGCAGTCAGTCAGCAAACAAGCCTGCTATGGGTCAAGCACTATGCTAAGTGCTGGAGATATAAAGAAAGGCAAAAAACAAACAACAGCCCCTGCTCTCAAAGAGCTAACAGTCTCCTCCAAATGAAAATGGAAATAGTCAAAGCCTTCCTTACAATATGAAAACTCATTAACTTCAACAATGTTCAAATCTTAATTCATTATCTTCAACCCGCAAAATCTGCACCATCCCTATCTTTTCTCTTTCCATTATTGGTACCACCAGCCTTCAAAATCCCCTGGATTCATAAGCTGCCAAAGCACAGGTTCAAAGGTAAATCTGATTCCCATCTCCCCTCCTCTATTCATTCCAATCTGTTTTTTCCCCTCTCTTCCTTCCTTCCTTCCCTCCCTCCCTCCCTCTCTCTCCCCCCTTTCCTTCTCTCTCTCTCTCTCTCTCTCTCTCTCTCTCTCTCTCTCTCTCTCTCTCTCTCTCTCTCTCCTCCCTCTTTATCCCCTTCCTTCTTCTGTGTCTTCCCTGTCTCTCTGTCTCCCTCCTGTCTCTCCATTCTCCCTATCTCCTTCCTTTCCTCTCTTTTTGTCTCTCCCTCCCTCCTTCTCTGTCTCTCCCTCCCTCCTTCTCTGTCTCTGTCTCTCCCTCTCTCCTCTCTCTCCCTTTCTCTCTGTCTGTCTCTCCCTCTCTCCCTCCCCCTCTACTTCTGTGCCTTTCCCTATCTCCCCTCCTTTCTATATCTCCCCCATCCCTCCCTCTCCCCCAACCTATTCTCTAAGTTTCTACAATAACCACCCTTGTTTAGACCTTAAATCCTTGACTTGTTTATGGTAATAACTTCCTTATTAGTTTATACCTTCTCAAATACAACCTTTATACTGCTTCCCCAGTAGCTGTCCTAATCTAATGCTCTGAATCATATCATTTCTCTACTTAATCACCTTCAGGGTCCTTCTATTACATACAAATAAAATAAATGCCCCATTGTGGCATTCAAGGTTATTTACCATATGACTACAACCTAAGTTTCATGCCTTATAGCATACAACTGTGTTCTGGGTCAGACCTAACTCAAACCAGTTTATGCTCAGGATTAGATATATTGAAATGCTCCTGGACTATACAACAGCCAATTAGAAAGCTTTCTTTACAATAAAAAGGAGATTCAATAACAATCCTTTTGATTCAAGTTGGCACAGCTCCCTTCTGACTCTGCATTTGCCATAGCAACAGATCCAGGTCAGAAACTTGGGTTGACTCCCGCCCACATCATTGAGAATTTCATCAAGCCTGAGGAAACCCTCTCCAGTCAACCAGGAAACAAGTGCGACACCTCAGACTTCAGTCCCTAGGCCCAATCAAATTTCAACAACAAAGAGAAAAGAAACTAAATCATGAGAAACAAAATAGAAAATGCTCTTAATAGTCAAAATGAATGATGTTCCTATCTGAACCCCATTTTGCCCTTTCTTGACTCTGTAGTTTTATTCATTTCATGCCTCCAAAATTCACCTCCTCCATTTTTTTTCTCAAGGCTTTCCTTTCCTTCCAGCCTTAAAACGAGGGCTAACTTTTCCAAGGAGCTTTCCCTGAGAATAGTTTCTTCCTATTCAAATTTCTCACAGTATCTTACCTGGCTCTCTCTCCTTTGTACTTTTCTACCATTCTCTGTTGTATCATAGTTGGGTTTTTTTAAATGTTTATCTTGCCCTCCCCTTTCCCCTCTGATGCCTAGAAGTAAACTCCTCAAACTCAAAAGACCTACAAGTGTTTTCTACCTTTCCTCTAATACTGGCTTTTCCTTTAACTTTTCAAAATTTGTTTCTTCCTCCAAGTTTTTATAACATAACGTTAGATAGGTAGTTGGCACATTGGATAGATTGCTGGCCTTGAAGTTAAGAAAAGAGGAGTTCAAATCCTACCTCAAGACACTTACTTGGTATGTGACTGGGCAATTCACTTAAGGATTTCAGCTTCAGTTTCCTCATCTACAAAATGGAGCTATATGAGTAATTTTGACTTTTATAATATCCAAATTAACTATAAAGGACATATTGAGAAAGATGCTAACTGCATTCAGAGAAAGAATTGATAAAAGATGTATAGGATAATTTTACATATATATACTCATTTGTTTCTAATGGTAGCCATCTCTAGGGTGGTGGGTGGAGAGGGAAGAAAAAAATAAATTTACATGATAACTTTATTATATATTTAAAAGGAATAGCAAGTTGTACATAACAGATTAGCAATTTCATGTGCAATCATTTTGATTTTACTATGTTATGGAAATATTTGTTTTATCCCATAAATTAACAATAAAATAAACATGAAAAATAAAATAAAATCAATCCAGTATATTTTTTAAAAGTAACTATTAATAGCACCTTCCTTTCAAGGTTATTGTGAGGCTAAAATGAGATAACATTTGTAAAATGCTTTGGTAACCATAGAACACCATACACATGCTAGCCTTTATTGTTATTATTAGTATTACCCTTCACTATCCCTCTTGCTTTTTATCTCATCATTTACTACATCTTTCTCCACAACATCCATCATTTTTTGTCCACTCACATAGCTGCCAACCTAGCTCAGGCCTTCACCATCTCTCATCTAAACTCCTGCAATATCCTCCCATTGGTCTCTCTGCCTTAAGTTTTTCCTTACTCTGCTCCATCTTCCACACAGTTATCAAAAGATTTTTTCTTAAGCACAGGTTTGATCATTTCAACCATTCTGCTCACTGAAGTCTAGCGGCCTTCTCTGATCTCAAGGATTGCACATCAACTCATCTGTCATTTAAAGATCTTGAAAATCTGTCTTCTTTCTTCTTTTCTAAATTTCTTCCCCACTATTTTCTCCTCTCAGGCTGCAAACCAGCTGTACTTGTTTACTCACAGTTCACACAAACAATGTTTCCCTTTCCATTTCTGAGCCTTTATGGTATTAGTCTGCCACACTCAGAATATATTCCTTTCTCACCTCCATTTCTTAGAATTCTTGTTTTCCCTCAGAATTCAGCTCAAATGCCACCTTCTACATGGAGTTTTGTCTCATTGTCCCAGCTGCCATTGCCCTCCTCATGACCATTTCATAATCATGTGGTTTATATAATGCATATCCTCTACATCTATATGTTTTCTCTCCCATCAGAATGAAAACACCTTGAATGCAGATGTTTCTTCTTCCATCACTTATCATAGCACCTGCCCCATAGTAAGTGCTTAGTAATTGCTTGTTGACTATCTCCTGAAGTGTAACAATAGCCTCCTAACTGATCTGGCTGTATTCCCTGGCTGTAACCCATCTAACACATTACTATCATATTAATCTTTCTAAAAAACTGTTTAAATCTTGTCAACTTTTTATTCAAAAACTTTCAATTGTTCCCTATTACTTGAAAAATAAAGTCTGAACTCTTTAGCCTGGTATTAAAAGCTCTTTACCACTTGGTCTTAATTTTCTTTTCTCACCATATTTTTTACTACTGTGCCATCTAACTGCCTACATATCAATTATAAGAGTGTTAAAACCACTTTCCTCCTCTACTCCAAAAACTATTGATAAATACATCTAATATATATTTTTAAAATCTGTTGTTTTGAAAAAAGACCAAGACCTTTTGAAATGTTAAAACTAAAGTATCATCTGGATTAGTATTACAAATTCCCGTTGAGATTAATGCAAACCCCAGAGATAATAAATGAAAATTATATAAAATATCATATATACAGTACCATGTAATGTAATATGTGATCAACTGTCTTCAATTCTGTTCAACAGGCAGTATTTTAAATACCTACTGTATGGAGCAAAATGTACCAAAAAATGAGGAAGTAAAAATATGTATATGAGATTTGGTGCCTGTCCCCATAGAACTTTCAGTATAATGGTAGCTACTACACAGAAAAAGCTATATACAGATGAATATGGGATAAATGCACTAGAGAGGTACAAAACAATTGTTACATCAAATCTCAAGAGGAAAAGTTTGTTATCACAGGACAGTGTAAGCAGGAGAGCAAGAGGACACACAAAGTGACAGTGAATAGATTAGCTTGGTTAAGTGTATAGACATACAGATACACCATCCACAGTAATATGTGGATATACAAATATACTTATATAAACACACATACATATACACACACTATAATGATATGCTATATGTCACAATATGATATTATAATGTTGATGTGGAGAGTAGGATGATACAAATCTTCAGCCCTTTCTGGCTTCTCCTTGCCCCCCTCCCAGACCCCAATATGAGGAATAAGGCAGAGAGAGAAGCAGCCATCTAGAAAACCGGAAATATGTTACACAACTCTAAATCAGAGGATGCTTCCCTCTGGTCCTCAGGTTTGTCAACTATAAAATGAGGGTATTGAATCAGATGACATCTAAGGTCTCTTCTACGTCCAATCCTATACATGCTTCATAAAGTCTCTTCCTTCTACCCCTTTATCCCTCAACAAACAAAAGTTTCTATGGTATTATCCTTCAAATATCAATCTTTGGTTTGTTTAAAATGGCTATTCAAAATAAACAATGTCATGACAATCTCAGGGAAACAAAGCCTGGTGAAATAGAGTTTAGGATTCAACTAAGAAGTCCACTTCTTTTCAGATTTTGAATCCTTAATGCCTTTTTAACATACTTGTTACTTTTCCTGCCTGTGTTTATATGTAAAAAATGGAAACATTGCTAAGGAAATCATTTAGAAGAAAAGACCTACTTAATGCATAGAAAACATTTTGTTATTTTTCTGATGACTAAGAATCTGATATCAACTTACAGAATCTTGCATTAGACACTATCTTCTCATGGCAAAAAAAAAAAAATCTAACTTTCTTTTAGAAGACCATTGTGGGAAATAGGTAGCCTGTGTCAGGAGGAAGTGGGTTGAGCACTAGTACAACTATCATTATGAAGATATGTTGCTGAATCCATTCCATGATCCATGTTCCAACCAATATTTTGAAGCATTCAAGAAACCTTATAGCCTATTCAAGTCCATTTGCCTCCAGAGTCTTAATTATATGCTTTTTTTTCGTAGCAATGAGAATTAAGTGACTTGCCCAAGGCCACACAGCTGATGTCAAGTGTCTGAGGCCATATTTGAACTCAGGTATATGCATACTGCTTAACAAAGGTGCCAGTATTTACTGGCAGAATGGGTTAGTTTCTTCTACAAGTTTTCTATTTAACTAGTGATAGCACCAGAAGAAGTCAATTGAAATAAAAACACTTAGTCATCATGAGCATACATTTTCTATGTATGTTAAGGTTTGGTTCTTCCTCCCCATTTTATCCAATAAGGCTCATATTCTACAAATACTGGGTAGATTTGCTAATGAAACATCCATTCTTTCTTTCCATTTTGTACTTCAGTTGGGCATGATTTGAATGGGATAAAATAAAAATGTTAATTTATTTCCAGTAATGTTCACAGAGAAAGAGAGATAGATATATTTATATGTATACAGACTGAACACCAAAACACTAATTAGGTAAATTTAGTTTTCCCTTTAATCAGACTTCCAGGTAATTAGCTGTCAGCTAAGATAAATTACAGTTTATTCCATTTTTATATCATGCTTTGGTCAAATAAAGATTATGCTTTAATGGCCAGATTTAGCTGCTAATTTTTCATGCACATGAAAGGATTTGCAAATATCATCACTGGAATCTTTTAATGTTCAACAAAACTCCATAATTTCTGCCTAAAATATCATATTTAAGCAAACACTCATCCAACACTAGAGAATATAAAATATTTTTACCCGTTCCCCATGTCAGACAACTATTCAGATTCCTATAACTAGATATCACAAAGGCAGTGTCCATCACCTATAGTTGTATGTCCAATCACTGTCAAGACTGGAAGGTTAATATTGGGATGTAATATTCACATATCATGATGTACATCTCTTTAAATGCTAAAATGACAGATTTATTTATCAGAAAATCACAAAGTTTTGTTCAATGTCAGGGGTCACCTGGTCCAACCCATACATAACAACACCCTCTTCAATGTTGGTAATAAATGGTTATCTAGCCTCATCCTGTGATGGGGGAGCCATTGTCATTCAAGATAACCAATTCCACCTTACCATAGCTCAAAATGTTGCAATAATTCCACAAAACAAAACTGAATTTGCCTCTTTGCCATTCCTCCACATTATTCCTACTTCTATCATTCAGAGACCAAAAAATAATCTAATTACTTTTCTCCATGATAGCCCTTTAAATACTTGAATTCAATGATTAAGTCCTGCCTGCCTCTCACCCTTAGTCTTTCCTTCTCTACAACAAACATAACCATTTCCTTCAACTGATCTTTGTGTAGGTAGGCAGGTAGGCAGGTAGGTGGGTAGGAAGGAAGGGAAACTTATCACTCAATACCTACTTGTGTCCAAAGTGCCATACACTAGAATGGAAGCAAAACTTAGATTTGACTATAGCATCAAATATATAAAAGGAATTCAAATGAGCTAAGACTTGAAGGCTGGGATCATGCTAGATTACAAAGGCCTAAAATAATTTATTTGGTAGGCAATATGGAACTTCTAAAGACTTTTTTTTTTTTTAGCAAAGAAAGGAATGGCATCATCCCATCAATGTTGGAGAAAAATTAGTCTGGCATTGGTGTAGAAGATGGACTATTTAAATAGTCTAGGGCCCAAGAAGACCTTTAAGAGAAACAAGATAAAAAGCATCTTCAAAGCCTATGGTCACAATAACTTTGTGAATATCACACAACAGAACTCAAAAAAATCCATATGGATAGGGTAACAACTGCTAGTCCCAGAAAACCCAGATCAGGTAAAGGTTTAGATGAAAAACAAGGAAGCAAAGATATGAACCATATAGCTGGGACCACCCTATGAAGGGTAAATGAACATAAGGGGCAACTGGGTGGCCTAATGGATAGAGTGCCAGGCCTGCAGCCAGGAAGGCTTGAGTTTAAATCCGGCCTAAGACACTTAATAGCTATGTGATCCTGGGCAGGTCACCTAACCCTGTTTGTCTCAGTTCCTCATCTACAAAATGAGCTGGAGAAGGAAATGGCAACCCATTCCAATATTTTTGACAAGAAAACCCCAAACTGGGTCAAGAAACATTGGACACAACTGAAATGACTGAACAACAACAAATGAAATTAAGTGCAAGTTAAGCCTAGACAGAAACTTAGATTAGCTCTGCTCTCTTGGGACACTAGGACTAAAATCATTTTAAAACTTCTTCGTTTCCTTCTTCTCTTCATATAGTAAATGGAATTGAGAACATAATCAAAGTCCATGTGGCCATTTCTGGTGAATTAAGGAAGGAAAAGGGAAGGAAAGATTGAGGATAAATACCCATAAGTAAACTATAGAAGGGAAAAGGATGCTTCTCTTCTGAGGATCCCTTTGGGTGGCACTGAAGGTGTCTGGCAAAAGAACAGGTCAAAATATTGGAACTGGGTAGAGAAAAGGGTCCCTTCCATCCTGTGCTTCATCACCTCCCTCCCCTTCTTCTGTCATCATAATGCTAAAAGTAGGAAAAAGACTAATAGCACTGAGATAATTTTTACCAAATCTTACCCTGAAGGGATGGCAGACTGATACATGAAGCCAAGATCCTACAAATAACGTGGTCCAATGTTATACTTGAGGCTAGGTTACAAGATAGGGCCAAGATTGGTTGCTCATCTAATCTTAACATTACAAAATTATTAACTGTCAGTTTCTAAGAACTAGACTATATGTTCTTCCTACTGCATGCCTTTGGCAATGTTTAATCTTCCCATGTTTCAAAGGAATGATAAGCTGTGCCTTTTTTCCCCCAGGATAAAAAACTTGTACCTCTCAACATGTTATTCTCAGTATAGCACATTAGGTAACTACAGAAACCTGAGTTTTCCAAAATGTAATTTTGTTTTCTTAATATAATTTGTTTTGACATAGCAGACACCTCCACCATTTTATAAGTATTATCTGAAAACAGTTGAGCAAAACTACTTCTAATAACAAGTAGTTTGTAGCTGGCAGCACATGTTCATTTTACATACTATTACTTTACTGATGGTTAACACTAAGAAAAGGTATGTTTCAAGTACATTTTAGATGATAGGCATCTCCACCTCAACATGTCCATAAAAACCAAACCAAAACCAACCCAAACAAAACCAATCTTTCCCCCCCAAACCACACTCTCTTTCCAAACTTTTCTATTTCTGTCAAGGACATTGCTATCTTCTAGTTACCCAAGTTTTTCACCTTTATTTTGTCCCTTTTAAAAAGACTCATCCTCTGTAATTTAAATGGAAATAGTTAAGTGGTCGCAGACAATTTAGACTTAATAATACTTTTAAGTGTAATTTAGGGCAAATAATGATAAGGCTTTAAATCAGTGTATTTGATAAAACCATGTTATTTACTTGTTATTAAAATATATAATTGATATGTTTGCATAACCAGAAACTGAACATGGCCCAAATATTATTTGGGTTTTTTTTCCCTTTCTTCTTTTTTTGAATAAGGCAATTGGGCTTAAGTGACTTGCCCAAAGTCACACAGCTAGTACGTGTTAAGTGTCTGAGGTCAGATTTGAACTCAGGTACTCCTGATTCCAGGGCTGTTGCTCTATCCACTGCACCATCTAGCAGCTCCCCAAATATTATTTGTAAGGAAAGGGCCAATGAGACAATTTTGTTTCTTCTTTTTTTTTGCATACATATATATATGTGTATATGTATATATATACATATATGTATATGTATGTATATGTATGTATACATATATACACACATACATACATATGTATATATGTGTGTATATATATATATGCCTAGAAATTAAACTTTAAGAATTTATAGCACATTGAAAAATAAGATTAATTCGGGAAAATGCTATGTCCTTGTGGTGCCAGCCTGTGGAAACAAGAAGTCAACCTAATTTTCATTATTTCTCACAACATAATAGAGAAAAAATGACTGTTATTCCTTTTCATGAGTTCATATATAGGGCCAAAACATGATCATAAAGGACTTAATTAAAATGAGGATAATTCAAACAATTTTCATATTTATTTGTATTCTTTGGCTTGTTTGGGACACAGGTTTTCTTTAGCATGCCTTCACAGACATGAAGCATGAGAATACTCTCTTTTTGGTAAGGAATATACGTGAAAACACTCCTTTAAGTGTTTCATGTTTCTATCCTCCACATACCAAAATGTTCCTTGAGAGAAAGTGTCATAGATTCTATTCATTTTGTCTCTCCAAAGACTCCAAAGAACTGAATTTGAGAATGATCCAAAGCATATAAAAGAGGTTCATGGCAATCATAAGTATGATGCAACACATTAAAAATGAAAATTTGCACAGGTGATATATCATAAAGAATGGGATCAGAGAAATGTTTGACAGGAAAGAAAATATGGGGAATCCGTGATACAAGAGAGATGGGGTAACCAATGGATTGTTCACAAGCTTTCATGTGAATGTATCAAGAGAGCTAGAGGAAGATCCCCACCATGATATGTAATCTCTTTTTGGCATTTTTATGGGATGCCATGGACAAGAGTAGCAGTTTGGTGCTAGATGAGTTGCAATCTACATCAAAAGAAGGAAATTCCAAATATATGAAATCACAGATGCATTAAAGATTTCTCAAAACAATGGAAAGATATTAACTTGAAAAAGATGGCTCTGAATAATATGATTACTGAATAATTATAGTCAAATCTTCTCAGCTGTTCTTCTGGACCTCCGGTTATTTAGAACTGTTAACTACTGATAAACTCAATTATGTGAGAACTGACTGACTTCTATGTTTCTTTTCCTCAGGCCAATGAATTGCCTGGGGGTGAACAAACTGTCAATTCCAGACTCTGATTATTAGCATATGTGAGAAAAAAAACTATACCTTAACAGGTGAAACAAAAGGTAATCGACCAAGGGCAGCCTTATTCTCTGTAGTTAGTCCCCTATATAAACTGTTTTCAGCCCCCTCCTTTGAGTTCTCCTAGCTTATTATGGCTGTATCATGAGTTATAGCTCCCCTGCCCCAATTAAAAAACTTAATTTTGCTATATTGATTGTTTTATTAATGTTTAGGTTACCATACTGGGGGCTAGTCTGGGATTTGAATCCCCCCTGCCTAGCTAAATCCTGTTTTTGACTTTGGATGCTTGGTGCCATCAGGAATCCATTGAGTTTCCAGTTTGGACTGAAACTCAGTGGTTCAACTTGGGTAAGTGGGTCTTTCAAATTCAGAACTCACATCCTTTTTGCTTGAGTTCCTAAAGCTTTTTGATTCGTGGGTCTGGCAAAATCCATGGGTAATTTGTGGTCTGCTTTGGCATGTCCACTGGAATGGAGTGTTGCTGGTTATTTTTTCCAAGTATGGACCATGTTCTTGTTAGTACTTGGAAAACTGATAAAATTTGACAGTCTGAACCACAACACTGTCTGTTCATATCCTTTGACCATTAGGTAATGACTTGTATTCTTATACATCAGGCCTCATTTCTAAAATACATAGATAACTGAATCTAATTTAGAAGAATTCCCTAGTTGAGAAATGGTCTAAGGATATTACCAAGAGTTTTCAGATGAAGAAATATATCCCAAAGAGATAATAAAGGGAAAAGGACCCACATTTACAAAGATATTTATAGCAGATGTTTTTGTGGTGGCAAATAATTTGAAATGGAGAGGATGCCCATCAATCTTGGGGAATGGCTGGGCAAGTTGTGGCATATGAATGTAATGAAATACTATTGAAATTAAAGCATTATATGTAATAGAGATAAGTTAGAGGCCTTCCCAATAAGATCAGGGGTGAAATAGGGATGTCCATTATCACCTCTATTATTTAATATTGTACTAGAAATGTTAGTGTTAGCAATCAAAGAAGAAAAGGGAATTAAAGGAATTAGAATAGGCAAGGAGGAAATAAAACTATCACTTTTTGCAGATGATATGATGGTATACTTAGAGAATCCTAGAGAATCAACTCAAACATTTCTTGAAACAATTAACAACTTTAGCAAAGTAGCAGGATATAAAATAAATCCACATAAATCATCAGCATTTCTATACATGACCAACAAAGTCCAACAGCAAGAGATAGAAAGAGAAATTACATTTAAAGTAATGGTAGATAATATAAAATACTTGGGAGTCTACTTTCCAAGACAAACCCAGGAACTCTATGAACACAATTACCAAACACTTTTCACACAAATCAAATCAGGTCTAGATACTTGGAAAGATATCAATTGCTCATGGATAGGTGGAGCTAATATAGTAACAATTACAATTCTACCAAATTAATTTACTTATTCAGTGCCATACTAATCAGACTACCTAAAAATTATTTTATAGAGCTAGAAAAAATAATAACAAAATTCATCTGGAAAAACAAAAAGTCAAGAATATCAAGGGAAATAATGAAAAAAAAAATTCACAGGAAGGTGGGTTAGCTGTACCAAATCTGGAGCTTTACTATAAAGCGGCAGTCATCAAAACTATCTGGTACTGGCTAAGAAATAGTGGGGAGGATCAATGGAATAGGCTAGGCACAAGAGACACAGTAGTAAATGACATTAGTAATGTAGTATTTGATAAACCCCAAGACTCCAGCTTCTGGGATAGGAACTGAGTATTTGATGAAAACTGCTGGGAAAATTGGAAGATAGTATGGCAGAAATTAGGTATAGACCAACAGCTTACACCTTATACTAAAATAAGGTCAAAATGGGTACATGATTTAGACATAAGAGGTGATACCATAGGTAAATTAGGAGAAGGAAAACTTTACCTCTCAGATCTTTGGAAAGGAAAACAGTTTATGACCAAACAAGAGATAGAGAATATTATGAAATGCAAAATGGATGATTTTGATTACATTAAATTAAAAAGGTTTTGTACAAACAGAAGCAATGCATCCAAAATTAGAAGGGATGCAGAAAGCTGGGCAACAATTTTTATGGCCAGTACTTCTGATAAAGGCCGTATTTCTAAAATATATAGGGAACTAAATCAAATTTATAAGAATCCAAGACATTCCCCATTTGAGAAATGGTCAAAGGATATGAACAGGCATTTTTCTGATGAAGAAATCAAAGCTATCTATTGCTATATGAAAAAAAATGTTCTAAATCACTATTGATTAGAAAGATGCAAATTAAAACAACTCTGAGGTACCACCTGACACCTGTTAGATTGGCTAATATGACAAAAAAGGAAAATAATAAATGTTGGAGAAGCTGTGGGAAAATTGGAACAATAATGCATTGTTGGTGGAGCTGTGAATTGATCCAACCATTCTGGAGAGCAATTTAGAATTATGCCCAAAGGGCTATAAAGCTGTGCATACCCTTTGACCCAGAAATACCACTTTTGGGTCTTTTCCCCAAGGAGATCATAGAAAAGGGAAAAGGACCCACATGTTCAAAAATATTTATAGGTGCTCTTTTTGTGGTGGCAAGGAATTGGAAATTGAGGGGTTGCCCATCAGTTGGGGAATGGCTGAACAAGTTGTGGTATGTTAATGTAATGGAATTCTATTGTGCTGTGAGAAATGATGAGCAGGAGAAGTTCAGAGAAACCTGGAAGTACTTGCATGAATTGATGATGAGTGAGATGAGCAGAACCAGAAGAACATTATACACAGTATCATCAACATTATGTGTTGATCAACTGTGATAGACTGGATTCTTCTCACCAATACAATGGTACAAGAAAGTTCCAGGGAACTCATGATAGAAGAGGATCTCCAAATCAAGAAAAAAAAAAAAAAAACTGTGGAATATGGATGCTGATTGAACCATACTATTTCTTTTGTTTTTGGTGCTGTTGTTTTTCTATTTTGAGGTTTTTCCTTATTGCTCTGATTCTTCTCTTATAGCATGACTGATGCAGAAATATGTTTAATATTGTTATGTATATTTATATGTGTATATATATACATATATATATATAACCTATATCAGATTGCCTGCTGTCTAGGGGAGGGGGGAGGGAGTGAGCAAAATTTGAAATTGGAAATCTTATGTAAATAAATGCTGAAAGCAATCTTTACATGTAACTGGAAAATAAAATACTTTTATTTTAAAAAAAGAAAAAGAAAGGAATTAAAGGAAGATTTCAGAAAAACCTGGAAAGACTTACATGGACTGATGCTGAGTGAAGTGAGGAGATCCAGGAGAACATTCTACACAGTACACACTAATATTGGGCAATTGATGATGAGCTGTGATGGGATTTGCTTTTCTTAGCAACAATGCCAAGATAATACCAAAGGACCCCATGATTGGAAATTTTCTGAACTTGCAGAAAAAGAACTGTGGAATGTGAATGCATATTGGACCATACTATTGACTGTCTCTCTCCTTCCTTTCCTGAGGTTTTTCCCTTTAGTTCCAATTTTTCTTTGTCAACATTTCTAATGTGGAAATGTAGAATGGGATTGTAAACATAGAACCTATTTTAAAGTGGCTGTTGTCTTTGGGAGGGAAGGGAGGGAGAAAACATGTGTAATTCAAAATGTTATAAAAATAACATACATATATATACATACATATATATATATATATATGTTAAATAACATTGACATGGAATTGTGAAAAATAAAATGGGGGAGGGGATCCAGTTTGATCATCCCCCTAATCTAACAAATAATAAACTTTTCTCTCTTATCATAACCAAGTATTTATTGAACTCATTTTGTACAGAATATTTGATTAGTTTTCCTGGGGAATTAAAAAGAAACATTTTTTTTAAAATTCATATGCCTTGCCCTCAAGAGAAGGATGATCTAAGATAAGATAATGCACACTGAACAACTTAACTTTCATTATCTCAAACCATATGAGAGTTCCAGGTTGCAGGGACCTCATTAACGGCCTCTGATATTTAAAGAAAAATCAAGTAAATTTTCCAGTCTTCTGATATTTACTGGTTTCATGCCCAGTCTTGTAAAGAAAATATGTTTATGTGGCTTGCACTATGGTGGAGAGCAAGCCTATAGTGCTGAGCACCAAGAACAAGGAGCTTCATGATTTTGAGCTTGTTGATTATAATTTTTTTTTCCACTTTAGAGGAGATAAAGGTAGCAGTATCTCAGGAGATAATGAATAGTGGAGTTGTAGAGTTTTTTATTTAAAATTTCATCCCTAGCTCAGAGATACAATATTCAAAACTAAATCTTTATGATGAAGAATGCTGCCCACGTCATGACAGAGAGAGGAGATTAACTAAATATGGAAAATGAGAAATACATTTTTTGACATGATCATTGCAGGCCTTTGTTTTGCTCAACAATAGTTTGTATTTATTTTCTTTTGTCTTTTTTAGTGAAGATGCTGGTGGGGAGGAGGAAAAAAAGTTGATAACTGAAAAAAAAATAATTAAAAGATCCTGACCCAAACAATCTAAGATAGTCTTCGGCAAAATTAAAAGTACCTGCAGTTTTTTTGAGATATTATTCCCAGTTATAGCCCAGTTTCTTTATATCTCCCAAGTGCCCATCTTGAATCACTTGTATTTTTTTAACAATTATTTTTTAAGAAAATTTTTGAAAAAGCAAATATGAACATTTTAGGGCAGCTAGATGACACAATAAAAAGGGTGGAGCCTAGAGTCAGGAAGATCTGAATTCAAATCTGGCTTCAGATTTTTATTAGCGGTATGATCTTGGGAAAATCACTTAATGGCTATTTGCCTCAGTTTGCTCATCTGCAAAATAGTCACAATAATAGCACCTCTTGTTATAATAGTGGCCTCTGTGTGCTAGGGACTGTGAGGGTTAGAGAGAGATCATAGATTTAGAGATGGAAGGAAAAATTTAGAGGTTATCAAGTCTAATAACCTCTTCATTTTCTGGCAGAGGAAATTGAGACAGAGAAATTTACTTACCCAGAGTGCCATCATGTATTGGGGCTGTATTTGCCCTAGGGGACGCACTAGTAAAGTTTCTGAGGTAGAATTTGAATTCACATTTTCCTGACTCTAAATCCAACATACATTTCTCCTCTTTACCATTAAGTTGTCTTGAAGAAGCTACAGATTTGCATTATGGAACAGCAAAAGTTCTGAATCGTTTACCACAAATTGCTTTCAAATGTTTTATAAAAGTTACTATTCCCTGTTGTTTTTTTGACTAGGTGTCTAAGGACTTACAGAAGGCACTTGGTGATTTCAAGGTAGAAGGGAAAAAAAGATTTTTTAGCTCAAATTTCAAGATTTTGCTGACAAGTTTCCAGCAGATGAAAAGAAAAGAAACAAATCCTCTTGTTGATTAAAATAGAATTCTAGCATTTTTTTGTGATTTTGTGATTATTCTGGTCTAACCATCAGATGAGAAATTATAGTTCCCCAAAGAGAAAGTGACCTGACTAAAGTCACACAGCAAAGAATGAATGCATGACTAGCCTTTGATACACTAATCCATGCAGAGAGGTGACAAGTGCACTGTTTGTATTAGTTAATTGCCATGGGAAAAAAATGAGAAGCCATAGAGGTATAGCACTGAAGACCTGTTCCATACATTTGATATAACACTTTAGCCAGGCATATAGGATCTGAGCCTGCATGCTCAATCCCCTGTTTGTCAGCAGTTAGAAAAGTAATCTCATGTATCACGATGACTGAAAGTACAGTTAGGGGTTTTCCACTTTTTCTTAATCAGGCCTTTGGGTTTTTTTTTCCAAAATATATGTGAAAATAGTTTTCAACAATCACTTTTGTAAGATTTTGAGGTCTAAATCCCCACCCCTTCCTTCCTCCCTCCTCATACCATCTAGCAATCTTATATAGGTTATACATTACAATCATGTTAAACAGATTTCCCCATAAGTAATGTTGTAAGAGAAGAGACAGAACAAAAAGAAAAAAAACACAAGAAAGAAGAAACAACAACAACAAAAGTGAAAATACTAGGCTTCAATCTGCATTCAGACCCCATAGTTGTTGGTTTTTTTTTTCCTGCATGTGGAGAGTGTTTTCCTTCGTGAGTCTTTTGGCATTGTCTTGTCTATCACAGTTGATAATCACACAATGTTGTTGATACTGTATACAATGCTCTATTGGTTCTGCTCATTTCATTCAGCATCAATTCATGTAAGCTGAAAGGAAAATTGTTGTTGTTGTTTCCTCCCTGCATGGATGAGCTTACATAGATGAGGAAGACAATAACTCATTTTCACCAAGGTTACTACTAGTGAGCTCTTAATTGCCAAATCCAAAGGCCTTTTTCTTCTTCATTGCTTGTGAAACTTAACTATCCCACTTATTCTGTCTTCCCTGGGTTTTTATGACAAAACTCTTTTCTGGATCATTTCCCATATCTTGCCCCCTCCCCTTAGGTGAACCCTAGAACTCTCCTCAGCTCTCTCCCCTTATTTCCCAACATCTCTCATATGGCTAGCTCAGATCCCATGAGCTTAATGATTATCTTTTTGTCAATGTCTCCAATATCTACATACTGATTCCTCTTCTCTCTTCTTAGTATTAGTCCCATATCTCTAACTGCCTAATAGCCACTTCTATCTAGGTGTCTCATAGCTATCTCAATTTCCATTTGAGCAAAATGGAATTCACTGTCTTCACCCTGGCCTTAATTTCCCTGTTTTGATCAAGGATACTATCATCCTTCCTGTCATCCAGATTCACAACCTGAGTCATCCTTGAGTTTTGCCCTCTTTTACCTCAACCCCTCAACTCCAACTATGTCTTGTAAATTCTACCTCCATAACATCTTTTATAGCTATCACTTTGACTGAATTCACAAGGTAATCACACTGGTACTTACCACTTCTCTCTTGGACTACTGAAGTAACATTCCAACTAGTTTGTCTACCTTGGCTTTTCCTCTGGCCAATCCATACTATGCTGCCAAATTGGTATCCCCCAAACTCAAATCTGACTATGCCATGTACTTGCTAAAATAAGTTCCAGTAACTTTTCAATTATTTCTAGGATAACTCTTCCATTTGAAATGTAAAGCTCTTCATCCTCTAATTCCAACTTGTCTTTCCAGACATATAATTTATCCCTTTCACACTCTCTATGGTCTAGGCAACCTCAAATTACTTGGTTAGGTCTATGACATTTTGAGATATAGATAAGCTAGTCCAACCCTCTCATTTTACAGCTGAGGATTCTAAGTCCCATAAATTTTTAGTGACTTGTCCAAGGTGACACAGTTGATAAGCTGCAAAGCTACGATTTGAACCTAGATGGCTCAAGGTCTTAGAAACATAGAAAACTTGGAACTCAGACTTCTAATTCACTGCTCTTTCCCATACCACATGACTCATGAAAGGAAGAGAGAGGTGAGCAACCCAACCCAGAGAAACTCTCTGTGGAATCTTCAGGTCACATAGAACTCAGTGATGAAGGCAGTGCTTACAAGTACCTTGATTCAGAGATTCTGACATAAAAATGGGGAAAGAAGATGAATTCATAGAGAATGATTTCTGTTTTCTTAGTCCAAATATATGAGGTTAGTAAATTAGATGAGAAGTTGGTGGTGAAGAGAGGTAAGCAAGCATTGAGAAAATAGTTTATATGGTGAGAAGAGAAGAAAATAAGTTAAGGAGATATAAAAGATAGCCTCATATCGGTGAGAGTCCAGTTGTCTGGACTATAGTAGTAGAAGATTTAGCTTACTTGGGAGACTTTCTCCAACTATTGAATAAAATATGGATAAAAAAGCATTTATTAAGAGGTTACCATGTACTAGGGATTGTAAAAGTATTCAGGGAAAACCAGCAAGTCTAGTGTGATGGCAGAAAAGCCCTTTTCAGGGCTGCTTTTCACCTTTAGTGTCCACCTGCCACCCAGCCCTCACCCGTGGCTCTGAGAAACTGTAGCATGCACAGTAGTCACACTCTAGTAAACAGATTGGCTATACAAGGTTGAGAGTAACCTGTTGGTTGGGCAGCTAGGTGACACAGTGAATAAAGTACCAGCCCTGGATTCAGGAGGACCTGAGTTCAAAAATCTGACCTCAGACACTTGATATATACTAACCGTGTAACCCTGGGCAAGTCACTTAACCTTCATTGCCCTACCAAAAAAAACAAGAGAGATACAGAGTAACCTGTTGGTGAGTTGGGGGTGGGGGTGGGGGTTGTCTACCCCAAGCATGTGAAGATTTCCCCAGCAGAATAAATAGATGTGAACCATTTCAAGAAGCCTTGAAGGCTGTGGAAGCAGGCAATGTGGAGCACTTAGACCTTGGTTAAACATCAAAAATGCCCAGGTCATTCATTGTATCCTAAGCCACAACCAGTCATTGTGACTTTGGTCTTACCAAGGGACTCAGATGACTGGAAGAGAGAGTAAGGCTAACAACTTCATACAATGGTGCCTCACTTAAATCCAATTTATGCACAAATCAAAAGATATCACCCATACCATTTTACCTATCTTGAAGTCCTATGACAATGGCAAGTGACAAAACCATAGGTATGGATACACTGGGAACTGTATTCTCAACACTGTAAACAGGTGACCCAGGCCATAGGGCTGTCTTCTTACTGGGCTAATGCAGCAGTAGGATTTGGCAGCCTTCTAGAGGTCTATGTAGCCTTGTTTAAGGACCACATCTCTTACCTCCTGGCACGAAGAAGAGGCTAGAAAAGCTGTCCTCCAAGTCGTCTGACCAATAAATCTAATCCTGGCCTGATCACCATGGCAGGCAGGGATCCTATGCTGTGCTTGAAACACACACGCAAAAATGTACAAAAACATTTGTGAGGATGATTCCATTCACCAAAAGGTATATGGAATATGTGAACACTCATGGACAATATGAATTCCAGTACATATGACAGATGAACAGCTCTTGTTGTGAGACAACTCAGCAGGAATGCATATAAATAGCAGCTTTTAGTGAAACAAGGGCAGATATACATTTTTCTGTAGTGGCTGCAGTGACAGGGAACAAGTCAACAAGTCTGTATGCCTCCCAAAGGGAGTGAACAACAGATTAGTGACAATGTGATTGCCACTTTCAGGTAAGCATCATGCCACCATTGTGAAACATTTCCTACTGACAATTAGCTTACATTCTGATGGGAAGAATATATAATTCAGAAGAATGTGTAAACCAGGGGACCTCAGTGAGTTAAAGTGAATGAACTATGCTTCTGCAAGATGACAATATATTGAATTCTGGCAAAGTAAAGAGAATGGAGAAAGGGAGAAAATAATCACTAAGTGTCTCCTATGTATCAGTCACCGTGCTAAGTGCTTTACAAATGTTATCTCATTTGGCTGGATCAGAACAAAGAAAACCCAAACTGGAAAGCATCATACTCAAATGACTTGTATGTAATTTGGAATTTTTTTTTTACTTCTTTCCTTCTAAAGTTGGTAACATGGCATTCACACAATGCAAATAGTTACAGCAATTACAGTTCATCAGATTCTAGCCATTAAAGGAAATAAAGGCTAGATTTACCAGTTCTTGTTGTCAAAGATCCATTGCTATCTACAGTATTTCATTTGAAGATGGATCAAGCCTTGAAATGAGTATTTAGTCTTTAATCTTGATCACAGTCTAAAAAATACAAAAAAACGATCATGGAATATTCATAACGGTCAACCATATTAATTTATTGACAATGCCAACACAGGTCCATCTCTTAAAAGATGCATCCCTTGGACCACTAAATATGTGACTTTTTACACTAAAGACTGCTTACTCCTATTCTAATTTACCAAGGGCTATTGGTTCCAATCTAATATAATGAGAGCCTACACATAAATATAACAAGACTCTGAAAAAATTCCTAATTAAAGTATCAATGATAGAAGCAATGGTTCATTGAAGGAATACTTTTAGGTAATTTTAGGTAATATGGTTTATCCTCGATAATTACTACTTGAATTAAAGTGAATTTTAACTCAGTCTGCACCAGATGACAGCAAAAATACTCAGGTAAGAAGGCTTTCTTTGTAAGATGAGTTTTTACTGAGTTTCTATTTGAAAGGCTACTTAGGGAAATATCATTACCACTAAATATATCCTAAATCTTTTTCCCCATGCTGATTGTGACATGTATATAACTATAACCTTTTCTTCACTGTCCCAACCCACACCAACTGTCCCATCAATCCAAAATGATGCTGTCAAAACTAACATGTCCTCCCACTGCTCTGTCCCTTATCACTCCCAGCTGTGATGATTTTGTTCTTACTGCTTTCTGTATGAGATCTGAATCACTGGCCTTTTACAATGCATAGCACGAGTCAACAAGTATATTTCAAATAAGAACAATCACATTTTACAAAAATACATTTCCTTATCATCTATGTACTGCTGTCATTTTGGCACTGGGCACTCAGACAAGTCCCTGAACAACCCAATAATCAATTACTTTATTTAGAAGGAATCGCATAATTGGGCTTGTTCACATCCAGTCTGGTTTAAGTTCACAGAGAGATTCAGGTTTTTAAATAACGACTTTGGATGCTTAATGATCCCATTGATTCTAATTGGCATGGTAACTTTAAAAGACAATGAGGCCTGGCTCACTAAGGTAGGGAAGTAGAATGGATGAATGCTGAAATGAATGAGGACGATTCTGTGCCACTTCGCCAAAAGGGCCTCCAAGTGGTGACTTTCGGTTTCAAAGCTTTGCTTTCAGGACATGTTAAAAAGGAGAGGAAAAGCAACTGGAAAAGAGTGAAAGAAGACATTCTGGGTGTTACTGTAATGTTTCTGTTGGATTCAATAGAGGCTCTGTGTCCACAGGGCCCAGACACTTTTGGGTACATTTTCAAAGTAATGAAATGCTTAGGGATACAAGTTTATCCCTTTATGATGTTAAAGGAAGGATTAACATGACTAGAACCTACCATACCCTTTGACAAAGATTTATCCTTTTTATAACTTTGGAAATTGGCAATGGTTTTACCTGATACTTCCAGACAATTGAAGAGAATGGTTTGTTTTGGTTTAGATTAACCTGACAGTGTAATTTACTTTATTCTCTAACCTGTCATATGTATATAGCTGTAGCATTTTATTGAATTGTCCATAGTCCTTTGGACATACTCTTTCATGTGTTCTTGTGGTTTTAATGATTTACTTCAAAAAGCAAAAAAAAACCCTTCCAATATTTTAGTGCTTTTTTATCCTATAGATGTATGTCTATATTAGAAAAAAGTGTTTCATAACTAAGATGCTTAATTCAGAAATATGTTAAGATGAAATAACTGAGATAACAATGGCCATAAGAAGACTAGGTAAAAAACAGTTTTGAAGTTAAGATGTGTACTTGCATATCCCTTCATACTAAGTAAAATCAACAAAACAGATAAATCTACATTGCCATTTGCCTTCCTCTGTAGAGTCTGGGGAATCCCATTAGTGATGACATGAGTCAGTAGCAGAAATAGGTCTAAACCCCAGGTGTCCTGAATATTCAACCAGGCTCTTTTCCATAACAACACAACACACACTCACACTTTCCTAGGTATAGAACCATTTATTAAGGCTGGCCTGATGAGGAGTCAGATGGATTCAGGAGCTCCAGGAAGGCCCCTTTTAAGCATATCTCCTTCAATTCCTCCGAATCCCGTCCATTCTCAGTGGCTGATAAAATTCTACCACTACAACATCATTTCTTCCAGAGGAAACTTTGCTCTTTGTTAAATTGTGAACATCCCCTACAGAGGCAACATTTAGAAAATCTGGTCAGTCTCTTAAGGTCTGAGTGTGAATGAAGTTCTTTCCTGAGAACATATTTCCATAAAGGTTAAGGGAGGAGATGTGATTCTGTGAGTATATAGGAAAGAAATGGAGACCACTACCAAAAAGTTTAAAAAAAAAAAAAGAATCACAAAGGAGAATATAAGAGTGCTTGGGACAAACTTTGCCTCATTCACAATCTTGTCTATGTCTAGCCCTGATATTGATAGCTCTTGGACACTACTATTTCAGTGTTCTTCATCTCAAGGAGGCAGGTCAGTATGATGGATAAAATGCTGGAGTTAAGAGTCAAAAATATGATTTAGAATCCTGGCGCAGACACTCACTAGCTATGTTATCCTGGGCAAATAGCTTAAGTTTTCTCAGCCTAAGTTTCTTTGTTAGACTAGCACCAACTTCACAGAGCTGTGGTGAAGATCAAATGATATAATATAAATAAAGGTCTTTGCAGTTTTTAGAGTGTTGTTTAAATGTTACTTACCCGTTATCTCAGAAGCCATTTTCTAAATAACTGAAATACTAGATGCAAGAGGTTACTTCATTGGCATTACAAACTCAGGCACGTTTTCCCATCTCTTTTTACAGGCTTGAAAATGATACCATCCTCTGCAATGAAAACTTCTACTTGGGTCAGGGGAAGTCATAACATTTACTATAAATAACAACCTATTCACTATGCCAATTACCCAAAGCCAAGCTGCTATCCATATACCTCTGCATGCAGTCAACGGGATTCTTTCCTTATAACTTTCCATTGCTTAGTGTCATTTTTTTTGTTCTTCTGCTATTCCATAAAAGCTAGCTTTAGCTTCATCTTTGAAATATGATGAACTATAGATCCAGATTCCATCAGAATGCTTTGCAAGAAGAAAAGGTGGAAAGCGAATGACACATCCAAAGTTTTAACATTTTCTCCTTTTCCCTAAGATCTTCCCTTCTAAGTTTTTGTGATATTGTACTTGCTTGGTTCTTTTCCTACCTTTCTGACCACTTCTCAGTCTTCTGAGAGTCCTATATAGTATACCTATTTATTTATGATGTTGTCTCCCCCGAAATATTATGTGACTTTGGTCAAGTCACTTGAGCTCTCTGAACCTTAGTGTTCTCTTCTGTAAAATTAGGTGGTTCAATCAGATGAGCTTTATGTTCCCTTCCATTTTAAGGATTCAATGATTTCAAATGGATTTGCTTTCTGGGTAAGGCATTTAATCTCTTGTAGAATCAACTTTATCTTTAAGTCTTGGAATTTTGGAGTTGAATAGGATCTTAACAGCCATGTAGTCTACCAATACTTATCTGAAAGGAATTTTCAGTATAATGCATATCTTACAAGTGGTCATCCAAGTTTTTTGTTAGGATCTCTGGTGAGGGGCTAAGGTGACAATTCCTGAGTTAGCCTTTTAATCACTAGGAAACCTTTCCTCACATCAAGCACAACAGGCATAAATTTGTCTCCTTTCATCTGTGACCTGTTGACTCTGGTCTTGACCTTTGAGGATGAACCAAAAAAAAAATCTATTCTTCCATGTAATAATCCTTCAAATATGTGACAGCAGCTATAATACCCCACCCCTAATCCCCACATCTTCAACCTGAGTCTTCTCTTTTCCAAGCTAAACATTCTCAGTTCTTTTAACTGATTGCTACATGATGTACTCAAGGCTCTTTACTATTATTCCTGCCTTATTCTGTATGATCATTAATGAACAGTTGGTGGAGCAGTGAACTGGTCCAACCATTTTGGAGAACAATCTGGAACTATGCACACAGGGCTATAAAATTGTGAATACCCTTTGGGTGAACAATGTCATAACTAGATTTGCAACCTAAAGAGATAAAAGAAAAAAGGAAGAGAATGTATTTGTACAAAAATATTTATAGCAACTCTATTTTGTGGTGGAAAAGAAACAGAAATCAAGGGGATGTTCATCAATTGGACAATGGCTAAATAAGTTATGGTATATGATTGTGATGGCATACTACTGTGCTATAAGAACCAGGAGAGTGGTTTAAGAAGAACATGGTAGCACCCATATGAACTGATGTAAAGTGAAATGAGAAGAACTGGGAGATCATTATGAACAGAAACAGCAATTAATGATCAACTGTGTAAGACAATTCCAAACGACATGATGAAAAAAATTCTATCCATGTTCAGAGAGAAAGCTGATGAACTCTGAGTGTAATTTGGAGAAGAGTTTTCTCTATTCTTCTTGCTTTGTTTTGTGATACAGCTAATACAATCTGTTTTGCATGATTTCACATGCATAATTGATATCCTATTGCTTGCCTTCTCAGTGGGTGGGGAAAGGGTAGAAAAGGAGAGAATTTGGAAGTGAAAATTTAAAAAGAAAAGAATATTAAAACCAAATATTTTTTAAAAGAAAATGATTGTGGTATTCCAGAATCCAGAATCAGAGGATAAAATGAAGGACCATTTCCAGGCAACCTGTTTTTCAATAAATCTAGCATCCATCAGGGCATGTTGTAGCAAATGTTATTTGGGTTAATAGGTTTCAGTGGTAGTATCCGTCATGTTTTGGTCATGACATCTAATACTGACTCCTTGGCCTGTCAAGTTGATTTCATATTTATAATCTGTTATAGTAATTATTTATGAAGATATAAATATGCCCCATCATGCATACTTTTAGGGGGTTTTAGTGTCATCATTTATACCCTACATCTATAAATAATTTTTAGTTTAATAGTATATACAGTAACTCACAAATTATCTCAGTGGTCATTTAAATAAGCTGTAAGGGGCAAAAGAACAATGCTTATGAGGTGAGATGATATAGACCCACTGTTTGAGGTATTTGGCCTTTGGGGATTGTCCTTTAAGAACTACTCATACTTTCAACACTCAATCAACAATTTCTGAGATAAGAAAATCATGTTTCTTGTCTCCTCCATTCCCTACAATAAGTCATAACAAAGCTGTTATAATTAATACCCATTGCTTCTCACTAATGGAATTAACATGGCAATATTAAACAATCAGTGCATGAAATTATCTGCTTATTTTCATTACTTTTTCCTTCATATACTTTTCCCCTTTCCTTTCTGCATCATAGATTACTTGAATTTTTTATGTTTAAGTGTCAAAAAGAGGGGGAAATCATTTCCATTATAGGGGCAATGTTTGATGGTATAAGAATTTTTCAGATGTAGCCTAATTAAAAGTTTAAAGAAATACTTTGAAGGTGAAATCAGCTTGAAGCGAATATAGCAACTATTGTAAATTAGTTTCTTCAATTCAACCTCACTGAACATAGAATATCATAAAATTGCTCTGAAACTCTGAGCCTATAAATATGTGACTAAAATTAGAGGTCACTAAAATCTAAATTGACATTACAGATAAACTATGTAAAGCTACAACTGACTTAGGGAAAGAGCATACAATAACAAAACACAGCTTATATTCAGGACAAACCACTCTTGCCCATAAAGTAGTTATAGAACTTTAAAAAAAAACTCTCAACCAATCAAATAGATATGTGATTTCAATGAAGTGGGAGTCCCTCCAAAATTGTTGTCTTCAAATCACCCCTAGATGACCACAGGGGAACTCTAGTTGACATCCTCTAATGAGTTTGCATGGGCAGTAGCTTCCTCAATTTCAACCGTCATTTCAAGGATGCCAATGGAGGTGATGGGCTGACCATTAGCTATCCCTTTCACTCTCAACATGACCATACAATCTTTTTCATTCATATATTTCATTGATGACATTTTTATTGTTTCTTTAATTAACTGGTAAAAAAATTTATTATTTCTTCTTTCAGTTCTCTCAACCAATCAATCCATAGGAAGGTACTCAGTATGAGACATGATGGATTTCAGTCCAAAGGAATGCAGCCAGGTGGGAAATGAAGAAATAGTTGGCCTGGAAGCCCCTTTTGAATTGAAACTAGAAATTTTAAACTTAGATCTTCCTGACTTCAAAGCCAATATTGCCTTACTGCCTCTAGTTAGCTGCTTCAGAGGCTTGAATGCTGGGGCCAAAAGGGAGTAAAGGATCACAAGAAGGAAAATGGAAGGATGCATGCAGTAAACTTAGCATAGACCACAATTTTATAGAGGCTAACTCTCTAATGTCATCTGCAGAAAGCATATGATGCAGTGGTGTTGTGCTGATCTTTTAGCGTTTAATTTCCCAATTCGGATTTGCTTAATGTTTCATTAATGTAGTTGGCACCACTTTCATATAAAAGAGATAAGAAAAGGATGGGTCTAAACACTGAGTTTTCTCTGCTCATGAGAGAATAATCTAATACCAAAAGATAATGACCCAATATTATGTTATCATTGTATGATTCAAAATTCTATTGAAACTGACATACTCCATCCATTGGAATGAGATTTTCCTTTTAGTAGAAAACATTCTGAAAAAGTAAGTGAGCTTTAAATGTTTTTTTTTGAAAGCAGCAACCAAATCTTACTGCATTGTTGTTCATTATCATCCTAAAGCATATGATTAAGTGCTTTTTTGTGGGGGTCTTTGTGAAAGAAAAAGTAAACAGTATCTGGGGATGTCAACATGCCTTCAACCAGTACAATTGAAACTGGCAGACTCAGAGAGCAACAGCAAAGAGGAGTTATTACTCTTTATTGAAAAGCATTATGTAATTATAATGCTGGATTGAAAAGAAGGCACTGGGAGAAAAATCATGGAAATTTAGCATATTAAAAATGTGCCTGTTAAAGGCATTTTCTAGTCAAATAAGTAGATTTCCCACCCTTAAATATCAGAAACCACTTGTGGTCAGCTAGGTGGCACAGTGGATAAAGCACTAGCCCTGAAGTCAGGAGGACCTGAGTTCAAATCTGATTTCAGACACTTGACACTTACTACCTGTGTAACCCCTAGGCAAGTCACTTAACCCTCATTGCCCCAAAAACGAAAAACAAAAAACAAAAAACAACGACTTGTTCCTTCTATTTTGTGTTTCTCTGGTTTGGTTATATGTTATTTGGCCAATGTTATGATAATTATTTTCATTGTTTTTTGAAAATGAAAATTATAAGAACTTTTCCAATGATAAACCTAATAATCAGAATTCCATGGAGTCAAAATTAAGTATGGAAGTCAAATAGATATCACAATTTGGAAATGTTGAAAAAAATTTTGTTTCTGGGTCTAATAACTTGAATTTGGAAAGGCTTTATGTATGTATGTATGTATGTATTTATTTATTTATTTATTTATTTTAGTTCTATTGCTTTCCCTTTAACCATGAGTATAAAACTATTTTCCCATTCTTGTCACATCATTGAGGATAGACAAAAATTTCATGTGTCATGCATTTGTACAAGTCTTTTATTGCAAGTAAACAAACCAAACAAAAAGTTCTAATCATAAAATAAGATCATTCCAAGGAACCATCTACCTCTGTCAAAATTTTTTGTGGCTAGTATCTTGAGAGTTGTCAGAGCCAAAAATCAATCCTTTATACGACCCAAATGTAGTATGGGACCTCAACTTTGAAATAGGATAAAGTATTAATCTATACTACAAGCTGCTCCTGATGTTAACTGTTAAAATTATATAGGGTTGACTGTTAGAAAGTTGTCACTTTGGCAAGAATCAAACAAAGTTTTAGGATTAAGGACTGTTTCCAATAATTAATGCTAATGTCCTGAAAGCAAATAATTCTACCTTCCATATTAAAGGATGCCTAGAAATCAAATAATAAAAACTCCAAAAATATCCAATAAAAAAGACAAATATGTATGTTACCAGACATACCCATATACTATCATTCCAAAATGAGTTATACACTGTAAGCTAAAGCTTTTTGAAATGGAGGAAAATTATGTAGAATAATAACTATTTTAAAGTCAAATTATTAAGACTGACAAAGGAGACCATTTAAAATCATAGAGGACAACATCTGCCTTTTAAAAGTAGTTGGTTGAAAATAACATCCATCAGAATGTCCCTATTGCCAAGCATTTTCCTCTTGTAGAACTGAAACTGATTACTCTTGGGACAGATGGCCTCTGACCACTCCTGCAGTACTCCAGAATTTAGAAGACTAGGGGGGAAAAAACGTTGTTTCTGAGCAAGGAGAGTGGATAGAGCACTGGAGGTGGACAGCTACAGCAATGATGCCCTGAAAATGGACATCGGAAGTGCCAATGGGGTCCTAAGCAACTCCAAAAATATTCTGGTATTCCATGACTTGGGTAGGCTCCTGTAGTAAAACTTCTCCATCTACTCTCCCTAAGTCTGCTAGAGCAACTGGCAGTAGTGAACTCCACTACCAGTTCTGTTTACCGAGAGTATGCCCTGTACCAGTTGAGGTAGATTTCCTAGCTTCCTGAGAATCTGCTTTCTATCGCTAACCTCCAATCTCAAAAAGCACCATGACCCATCCTAAGACTGGAATCCCTATCTTTACCTATGAGGAGTTAGAAGACTTTCCCATATAGCTTTTCCCAGACCCAGGCCACCACAATCTTTTCAGTCACTTGAAAGCTCCAGGAGTTGACAACAGAAACACTGTTGTGGGAAGAGAAAGAGATCTGATTTTGATATCTTTTTCCAACATTTACCAGCTATGTGTCATAGAAGAAATAACCAAAGTGATCTTAGACTTGGTTTTCTCACCTGTAAAATGGCTATAGTAACATTATCAGGGTCATAGTGAGAATCAAATGAGAAAATGAATGGTAAGTACTTGGCAAATCTTAAAGCATTGTATAAATGCTAGCTATTACTTATTAATGAAGGGAAATGCCATTAAAGCTGGTGCATTACAATGGGTTGTGCTGCTGTACTTGAAGGCCCATGGGGCACTGCCATCTAACTTGCAGCTAATACCACCTCGATGAGTTGTCCTTTTTCTTTAGAATGTGAACTCCACAAGAGCAGGGTGTGTCTTACATTTCTATGTATATCCCCCATATTGAGCAATACTTTGCCCATCATAAATGCTTTTTCATTCATACTATTTTCAGTTGTGTTAGAATGCTGAGAGCACTTTCCACAGAGATAGGTCAAGGGTACAAATGCCCAAGGTTTTTAGCTGACATTTACCAATGATAACCCATGTGAATTCTTATCTGCTTTTTATTGGAACGCCCCAAATCCTTCCCTCATAAAGTCAATGTTTATTGACTGCTTGTTATTTGTAAGCTGGATGCTGAAGCAGGGAAGGGGAATATAAAAATTAAACTCCATACCTGTCCTCAAGGAGATTATTCTGTAATTGAGGAGGAAGAACACATAATCAAGTAAGGATGATACAAAGTAGAGGATGATGGATACAGAAGAGATGCACAGATGAAACCACATGAGCTTTTAGAGACAGGGAAGAGGACTTTCATTTGGAGGTGGGGAAGGGACTTTTGACCTAGACCTCAAAAGAGGGTACAGATCAACAGGTGGAGGTAGGGGGAAGGAGGTTAGAAGTGAAAATGAAGAGAATAGGGCAGCTAGGTGGCGCAGTGGATAAAGCACCAGCCCTGGATTCAGGAGGACCTGAGTTCAAATCCAGCCTCAGACACTTAACACTTACTAGCTGTGTGACCCTGGGCAAGTCATTTAACCCTCATTGCCTCACAAAAAAAAAAGAAAGAAAGAAAGAAAAAGAAAAAACGTAAATGAAGGGAATAGCACCAAGCAGGAAAGTGCAGGGACAAGTGCCTAGAATTCAGTAGGCACTTAATAAATACATATTAATCAATGACTGCTATGCCAACAATGGAAAGTCTTGGTTGATGCATTCAAAAGCCTGAAAAAGGCCTTTCCTACCTTTTCTAAATTACTTGGATTAAACTGGGCTTGCTGATAAGGGGATCACAGATTAAGAATTGAGAAGGAATTTAGAGACCATCTTGTCCAACCTTGAATTTCATAAACAAAGAAAAAGGACTAGAATGATATAGCAACTCGCCCAAGGTCACACAGATAATAAGTACCACAGCTAACATTCAAATCCAGGTCCTCTAATGTCAGATCTAGAGTTTCCATTTCCTCCTCTGCCTCACTTCAGGTACTCATTAATTTCTTGAACCTGATACAGACCAGTAACAGACCCACTGTAACACAGGACAGAAAGCTGAGACCAGGAGTCAGGAGATCTGGGTTCTAGACCTGTCTAGATCATTCACTAACTGGGGGATCTTAAGAGACTTCACAAGATGAACCTCTGAAATTCTGTATAAGCGGAAACAATAATAAACAGCACAAAAATTCTTATTAATCATAATGTCCAAAATTAGTGCCGGAGAAGAAATGAAGAAATGCATCTGGAATTTGGTAGGCCCGTACACAATCTTCAAATGTTAAACTCCCCAGAGTGCATGTTCTTCTTGAGTCTGAAAGTTTGTCTTTGGTTTTTAGCGGGATATTAACTTGGTGCTTTATCTCTATATTTAACTCCCCCTGCTGCGCTAATGATCATATAGAGTCTACCTTGGGAGATGATGGGTACAAAGCACTCTGGGGTGTGCTGTGGATTAGCAGGGCAGATACAAATTGCATACTGATAGCTACATTGCTATTTCCCCCCGTGGATACCCTCTAGACTTAAATGTCCCCATTCCTATATCTACTCCTTCCTGTTCTGTTCCATACCAAGATCTGCTTCCCTGTAGATGATAGCTACCATAAAAGAAGTGGACCTTTGGGAACCAGAAGGCCAAAAATCAGAGATATTCACTAATCAAACTATTTTCAAACTTTCATTATCCCTTTTATCTCATATCCTCTCATCGATCGCTAGAGCCACTGTACCTATTACAAGCACAAAACTGAGATTCCATCAGAGGCTGGCAGATAACATTTATTTTCCCCACACAAGCAGGTAGAATGATTAGAAAACACATAAGTCTATTCTACAAGACAGGAAGAGTGTGCACAGTCACACACACACACACAGATACCAATTTGAATAATGACAGTTTTAGAAAGGATTCTGAAAGTTCCTACATTCTATTTCCTAGGTCCAAATACCTCCAAGTTTTCCTTTTGGCCCCCATAGCCATACCACACATATGTAAGCCAAGAGGCTAGCAGCATATTTGTTGGGCTTTATTAAAGAATCTTGAGGATATTATGATGTTCTGCAGACATAGCTCACCTATAAATGTCATGAGAATCACAGTATTTGTGGCACAATGCTGCCATCCAAGACTTGGATGAGCTCTCTCATTTCTTATCATTCATGGTGATCCCTGAATCATAAGAATTTATTCTTGGCAGAACTTTTATGAGATGCTCACACAAGGCAAAATGTCAAAGTGCTTTGAAAACCCTGAAGTTTTATAAAGTGAGATGATTATCGACTATCACTAGTTCAAAAAGCCACAGATTTGCTGCATTAGGATGGGAAGCTACTCTGACAGTGGATCCCCAAACTCTGAAAGCCTCAATAGGAGCTGCTCAGAAATTTCCTGGATCAAATTGGGCTAATGCCAATTAATCTTAACAATAATATGCCTGTATATTTTGGGGCTGGTGCTCTTGGCTAGGCACTGGATGTTTCTGTTGCTGTGTATATGCTCTCAAAATGCAAAATGCCCCAAGTAATGCTGTCCAGACCCAAATCCTTTCATAAAAAGGCCAATAACATATTGTTTTAAAAATCATCCTACTGCTGCAAAACTCAGCCATCATGTCAATGACACTGTTGTTCCTATGGAACTAATTG
The DNA here is from genome assembly GCF_019393635.1 of Dromiciops gliroides. Lineage (NCBI taxonomy): Eukaryota > Metazoa > Chordata > Mammalia > Microbiotheria > Microbiotheriidae > Dromiciops > Dromiciops gliroides. The sequence goes on from NC_057865.1 coordinate 88,895,359, forward strand.
TACCCTGTAATGCTGTTTAATTCCACATCATGTTTTCACAGAACCAACTTTTGATACCTTGCAAGGCACACCTGTATATTCTGATGTTCAAGGAGAAAACAAAACACTTAATGTATATATTTCAACAACAGACACATCTATTGCTTAGACAAAAAGGCCAGCCCAGACTCTGTTATTATCCATTGAAAAGTATTTCATAAACTACTTATGGTAATCAATATTGAACATCTTTATTTTCAGTGGTCTATTTCTAAACAGTTCTAATTCTACTATCTAATAAAGAAACAACTTGAGTACAATTAGATAATAGAAACTTCACTGTTGGTTCCAGGAGCATTAAATACTCATAGCATCATCTGGTTTCTCTCTTATTTCTATTGAGTCAGTCTTTCATGCATTATGCAATCTTTGAGATGGCTACATGATTTTCTTCTGCTACCCAGAAAGGGTTTAGCCCTCATGGCATTTGACCAGTGTGAAGGAAGCAGAAAGCAAAAGGGATTATTGACCCGGAAGTAAGAAGGGAAGCTCTAGGCCTGGCTATGTCACTAACTAGCTATGTAACTGTGGGCATGTATAGACACACACTCTCCAGGCCTTAGTTTCCCTAAATATAAAATTATGGTATTTTACTAACTGAATTTTAGGGTCTTCTCCATTTTAAAGAGTCTATGATTCTATCATTTCAATCAGAAAACAAGTTTTCAAGATTTCCCCACTCCAACAGGTTTCTTTCCAACCTTTTCAGGCAGTGAGGCAAAGAATTTTTGGTCCATGACATCAAACCAACTAATTGCCCAGTTTAGCATTTCTTTCCATTCATTTTTTGGAAACACTTGCACAATGTGAATTAATTTGGAAATATTTTGCTCCCTATTAATGAAAGGAAATGTCTCTTCTAACAACTTTTTCCATTGAGATGTTATTTTTAAACAACGAAATTTTACTTTTGGATCATGCATCTTGGTTTTTTATGTAGCTTTCTGATGGGAATTCACCTCCACACCTGTTCTCAGTAAGATATATATCTTCCTTTCATCACTGTTCCCCCCTCAAAAACAAAAACCACCCAAGATCTCCCTTTACAGGCATACCCACCTACACATCAATATTTATTCTACAAAACTGCTTTATTATAAAACTGAACATGTGCTGCTCTAAATAAATATAAAACCACATGGAGGATGGAGGAAGTAATTCTCCACTTGTCTTTTCATCTAAGACAACTTTCACTCTCTGGTTCTGAGAATGTGACCTCCACGTTCTCAAAGACCTTTCCAAGATTGTTTAGCAAGAGCAGGTAATAACTGCCTACTTCACAGGAGTCCCAAGAAACAAACTCAAACTGCATGCACTGTTTTAAAAGCATTAAATTTCCTGACATTATTCACAGTAATGTGTATTTCCATTGAAGGTATAGCAGAAATGTAATAGTCTGGGCAAATGGGATTTCTATTGTAAATTATCTACAAGGCTTATAATCTCTCTCTTTTTTCTTTTGTGTATCCTGGAAAACCAAATAACACATAAAGTATAAATAGTGAAATTTAAGGAACCAAGTCAAAATTATGAGACAAAGAGGGTTTAATGCCCCTTTTTCCTGACTCTTTTTTTCATTTTTTGCTAGTCTACCATTAACAAATGCTGTTGGGCTTAGTAGTGGTGATGGTCATTGACTTATGTACTCTAATTTTCCTTACAAAATTAAATTAACCAGAGCATGGGGCATAGTCTTTTCACTTTTTGTTTCTCCATTTCATCTTTGAGAAAATGGGACCAATGCTGTTTATTTATGACAGAATGAATAAAGAGAGAGCACTGAACAATATACAACTAAAATAACAGTATATATAATATGTGTTCTAAGAATTTCATCTACTTGACCTAACAATATCTTACAAATTACCTCAGATACCTCACTCCTCTTCCCAAGTTATCAACTAAATAACATATACCCTCCCTTTGATGACCACTATTTCCTTTCCATCAGTGTGTCTTTTCAAGACCTTGCTCCTCATATCTCACCTCTTTCTCAGAAGCCCCCTTAAAACTACCTTTGTTCTGAAGACCTTGAGAGTAACCCCAGAATACAAGAGATATCGAAGGGCTATTTTAAAAAGAGGTGTGGAGGCAGGTAAATCTCATCTACCCAACAAAACTGTAATCTCCTCATGGACTGGAAATATATCCTACACAATTATAATAATAACATCAACTCATATATGCTTTAAGGTTTGTGGATCACTTGCCTCACAGTAACACTATGAGACAAGGATCATAGTAGTTGTATTACCTAGTTTACTGATTAGGAAATGGAGGCTGAGAGACAAGTGACCTTCCCATAGTCACACAGCTAGAAAGCATCAGATCAGAGACTCAAATAACAGTCTATGCCTATGCCGATTCCAGTTCTGCTTCCCCCTGCTGTATCTCCAATATACATATGTGAACATCTGTCTGCTCTATGATTTCAGTAATACAGGAAGCTTCCAAGGAGGAGCCACTGCCAAGCATCTGTTCTGCCACTTACTCCTATTAGAAAGATACCCAGAGCAGTGATTTGCTCAGGGTTACACAATAATTATGTATTAGAGGCACAAACTAGGTCTTCCTGAAGTCAAGACCAACTTGGGCCACTGGGCCATGCTCACATGGCCTCCCTACCCCCATACACACACAATGTATAAATGAGTGTGTGTATATACTCATATGCAACACACATGTGCATATTCAAGGATATGCTTGTGTGTGCATGTATGTACATATTGTGAGCATGTGCCTGCAATGCATATTTACATGCATGCATGTCATGTATGACAAGACATAATGTGTCACACTTTTAAGAAGGCCAGCCTTACAGTCAAGTCTTGTGATTGTCAAGTGATCTAAAAAAATGTATTAAGTGCCTATGATGTGCCTAAAACCATACTAAACACTTAAGATATTAAAAAAAAAAAACAAGTGTCCTGTTTTTAGGAGCTTCTATTCTAACTGAAGCAATAACGTGTTCACAGATAAGTAAATAAAAATACATACTAAGTAAGTACTATATAATGTCTAGAGTGAGAGTGGGTGCTAGCAGTGTCAAGGATCAGCAGGAGCTATGTACAGAAGGCCTGAAGTGAGCTTTGGAGGAAAAGCTAGAGAATTTAAAAGGCAAGGGTGAGGAAGAAGTATATTGCAAGCTGGAGGGACAGCCTGTGCAAAGTCAGAGGGAAGGAGACAGAGGGCAGCTAGGTGGCACAGTGGATACAGCACCGGCCCTGGATTCAGGAGGACCTGAATTCAAATCGGACCTCAGACACCTAACACTTACTAGCTGTGTGACCCTGGGCAAGTCACTTAACCCTCATTGCCCTGGAGGGGAAAAAAAGAGAGAAGGAGACAGAAGGCTGTGTATGCAGAACACTTTCCAGGTCAGTTAATGACAGACAAAACTTGAGGCAATAGGGAAGGAAGGAGCTCATGACTTTTCTTGAGTACAGGAGTGATTTGAGAAGATTTGTGCTTTGGACACATCCATTTAGCAGCTATGTAGAGAATAGATTAGAAACTAGAGACTCAGCCAGGGAGGTAATTTCATCTCTCAGTGTCTCAAGCAATGCACAGCCTCTAATCTTCAGCAGCTGAGAGGTTTCTATAGTGATGAAACCATGACATAACACGCAGCCATCCACAAATATTCTCATTCACTCATTCATTCATTCATTCATTCATTCATTCATTCATTCTCTCTCTCTCTGCTATTCATTGAGAAATAGTTTGTCACCCACACAAGACACTCAATAACCACTTGCTAAATAACCTAGTATATGTCACATCACCCTTTCCTTACTTCTCCATTTCAAAAATGGAGCAAGCAGGGGCAGCTAGGTGGTGCAGTGGATAGAGCACTGGCCCTGGAGTCAGGAGTGCCTGAGTTCAAATCCGACCTCAGACACTTAACACACACTTACTAGCTGTGTGACCCTGGGCGGGTCACTTGACCCCAATTGCCTCACTAAAAACAAAAACAAAAACAAAATGGAGCAAGCAATCTTGTTTGCAAACTAGAGACATATAAGGATTAGTGGTGATTATCTTTATACATTCCTATCAATGAGTACAATGGGAGAAAGGGGAGAAATTGGTATTATTATTAAGCAGCAACAAAAAAGTATAAACTACAGGTGATTGGGGAAGTCCAAAGGTATTTCCAAGTAGCTATGTATGTGAAAACTATATACTATGATTAGCACTGATAAGTAATGACGGAATCACACATCTCTGATAAACTTACAACATGGCAAATGTATGCTCTTTTTCCTATTTTCACTGGCTTCATCTGTCAGAAGAGATAACTAATCTTCCTTTCCACTCCTCTTCAGTCCTATACCCTAGAGTTCTTGTGTCTGTGGATAAAATTCAAGGGAATCTGTGAACGTAGATGGAAAAAATGAAATATTTTCTAATATGATTGCTTTTTTGTAATCTATGTATTTTATTTTATGCACTTAAAATGTTATTCTGAGAAGTTGTCCATAGATTTCATCAATCTGCTAAAATTATCCATGACACAAAATTGGTGAAGGGAATGGGGGAGGTGTGAGGGAACATGCATTTATTAAATGGTTATTATGCACCAGGAACTATGTTAAGTGCTTTACAAATATCATCTCATTCAGGAACCCTGCTCATAGGCTACGTCTTTGACATAGTCTGTCTCTAAGCACAGGGTCTTTTAATCAAGATAATATATTTTGAAGAATCAAGATACCATAAACATCCTACTTCTTTCCTGCCTTAGCCCTGTGGATCTAGCCTATCTGGACCATTTAGATAAAATCATAATAACAATAATAATAAGATAAAGAGTATGTGATTTTGTCCCTTATGGCATAGAAATAAGTCATTCATAGGTGAGATAGCATTCACCAATAAAGCATATGGTTCACAAAGCTCCTACAAATGAAAAATCACTTTAAAGTCATTTTTCAATATGTGTTAAGCTCAAGATTCAATTAAAATGATGCATGCCTCCTATTTGGCAGGCTGATGATTAAACCTCCAAACAGGTAAGGCTTCCAGGTAGCAAAGAAGAGTGATTCCTATTTGTTATTTGAATCTAATAAAAAGGTGCCCATAGCCTCAGCATTTAGAATGAATATATGGTGAGAATTATAAATGCCTTGCCTATGGTTATTAATAACATTTACTAAGGAATGATAGTGTTGGTTCAGTTCATGGAGTTTAGTGACAGCATCACACCATCCACACTAGTACAAAGCAAATATGAGATGAACTAAAAATTTCAAATATCAGCAAAAATTGAGTTAAAAAGTCTTGTAATCTATACTTTAGGGAAAAAATTTACACACACACACACACACACACTCTAGAATACAAGCAAACTGAGAATTCAAGCAGTCATATTTGAAAGGCAACCACTAATGATTATATTTTCTTCATTCCATTACAAATCTTTTGTTTACCAGGTTTTTGAGCCAAGACAAGAGGGGAAAACAAAGTTCATATGCAAGAATGTGCTTCCTTTTACAATACTGGACAAGGGCAGCTATAAATAAAGATCCTTAGCTCAAGTATCTTTATGAAAAGTCACCAATATGGTTTCTCTCTAAGGAGGCTTTCTGAATAATTTTATTTTGGGATAAAAGACTACAAGGGGCAATTATCTCAGGAAAATGAATATTATAGTAGAGTGAAAAGGGCACCATATTTGAAGTCAAGAGGACCTGGATTTGAATCCTGGCTCTACACGTGCAATGGATATAACCAAGGGCAAATCATTTTACTTCTCTAGTTCTCAGTTCTGTAAAATGAGGGGATTTGGAAGTGTTGATCTCAAAGTTCCCTTCTACCTCTAAATCTATGATCCTATGAATTGCATAATAAATGTATTTTAACCAAACAGTATGATGTTTGGTAATGGAGAACAAAAAAGGTAACATCAAATGCATATATGACCAAAAAGAACATGGACCAGTCTTGTAGCAAGAGACAGGAATAATAGTCAAGTCAACAAACAAATTAAGGGCTTAATATGTTCTAAACAGTGGAAAGACAAACACAAGTAGAAAAGAAGACTGCCCCTGACCTCATGGAGCTTAAATCTGGCAGACAATGCATTAAAGGGAGCTGAAAAGTATGGGGAGTGGTGGGGAAGGGGAAAGGTAAAAGGTGGGGACATGGTAGGCATGTAGACAAAGTTCAGAGAATCATGAGTGGAGCCTGGAAATAAATGAGGACATGACTGACCTGAGTATTTTAAATTAAAATGAATGTTCTGGGATGAATAAGCTAATCAGAGTTAGAGGCTGAATGAGTGAAGAATACTTCTAGTATGAAAAATTCAGATGGACAACTTTTGTATAGCACTGGTACTCAGCACAGTGGGTATAGAGGATTTATGAGAGGGCATGGATAAAATCACTTGGGATGAGGATAGATAGATAGATAGATAGATAGATAGATAGATAGATAGATAGATAACAATCTGGGCCACAGGAGAGAGTACTAATATGGAAGAGATCATAAAATCCATTGGAGTAATAAATTTTTAACAAATAAAAGTAGTTTATTTTATTTTTGTGTGTGTGAGGCAATTGGGGTTAAGTGACTTGTCCAGGGTCACACAACTAGTAAGTGTCAAGTGTTTGAGTCTGGATTTGAACTCAGGTCCTCCTGAATCTACGGCCAGTGTTTTATCCACTGCACCACCTAGCTGCCCCTAAAGGAGTTTATTTTAAATACATCAAGGTAGCAATATGTTGATGGGCTGATCACCGAAGATCTTCTAGTAGTGAGAATTAAAGAATTAAAGAATGGAGTAAATACTTTTATAAAGAAGACACAAAAATACACAATGAAGCTTTTTTCCTACTTGTATATCTCAAGGGATTAGTGGTAGCCACAGATATTCACTAAAGAGATACAAGTGAAGTTTCCATAGACCCATCCCACCTGAATGAATCTCAACTCCTCTCCAACCTCATCTTGAAGCAAGGAATCACACATTTGCTCCCATTTTTTCTTTGTTCTGGATCTTCAGGAAAAGGATAGTTGCACTGAGTCTCAGAATTTCTTCTCACACCTGACTACCCCACTGTGGGTTACCTTTTACTTGGTGGAAACATCTACTTTTCATCTGCTTTAAGCTCCAGACAAGTCATTCTCAGCCATGACAAAGGTCCTCCTAACACATGGATAACAGCTAAAAAGGGGGCTCAAAATCATCATGAATGTGCTGTTGACATGAATGCCAAGTTCAATGCCAAGTTTTGCCTGATTCTCCCTCTCAATGGCCTTGAGAGGATGATGAATACACGAGATTTTAAAACAAAAGGCCATTAAAACAGAATTCAGCTATATTTTTCAAAATTAAACTCCTCAGAGACAAGTGTAATGTTCATCTTGGACTTCTCCTTGAAAGATAGTTCTATCCACTTACAGAAGAGATGGCAAATGAGTCGATAAACTTCACAGTCAGTGGACCAAAAGTACAGAGTGCTCAATTGATATTAGTCAATGATAAAAACAGAAACATACCTTTAGTGTATAGCTTGATACAGTCATCAGTCATCAAGATGAGCATTTGCCCCAAATGTAAGTCTAAAGGTAGACTTACTGCCTAAAACAACAAACTGTACCCACACTCCAAATGCAAGCCTAACTTCTAACTTTGAGCCATCATATCCAATTTACTGGAAATTTGGAAAAATTCTAAATAATCTTTAGCAGATTGTAAAATATTACAAAAGAAAAGGAAATCAAGTTTACAAATGGAAAATCATTTATTAATTCCAGCTAAATATTTAATGAGCACAAGGCAGCATGGCATAACAAAGATAGCATTCACATTAAGGGCAGGAAGATCTGGGTTAAAGTACAGCCTCCCATACTCATTAAATAAAGGGCTAGGTGACACAATGTATAGAAAGCTGCCAGGCCTGGAATTAGGAAGATCCTTCTTCCTGAGTTCAAATCTGGCCTCAGACACTCATTATCTGTGTGACCCTTGCCCAGGATCACATACTCACTTAACATTCTTTGCCTCAGTCTCCTCATCTGTAAAAGGAGCTGGAGAAGGAAATGGCAAACCATTCTAGTATCTTTGCCAAGGAAACCCCACATGGGGCCATGAAGAGTTGGACATGACTGAAATAATTCAACAATGGTAACAAGAAGCAAATAACATAACCTCTTCACTATTCAATTTCCTTATCTAGCAAAGAGGGATAAACATAGTATCTCTTTCACATTTTGCGTGTGTTTGTGTGTGTGTGTGTGTGTGTGTGTGTCAGAGATAGTGTATACAAAGTACTTTATAAGCCCACATTAATGTTAGCTAAGATGAATATAATTTTAATGATGTGGTGATGATGATGCCATAAATGGCACTTGGGGTCATGATGATACATAACTCATAAATAAGTTGTTTTCTATGAACACACTGATTTATTTGTGTTTATTGGAGGTATAGGTAACTTCATGTTTCTGAAGTTATACATATCTTCACTGTTATACAGAACTCTTTTAAGGTGTGCTTATGGGACTTCTCAGTAGGTCCTGAGTAATCATTAATGCCATATTTTATTGTTTTCCTCATGGCATTGGAGGTGAATGGCCCATTCAAACTTATGTACACTGGTGTGAAAATTGGTTTAGTTTCAATACAAAGACAGTAAAAGTAAAAAAACATGAATACAATGAGAAATTTCCTTTCCTGGATTTTGAAATCAGCTTCATTATTCCAGTCACACCTCATATACATCCCTTATAGTGATAATTAATTATACATACCTACTTATTTGCATGTAATACAAATATACTTGTATTTTCATGTGCAGTTGTTTTCTAACTTTAAATTTTAATCACATTTTGATGAAAATATATATTTCTTGAGGGCTAAGGCTGCTTCATTTTAGTCTTTGTAACCCTAGAACAGTGTCTAGAATACTTCTTTTGGCTAGGCCTGTGATTTCACTGAAATACAGAATTGCTAATGAGAGATCCTCATCTTCCAATACACACGGGCAAATGATCTGCAACTAACATTCCACTGGACACAGACTAAGTGACATAGCCACGGTCGTACAGCTAGTACCAAAGGCAGAATTAAAATCTGGGTTATGTTGGGTCTCCATACTTTCATTTGGTTGAATAGATGCTTAATAAAATCTTGTTATTTGATTTGTTGATTTTACCATCTGGCACACTTCTAGTGTTGGGGTCTTAGGCTTCCTTGCAACAGACTGTGTCTGCTTTTCTCCTGCCTATTACCTCCTCCAGTTTCTGGAATCTGTTGGGATCTTTCCATGATATAAACTTCCAATTGTCATGAAACTTTGTCATTTGCGCCTCCAGAGTCAGAAGTGGGAAACTAATCAGATGCATCTGAGACACTGTCCCTCTCCATTATGAAACTAGCTCATATGGTTTTGCAGCCTGTCTCTAAAATTTTGGCAAGGTCCTGATGGGTGGAAGCTGGCTTGCTGCCTAAGTGGAAAATAGGAAACACCAACCTCCCACACTCAATAGAAGTAGTAACTAAAGTACTAGTGCCACGTGGCAAAGTCAAGGAACAACCTCTTCAGGGGACCACTGATGAATGGTTTTCCTCCTCCACCCACACAGTTCTGAAGATCACTGTTACCAAGGGCTCAACTTTACATATCCTTCTCCCTTCTGGATGATGGTTGGGTCCCTGTGCTGTTAGTTGGTAACTGTGACCCAGATTCTATGTACCCTGTCCTTCTTTGGTGTTTGATTTATATTCTTATCTCTTCTTCTCATGTTCATCTCCCACATTCTCTTAAGCATTTCCAATTTAGTCACTTAGTTTTCCTTTGTTAGTTAAAGCATGTCCTTCAAAGAACTTATGGCCTCTTAATGATGGAAAAACAAATCACTACAACAATGTAAGGAGCCACATTATCTTTCCATTTCTTTCAAATTATAGGAAAGTTTGTCATGAAAAAGGTTCACACAAATTAGATTGTGTGATTAAAGGCAGGATAGAACTAGGGATTAGGCCTGTGATCTCACTGATCAAGAGAACTCTGAGGTGAGGAAACTTTCTCTACCAAAAGTAATTCATCACCTTCTCTCTAACTTAGAGAGTTGCTTAGATCCCTAAAAAGTAAAGTTACCAACCTAGGGTCCCACGAAGCCAAGTATGTGTCAGAGTCAACATTTGAACCAAGGTCTTCCTAGCTTCAAAGCCAGCTCTCTCTAAGAGAGGCTCTCTAGCCATTACAATGAACTTCTTCAGCCAGGATTAAACAGATGGTCAGAAGAAAGGGAGATTCTCAGCAGTTAAGAACTGGGCCCAAACTCAGGAAGACAGTCATGGGCATTCTCACTTTAGCACCAAACCTACTGCCTTTTGTGGCTAATTAATGTTTCCACATTTACTTTTCTTGTCTCACCAAGTAGACTGTTAATCTCCTTGTAGGCCTGAATTCTATTATATATTACCTTTATATCTGCATTTTCTTCTTGTTGTTTGTTTTTTCTGCTCCACAAGAATCAATGACATCAGGAGGTGATATCTCGGCTTGTAGATGAATTGACTTTAATTGAGACAGTGCTGTGCAAAGTCATCAGCCTCATTCTGTCCTCTAGGGTCATCTGAGTTTAGTGGTTAGACAGATCAGTGTGACTAGAGATGACCCAACATGAGTAGGATATCTTGGCCTTTTTAAACTAAGGTCTTTCCCAGACCTCAGTTTTTCTGAGGCAACACCCATTCAGTGATTTAAGGCTAGGTAAAACATTAGGCAAAAGATGGCCTAGTTTGCCAAATTAAAAAATAATAATAATAATAATTAATTAATTAAACTGGAAGGGGAAGACCTTTATGTTTTCTGGCTAGAACTAAAACAATTGCTATTTTCACTCACTCTGAGCCATCAAAACCCAAACAAGGACCAACTGAAGTTCGGCCTGGGACCCATTGATCATTGGCCAAACAGTGAAATGGAGAGTGATTTGGGTTTAAGGTGTGATAAAGTAGCTCAATTTGAATAACAATGGGCTTTATCAAAGCCTGGTTTTCCAGAACTCTATTCTTAAAAATCATAAATGAAACTACAAAAGGGTTAATTGTCCCAGTTTTTTTTCTTTTAATGATAGAATAAATAAGTAGGGAAGAGAAAAACAGACCCCAAGACATCTTGCCGAGGCTTCAGCGATCAAAATTTATATTCCTTTGGGCAGAGCAGCCACATGTAATGGTATGATGCATTTTCTAACAGAGCATTGAGCACATAGTAAGGGAAGGAAGTTACATCTGTGGGGGTGAGGTGGGGGGAGGCATACCATGTGCATAAACAAGTATTTCCAAAATACATACAAAGTAAACTTGGGTTTAAGAAGGCACTAGTAGCAGCTGTGGAGAATTCAAGAAAGACTTCCCAAAGAAGGTATCACTGAAGCAGTGTTGAAGGAAACAAGCAATTGTAAGAGACAGAGATAGAAGTTCATCCCAGACATGGGAGACAATGAGGGCAAAGGCACAGAAATAACAGATGACTTGGAAAGATAACTACCATATAGCTCAGAAAGTAACTTTACAGTTAAATAAGAAGATATCTGTAAAGGCCTTTACTGTGATCAGAGCTGTTAATAAATTAAAATATTTGTGAAGCCTGGCTCCTAAGTAATTTTTATGAAAGTAAAATATTTGTGAATATAGTTTCATTAACTAACAATAAATTGAAGGCAGAACTTAAACTAAGAAAAATATTAATTTTCCAGCAAAGGATCAATCAGAAGCATAATTCACAAATGCACTCATCTTTCCTCAGGTACTCATCAAGTAAGAATTTAAATATACTGCATATGAGATCATTTATCTAAAAACAACTTGCAAACTTCCGAATGCCATATAAGTATACCATTATTTTGATTAGCCACATAAGAGAGATTGACAGAACAAAATTCTATTATATCTACCTTAAAAAAAGTGGTTCATCTATCTAGAGAAAACCATAGCAAAGCAAGAGATTATTTTATTTCAAGCCTTAGGTGAAAAACTAACTGTGCTTTTTTACATGTACCAGGTTCAAGATATGACTTTTTAAAAAGTCACAAACTATAAAATACTCACAAAAGAGATGGCATTCAGGTATTAAGAGTAATTATTGCTTTCCACATACTTGACAACTATTAAGTAGTTATTTTTCACATTCTATCAACTTTAATAATTAAAGTAAGATTATTGTGTCATTAAATCGGCATGCTCCCCAACTGTAGTTTTTAAAAATGCTTTCCTTACGCGGACAATTCTACATTGACCAACAACACTGATGGTAAATCTCTGCTGATAGCTGACAAACTTGAAATGCTACACTTAATCACAGCTAATCCATTCTTCTCCAAAACATACCCCAAGACACATCTCTAAGTTCAAATGGGACTCGTGAAGGCTACTACACACTGGTAATAGCTGACTCTGGGCCTGGTTGGAGAGCAAAGCTAAATTCAGATGAACTTAGTGACAAGTGAGTCTCTCCCATTCACAAACAACAGAAGTCTATTTCTCTGTAATTAGGCAGTTAGGTGGCACAGTGGATAGAGCGATGGCCCTTGAGTCAAGAGGATCAATTAAAATCTCACCTCAGACTCTTACTAGCTGTGTGACCATGGACAATTCACTTAACCCCAATTGCTTCAAACAACCCGGGGCCATCTAAGTTGTCCTGACTTATATCTTGCCACTGGACCCAGATGGCTCTGGAGGAGAGAGTGAGCCTGGTGCCTCAACTTAAGTCCAATTTACTGCAAGTCATAACATCACTTCTGTGTCATGGTCCTCTTTGAGAATGAAGGACAAACAACAACAAGAACATTAAGCCCTTAGTATCTGATACCGACATGCACTAAAACTAGGTAACATACTGAGAAAAAACCCAAACCCTTTACCAACCCAAGCTACACTTTACTGATGAGTAAATGAAGTGTGCTTTTCAAGACAAATTTTAAAAGATGACCCTTGGTTTTCTGGTTCTTTATTATTCATAACAGTGTTTAATGAGCTGTGTCCCTTTGATGACAACCAGCATCATGTTTTCTTATACTTTTATTTTACCCACCCTTATAGTATTTATTTCTTCAGGCCTCATCATTTCCTTCATGATTTAAGGAAGACCAAAGACTTAGGCAATACATATCAAAGGAAAAAGGAAAGAAACAAAAAGAGACTTGATGTGAACTTAATTCATAGCTTGACAAAAATTCAACCAAAATTAATCCCAATGTGTTTAAATTTATTGGATCAACATGTTTATAGCCTAAGCTAAAATTTTAAAATAAGCTCATCATGGGAATTGAAGGAGAGGTAATAAAATCCCATTCCAAGACTGGAAATGGGTTCATGGACTAGGTTTGAAACTCATCTTACATAAATAACTTAGTCCCTCCTGCCATTTCATCCTAAATATAATGAACAGGTTGACCTAGATGACCTCAAAACTTATTTCTAATCTTCTATCTATCTTCCTATGAGCCTAAGTAGCCCTCATAAAAAATCTTATCATCATACATTAGCCAGCAGTCAACTGAAAGTTTAAAATGGTATCCCCACTGAATGAAATGAACAATAAATCAGCATCTAAGTTGCAAATTCACTTCTGACAAGTAATATGCTGCAACTAAGCTTTAAGTATCTCAGTGTAACTATTCAGCTGCATACATAAGTGAAGGTAATGGAGTCAAAAACTGCAGACTAATTGCTTCAGCTGCGGCTTATTATCTGTCCAATTTCAAGCACAGCAAGCAGTTAAGAAGTAATATAAACTACTTTAGTCAACGCATCACTGATGCTTTGTACCAACACAACCTTAGATTCCTTCAAATAGTCAAATTGGTAAGTGCCACATAACCACATTGTGAGGATACAAGACCACATAAGACCCAACCATCATTTTCCTGTTTGTAGTTCAAGTTCCACTACACACTTTTCTCTCTCACCCTCACCAATTGGATTGGCTGAACTAAAACCCCTTTCACTCCCCTTGGTTAAAGGGTTCCCTGGTGACAGGCACTCTAACATGACATTTGTCTTTGAATTATTTTCTTTGTTCTTCCCTTGGTATCATTTAGCCATCTGGGCACATTCATCAATTTCATATGTTCAAGTTTCTTTACCAATATCTGGAAAGTCAGTGGGTCAAACTGTAATCCAGAAATCATTCAGTCCACTGAGTCTCTCCCATTTGATGAGGATTTTGTCCTCCTATTCCAAAAGTTATTGTAGGTTTTTAAAAAATTTATAAACTCCATTCCCAATTCACATCCATTCATATTTTTGGCTTTTTGTATACTGTCAAGTGAAAAGAAAACCAAAGTTCCTAATTCTTGATAATATATATTGCCAGGGAGCAATGATAAGGTTTATGTAGAGAGTGGGGGTCTAGGGATTGCTCTAGTGGCAGATCAAGGCCAATGCTAGTATTGTGCAGTGAGGCTGAGCAAAGTATTGATTAAGAAGAGGAATTTTGCTTAGTATCCATGAAGGCTTTCCTTCCCCAGTGACTGATACAAAAAGGATGCACTTTTATCCAGTAAGAAAAGCAGAAAACAGAAATTGTGGGATGATGATGAAGGCAATGGACCTCTGGAACCCATATATTGTACAGTGATAAAAATCATCAGGTTGGAAGGTATATAAGAAATAATTTATTTCAATGTCTCAACTAGAATTGCAATCTACTTTTTAACTTCCTGTATTTAATCTATGGTTCCTAGACCTCTGGCCTGTAATTATGGGGAATTAACAACTTCCAAAAACAGCCCATTTAATTGTTGAATAACTCTAGTTGTTAGAATATCCTTTCTGACTTGGAAACCACGAAACCAGTTCCCTGTAACTTTTCACCAACTTTGCCATGCACAGGAAAAGAAGAAAAATGCTTCCTTTCAAAATAATTTCCAAACACTTAGTTCCCACATACTCACGCTTCTTCCAAGCTTTCTGTTGGCTTTCTCCTTGGCAACTTTTGCAATGTTCTCCAGACCTTCTGATGGAAGTGAATCTACAGCTTTGCCACCACTACCATTATAAAGGATATGGTAAAGAAAGAGGTACTAAAAAATTTGGAGCAATAACACCTTGGTCCCAGTTCTAGAAACAATTCACTATGACTTTACGTAAGTCATTTAGTTTTTCTGAACCTGTTTCTCAACTGTAAGATTAGCATAATTATACCTGAAGCCTTTTTTGATCCTTCCCTTCCCAGTTAATATTGACCTAGAAATTTGTGTGTATGTGTGTACGTGTGTGTGTGTGTGTGTATATATATGTATATATATATATATATATAGAGAGAGAGAGAGGTGTATATATCCATCTATCTATCTTTATCTTTGGTATAAATTTTATATTTACTTACAGAGTTGCATTTTGTATCCATCATTATTAGTTCTTTGAGGAAACTTTTAAAAAACACAACTGTACCTCATTGTATTTAGAATAGTGCCTGACAAAGAGGAAAAACTAAATAAATACTTGTATTACCTATTGGTCAGGGGCTATTGTAAGAGTGAAATAAGATAATGACAATTAAGTGGACCATTGGATAGAGTACTAGACTTGGAGCCAGGAAGATCTTAGTTAAAATTTGGCCTCTGTATGGCCCTGGGAAAGTCAGTCTTTTTCTGCCTCCATTTCTTCATCTGTAAATTAGAAATAATAATAGTGCTTACTTCTCAGGGATGTTGGAAGCACAAAAATAAAACAATATTAGTAAATTGCTTTGCAAGCCTTAAAGTGCTATAGAAATACTAGCTATTGTTAATATTAACATTATACATTAGGGGCCAGCTAGGTGGTGCAGTGGATTAAGCACTGGCTCTGGATTCCGGAGGACCCGAGTTCAAATCCAGCCTCAGACACTTGACATTTACTAGCTGTGTGACCCTGGGCAAGTCACTTAACCCTCATTGCCCCACAAAATAAAATCTAAATTATATATTACAACCCAAGTCCACTTCAAAACAGGAAAACACATCCAAGCTGGCCTTTATTGGAGGATGGAACCTCTAGCCATCTTCAAATGAGCCAATCAGTGAGTAGAAACTAATGGGGAATAACAAGAAACATTAAGGGCCACCTGAAAACATCAAACTTTAAAGGAGGCCATTTAGCAATGCAAATGGAAAGTTACTCTTGATGAACATACAGCATAAACAAAATAATGAAACCTATTATAAGATTGGAAGGAGACTATCCAGGCTTGGAGAGCTTAAAAGGGAAGTGCAAGTTGGAAGAATTTGTTTATTCATCCTATCCTTAGAGCAAAAAAATCCTAATGATTTTAATGTGGGTTCTTCCCCCAGTTTGGTAGGGAGAGTCAGATAAGTGAACCTACTAGCAAATGAGTCCATTTCTATATGTACATAATTAGCACTCCAAAAAAAACTTCTGAAAATATGATAGTATAATCTTAGAAGAGCTAGAACCTTTCCTCCATAAATAGACTTGATTTATTTTTCCTTGTGAAACCAGAGACAATTAGAGGTCTATTAAAATGAAAACCTTCCAATCCCTTTTTTAGAGGATGGGACTTTGCCATTATCAGCCCCAGAATATGATCAGAATTTACCTCAGTCAGAACATTCTTCCAATGCAATCTTCGCTTCCCATTTCTGATATTTTATGTTCATGCATTTCCCAAATCCCTGCTCTTTAAAACTCTTGAATTTGCACTGCTCTAAGCAGATTTCCTTTCAGTCCCAGAAGTTAAATCCCATTACCTCACCCTTTGCTGCCTTCATTTCACTGGGTTTAAAATGTCACCCTGATCATGAACTCTCCCATGGATTTGATTCCTTTTTGGAGTTTCTAATATCAGCTCCACGTGCCCCTTTTGGCAACATGTCACCTCTCCAAAAGTGGCTGCTTGGACACCCCTTCTGCCAGCCAGCACAGCTGGGATTTGTTTTGCCTCCCCCTTATCATCTTGCACTTTCCCCAGAAAACTGTTAATTTCTCTCATTTCCATTAAATATGCTCCTCTTTCAGATAAGCCTTAAAAAAAACCCAGCAAAGTGATAAACTCCCAATTTTCCTTTAGTTTTCCCTCTTCAGATTTGTTAATGCTTTGGGGTATTTCAGGAACCACTGAGAAAAATGAAAATATAGGCAATAGAAGCCAGAAGATAAGAGTTTAGTGGCTTAAAAAATCCTACAGAATCTGAAGTGTTGATTTGAAGCATTATGGCAACAATAAAAAACAAACAAACAAACCCAAAACACTAGGTAGCCATAGAAAAGGAAATTTCACTTATTAATTTAGAAGCACCACCCAAATTTCCAGGGCAAGCTTTGGTCCCCAGGTATGATACCAGATCACAATGAGATAAAGATGATTTTAGATGTTGGAGGCAGAAGATAATGTGGGAGTCCTTTTGTCAAATCTCTAAATTTTGAAGATGAAAAAAAGGAAACCCGAATTGGTGAATTAACTTGTCCAAGTACACACAGTCTCTGGCTGCAAAGACAGGTCAAGAGCATTGCTTTCCTAATTCCTTGTCCCTTGTCTTTCCACCAAACCACAGTGGCCTTTCTTGCTGCTACTAACATCTCTAAAGGGCCAAATTCATTCTTTAGACATCCATTATCTTCAAGAGGAATAAGATGAGCATACTGGAAGACAGACTATGACCTTTTCAAATGTTTTGAATGAATATTTCCCTTGGTCTCCCCAAATTAATCAGTAGATCTGGGCTGGTTTCTTTTTATCCTTCCCCCACCTCCCCCTACACATATTTTTTTAGAAGTCTGTGTTCCATATTCACAAATTAGCAGCTTGAGATGACGCCCAGAGTCTCATGCAGCTTCACATTGTGCAAAGCACAGTTTTCCTGAGCTCTAGTACGGAAAGCTAAACCTTCTGAAAAATAGATCAGATGCTATTAAGAGAATAAAATATAAATGGTCACCGAGAATTCCATTATCCAACCTTTATTACATCCAGCATATGTATTTTATAAAAGAATTAGTTATTCAGTACCTCAACACACTATGGCACCCTAACCACAGTTTCCAAAAATAGATGTTTAACAATGCCAAAGTAGGCTTGCAGTATGGAGTCTGGCAATAGCCATCCATGGCTGCAGAAGTTTTACCTTGAGAAAGGAAGTGATACAGAATTCAAGTCCTTTTTCAGAAAATCTTCTTTGATATGTTAGAATAATAAAGCTGCAGTTGATAGTCCTTTTGGTACTTCTATCTAAGACCTAGGTTAGCCTTATATGTTTCCTGTGTGATAGGGGGTTGCTGGAAAACTCTCTGCTCTGAATTAACGTATTTATTATATGTGTACATGTTACATCCTCTTAGCGAAATGTAAGCTATTTGAAGGGAGAGACTGTTCCTTTTTTATTATTTTTAATTTTTTTTGTCTTCTCAACATCTAGCATGCCTTGCAAACAGTTAGGTGTTTAATATTTAGTTGTTGAATGTAGATTAATTGAATCTGACCAGTTTCCCTCTCTCTGTGTCTATGTATGTGTGTGTATATATGTACACACATGCACAAACCTATACATACACATACATATACATATATGTGATGCTGTAGATGGCTATAATAGCCCCCAATTCTCCCACTCACATCCATTATCCCCCCATTAGACACACTCACGTAGCTGAGCAGCTATTGTTTTCTCAGCTTAAAACAGTGGAAACTGACTGAAATACATATAAATGTTCTCAAAGACCAATAACATTTCTTGTCTCTATTGGCCACTAGGTTATCTTTACTGTTTAGTTCACCTGATTAATTTGAGTAACCTTGGAAGACCCTGAAGCAATGGGACACAGGACAAGTATATTTTTATGTGAGAAGACACATTGGGGAATATCTGGATTATGGGAATACTGCTGTGTGGGTAGGTAAGGGGGGTGAGGTATCTATAGTACAGAACACCCAAATAGATCAGCAGAGGTTCTTATGGAATAAAAAGGGGACCTGAAAGAACTTCCTAATCCATAATTTTGCCTGTGACATCTTCAACTGGAACCTACACTTTGTCTTTATTTTGGTCAGTTTACACTACCTGAGAAGCACACTAAAATGCTAGGGGGAAAATGAGAGAAACAAAAAACCCTACCCTTGAATTAGAACAAATAGGGTCCATGTATGACAATCTAGCAGCCAAAGAAGAAATTCTTGAAGCACACAAAGGGAGACAAATAGGTAAAGGCAAAATACATTTTAAATTTCAATGCATTTAGTGTTTTAAAAAAATTCATAAATTCATATAAAACCTCTGCCTAACAATATATACATTAAAAGGTGTGATAACAATGAACTGGAGAAAACTGGGAAGACTTGCATGAACAGGTGGAGAATCAGGTGAGCAGAACCAGGAGGAGAATTTATACAAGAATAATAATACTGTAAAGGAAAAAACCTCAATGACCAACTTTATTTGCAGAAGATCAATAATGAAAAATATGGGTTGACTCCAGGTGAAGATTAAAACATTAACACAATACCAATTGATCAATTGCTTAATTAATTATTGTTTATTGGTACAATTAACATCTATATTAAGTATAATAATAAACTGATTACTGCATTAATACAATGCCAATGTGAGAATTTGTTTTGTTAACTTTGCATATCTGTTTCAATGATATAGTTTTTCTTTCCTCCCCCACCCCATGGGAATGGGTTTGGGAGGGGAAAAAAATAATACTTGTCAATGGAAAAAATAAAAGTTCCAAAATAAATGACCTCTCAATAACCTCAGAATGTCACTCCCACCAAAAATACCTATACCCTTTTGAGCAGGTTCTAAAATATAAATTAAGCATATATACTTCACCCTCTCTGTCTCTTAGAGAGGGTTAGGGCTGGGGCAGACATGGGATATTGCTTTATTTCATATTCAAATATGTGCCTGTCATATATAAGCATGCCTCATTACCATAAAAAATAATAATGATACAATTCCCGATGAGCCAGAAACCAAGTGACTGTTCATTACTGTAAATAATTAGCATCCTAACATATTTTACTTGTAAAACTGAGGTTCAGGGAACCTTTGGTGAAGGTTAATGAAACATACCCTACATCATTCACAAGTTCTCAGATCCCTCTCTCTTCCTCATTTGAGGGTGTTAGCTTCCTCATTTGGGAGTCTTTATTAGTTACTCCTCCCTTTCTCTAACACTGAAAACCGGTTATTAAGATTAAGTTCAATGTCATTCTATTAAAATATAATTCAATAAAAGAAGTTAAATAGACTACAGGGAAAAATAAGTCAGTAGACAGAATTACAGACCATCTTAAATTACTTGATGAACTCAGGCCACATAGATAAAGTCTAGATTCACTGTGCTCAAAGAGTAGGGTTTGTTTGCTTTTTTAAAGTGGGGTAGGTTGGTATGAGGAGGAAAGGGTCCCTAATTATCTAGATTCTGCATGATTCAACCGATAGCTGCTATTGCTCACTACCCTGTATTTGGTTAATTTTGACTAAAGAATTTTCTACCCTAGAAGAAGAAAGAATTCCTCCAGCTAGTACAATTTGATCTTTTTGGTCATCAATGTTTTAACTCCTAGATCTTCGAGTTAGTTGTTAGTATTGTGCCTCTCTTCACTAGTACTAACTCAGTCTGGATTGGTTAACCTCTCTGGTCTACCTCCAGGGATTATGATGTCAATACCTTTCATCCCATTCCATTTCATATATCCATCCCCTTGGCCTTTAATCACCTGACCACCACTCTAGTTCAGTTCTTTCTTGCTTAGTCTCCTGTTTGGTCTCCTTGTCTCAAGTCTCTTTCCCCTCCAATATATTTTCAACATTGCCAATATTCCTAAAGCAAAGGTCTGACCATGTCACTTGTTTATTTAAGAAACTCAAATGATACCCATTGTCTCTATCATTAAAAAAAAATCCAAAACCAATAGATTATTTATTTGGATCTTAAAGTCCTTCACAATCAGTCTTCAGCCAGTTTAACCTTTCAGAAACTCTACATTTCAACGTAACTAGCCTACTCCATATTTCTCCAACAACATTACATCTCTAACCTCTGTGTCTTTGCAGTGACTGGCCTCATACTTGTAATTCACTCCCTCGTAGAGTCCTTAGCTTCTTTTAAGTCAAGAGCCATCTCCTTAGGGAGACCTATCATGATTCCCTCCACATCCCATGGCCCTTTCTTCCCAATTATTTCATATTTTCATTCACATAGTCTCTATTTGTTTAACTTTGTAGATGTTATTTCCTTCAATCTTCCCTAGAACTTCTGTCTTTTTATCCCTAGTATGTACCACAATGACTGTAACATAGTAGGTTCTTAAATAATGTGGATAGAATTCAGTTGTTGAGTTCCACACCATCCTGTATCCACTCTGTAATTAAGTCATCCGTATTCCATTTTACCATATTTTAATGAACCAAGGTCCTCAAGGAAATAGAAAAACAAATACAAAGCAACTAGTTATCTCCTCACATAAAAAGAATTGAGACCCCCATCATAGACATTCTCTTTCTAGGACATAAACTCTATTCTACTCTTTTCATTTCTTCATAATTCAACCTACCTTGTGTCCTCAGTGTAGCTACCCTTCCCATAGTGATCTGCCTTGGCATTTCAATATGCATTTTTATACTGATTGTCACATACCATTTTTTCTTCTAATACTTTCAAAATTACAACTTTTTACTTCATAAATTCTCAATTATGAACCCCCCAAATGATTGATGACAACTACATAAATCATGAAGTTATGAAGAGAGACCATATGGGTTGCTCACATAATATCTCCACCTATATTTATGCTCATGCTGATGATTGTTCCTTTATTTACATTTTTTTCTAAATATGAAAAAGTCCCTAATTCTTTTGGAAGTTTGAGAAACAATTTAAAAGCTCTTATTCTCATTAGACCCTTGATATACATTCAACAGTTTCTTCTTCCTAATCCTACCTCTTGCTTATTTTGCATTACCTCAAACCATTCCCCTCTTATACAAGGCTTGTATAACCTTCAAATTATGTGAGTGTCAAAGAGCCCTACCAATGGTAACTAATTCTATTAATGGGAGAGGGCGTGGAAAGTATGATATATCCAATGCTATTCCTTTCAAAGAAATGCTCTTTAGTGGGGTTATCATTTTAAATGGCTAGACTTATAATTTACCTTAGTAATCAGTACCATAGCCTAAGCTTCATCATTTAAAAGAGGTAGAGAGAATTTGGGAGTGATTCAGAGGATACCCAGAACACCTAGCAGTCCTTACTAAGGTGAAAGGAACAATAAATCTAAACTTATGCTGGAGAGATAAGTGAATATTGTTCATGTGAGCTGTCATAAGGAGGATTGAAACTGGCTTTTTTAGTTGGTTTGTTTTCATATCTGTAAAAAGAAGCAAAGTACATTGCTTTAATGTGGCAGCATAAAGAATTTATGTTAGCCATATAGAGGGATTTCTTGATAGGGTTAAACACTGGAATGGGAAAGGCACTAGCAAGAAGAGAATTCTTCATAGAAGAGACTACTGTGAAGGTCCTTTGAGAGAAGAAAGAATGTCCTCTGTCAAGAAAATTGCTCTTCCCCTGGGCAGGAATATGGACAAAGATGACCTCTCAAAGGCTCTTCCAACTGTGATAGGTGGCCACCTTCAAGAGATCTTCTTGGCACTTTTCAGTCCCATAAACTTGCAGTAGGTTCTCAGATTATTCAGAAGCATCCTCCCATTCCCATTTAAAAATACGCAGCATATGCCTGAATATGCCACTACAAATGCATTCCTGCACAATATTTTACATCTCTTTCTGTTAACTCTGAAGCAGGAATGTTCCAATCGTATGTTGGAATCATGAAATATTAATCTTTCTGTCCCCACTTACCCTAGATAACATTTCTTATCTCTGCTTTTCAATTTTATATCATTGGGAATGAGGATAATATATTTTAAAACAAGTGTACTTTAAAAAATCCTTAATTTGGCTCTCAAGACATTGAATCCACAGGCTATTTTAATTCCCCAATGAGAACATACTTTCAATTCAAACAACCAAATTATCTTCAGCTCCCACTCTTCAGTCAGTATACATGACAATACATAAAGTTGTCCAGTGCTAATTTATCTTTTGCCAAAGGGAATTTGGATGGTCAAATTCATTTAAATACCAAAGGAGGGATTCAATTTACCAAGGGCTTTTATCTTAAAAGCATAATTTTTACTTCAAACTACAAATTTGTTAATCCTTTACCTGAAGATGAATTTTACCCACTCAAGAAGAGGGATGGATTACAGGAAAGCCTCCACTCTCAATTCTTATACTTATTTATGATGACCATGGTACAATACAGCTTAATTGTATCCATTTGTGTTTTTTTTTTCTTTTTGTGACTTTGATTTTTTGACATTATAAATGAAAAAAAAAAGTTGCATTAGCTATTTAGAAGATAAAATAAATATTCACATTATTATCTATTTTTCTTTATTATTTCGCTATAGCCATTGGTCTGCAAAACTTGCTGCTACCTGCACTGCATAGGCCAGGCTATGAACTCCTAGGGACAGGTAAGTTTTCACTTACTTATCCATTAGCTTGTGAAGAAGTACTCAGGGCTTTTAGTATCCAAATAACAATTACAAAAGACTAATGGGAATAAATAACTCAAACTCTAGTAGAGTAATTGATCACCACGCCTGGGTATGAAGTGTCATTGTAGTTGACTTGTCTCATTTTTGAGAAGGCTTAATGATTTGAGGCAGCCATGTAACCAAGTAAATACAAGCCCATAGACCTGCTTTTCTTTTTCTTTCTTCCTTTTTCTCTTTCTTTCTTTCTTGAAATCAGATATGTCTTCCCTTATGATAGTACAGTAAATGAAATCAATATTCCTTTAAGAACAAATCTGGTCTGGAAGAAGCCCTCATTTAGCTAGACCAATGGCCCAGCTCCCAGGCCCAGTTATTAACTATGAAACAAACTACTTAAGGATCCATTACTATATCAGCAGTCTAAACAAAGAGAATAAATACATATTTAAAATGCTAGCCAGATTAACAAATATGAATGTGACAGAGGAATTTAAGTTCAAGAAACTGACTTCTTTCAGAACTTTACAATCTAACATTTTGATAGCAATGAGGGTGAGCTTGTGCTTTAAGCCTTTAAGATTAGCTATGCTTCCTTTCTCTCTAGGTATACATTCAACCAGGAAACCTTTCTCCTAGTCTTGACTGGGTTTCCTTTATAGCAGCGTTGTTGTTGGCCCTTACTCTGTTTAGCTGTAAGTTACAAGGATGAGGATATACGTCAACCATGTGGTCATGTAAAATCCTTAGAGTCAAGATGATGCCAAAGCAAGGAACATAGGAAAAGGACATTCCTATCTCCTGTGACAGGAGCAGCTGCTTCGAAATCTGCTCCCCTTAGCCACAGCGGTCCCTTCATCTCCACTTTTATCCCAGAAGTCAGACACCATTTAAACAGTTTCAGGTGAGGGGAAAAAAAAACCTGAAGGTAATAATACAATTATTTACAACACTAAAATATAATGTGCCATATGCCCCTTTACCGCTCATTTAACCAGTTCCATTGTACTGGTTTGACAAATGATAATAAAAGTACCCCCGAATAGATAACTTTTAAATACAGACACAGGGCATTCATCTTCCCTGCTTTTGACACATACCAGGTTTTAGACTTATAATCATCACTAAGGATTCAGTGTTCTTTTCATAATTATAAATTCTGACATATGGTCATGAATACTACTTAAGACCTAGTACAAATCCACATTTATTTAATCCTCTATTATATGAAGAAAATAGCTAAAAGATAGTGAAAGGACACTGAATCAGTTCTGGAATGGCAACTTAAGGTAGCAAGAATTTTTTAGTGAAGAAACACTCATTAGAACTCTTTAAAAAAACAAGGGAAAAAACCACCTTGCACACACAACTTGTACTGTTTTTGCACCTAGAGAGCTCTGGTGTATGTTAACCCTTAGTCAAAATCACATATTTACCACTTTTTCCATCTCCATATTTGCAAAAAGACACCCCCTACCCCTTTCACATTTATACTCTCCCCACACACTGAACCAATAATAAAAAAATGAATGTTTTCTCTCTCTTCTTTTTTAATTAGGGGGGAAAAACACTTTGAGAATTTGATAGGAATCTGCTGCTTCACAACAAATACTGTTTCAAAGTTATCTTCTTACATTCCCTTTACAAAAGGATTTTATTAGCTAGTGCCCCAGGGAACCTCTTTCCTTTCCCTAATTCCAGATGTCTCCTTTCCCCCATCCTAAACCTTTCCCCTTCCCCCAGATTCTGTAAGATAACAAGTGAAAATAAATAGGGACAAATAGCTTATATTGTTGATCTATTAGACTGGGACAAACTATTCTGTAAATCTATTCCTGTCTCAAAGGATCTATTTTAATGATGTGCCTGAGGTGAACTAAGCAGTGATTAAAAGATAAGAACTCCTTCAGTCTCTTAAGGAGGGAATTATTATAATGTGTACATAAATGAAAAAAAAAAACTCCTACCTATTCACCTTTACTTCCCCAAAGACTCTGAGACTGCATATGGTGGAGGTGCTCCTGTTAGAATTAGGCTTCTATCTCGCTGCCACACGAAAGTACCATTGCAGTCCTCAGATGTAGCTCAGCAATTCTAGAAAAAGCTTCCTCCCTTCCTAGCGATGAATATCACCTGGACCTAATGATACACCTGCCATGCCTTCTACCAGGGAAAGTTTCTGCTCTTTTATAAGTCCATAATGAACAGCACCAATGGGCTAATACGTTGGAAGAATGCTAAAAAAAAAAAAAAAAGGAAGTGGAGAATGGATGAAGAGAAAGAACAAAGTCCTTTCGACCTATCACATGCATTTTCTTTTGACTTGTGTTGGCACACCAAATTAGAGTCTTGTTCAATGACCTGTATATGCTAAAACCTCTGCCATCTCCCTCACATCCCCCCTTTTCTTCTTTTCTGGGCATCATTACAAAGTAGTTGAAATACCTTTCTGAACTCACAAATGCAAAACCAAGAGGTTCTAAGGAGACGGGGCCTTTGTCCAAAGACACCAACACATTGAGTGGACTGTAGCAGATGCTCACCATGCCTATGCATTATTGATAAAGCCATGGGATCTGTTAAAAATAGAAGGTAGGGGAGAGAGCATGACAGACCCCAGGTGCACTTCATACTTCATCACTCCACACAGCTTTGTGACTCAGGTGGTAATTCAGGGTTTCCCAGTATTTCTCACACAAATAATTCAGCAAATACTGTCCTACAACTTGGAATATTAATATACATATATATGTATGTCTATATTCATATATGGTCTCTCTCTCTCTCTCTCTCTCTCTCTCTCTCTCTCACACACACACACACACACACACACACACACACACACACACACACACACACACACACACACACACATTCTTCAAAAGCCAGCATTTACCTGTTCCTGTTGTTGCACTGATTTTCCTGGTGCATTTTGTTCCTTAGCCGTAGTCATGCTCTCCCTTGCAGGATGCTCACTACCAGAGGGGCAGGTAGGAATTAAAGGTGAGTTTGGTGGCACCAGAGTCCAAGGAGGGAATGAGGAGTTATTCAGTCCATCACTTCATGAAATAAATCCCAGGGCAATTTTTCTTCACTCAAAAGAGGGGGGTAGGGTGGGGGTGGGGAGGCGAGCCTAGGTCTCTTGCTTTAAAACGCAAAGTGCAGAGAGAAGGGAAGATGCTGCTGCTTAGTGGGGCTTCTCCAATTAGCAACAGCCTCTGCAATCGCCAAAGAAACAATGATAACTGCTTGGCAACCAGCAACTGGCAGCTCGGGGCTGGAAAGACAACCCGAGTGATGTGGTCCTACCTCCCCCCTCCCCTCCTTCTGCCTACCCCAGTGGGCGCCACGGCGCATGCCCCAGCCGCCGGCTCAGCCTCCTTGTGCTGGGGAGCCACGCACCGGGTTGAGCGACTGGAGGGGCGGGTGGACGGGGAAGGGCGGCTGACCCTAGCCGGTAGCCCCGGAGCCGCGCGGCAGAGGTGAGCCGCGGACGGCCTGGCTTCGCGCTGCCCTCCTCGCACCATTCCCGGGCTCGTTCACAAAGCTTAGCCTCCCAGTTGGCTGGCTGAGCCCGGGTAGCTCTGTGTGTGACTCCCACTGCTCTGGCGGTGGGAAAGAAGCGGGGAGGAGAGCAGAGAGTGATGGAGGAGCGAAGGTGGGTGAAAGTTATGTCACCCATGTCCCTGAAACTTTCCCCGGGTGTCCTTAGGGAGATGTCCCCGGCTGGACGTCTGAGCCATTCATCGGGTGCACTCCAGACCCAGACCACTGACCAAACAAGCAACAGAATCGATGCCTGGGCAGACGGATAAGCTACAGTGAGCAGGTGGCAGGGGGAGGGAGAAAGGTACATTGAAGACTGAAAGAAAATGGTTATCTTCAAAGGCCAACTATCTAAGATAAGTGCTTAAAGTGAGCAGGAGTGGGTGGAGGCTTTAAATGGGGATGCACTGCAGGGGAAGGAAATGGGCACCTAAGTGGAGATTTTCTCCACTGGGCACACTGGGTATTATTTGCAGGAAAATCCCTGTTTTTAAACTCAGAAACCTGCTCAGAATCCATTTTGTGCCTCAGCGAATTTTAGGTGGACTCCCTAGTAACAAAATCAGTCTGGTCTTAGTATTGTACACCTAGAATAAGGGACCTCAAAAGTTATCAGTCCAAGGCCATCAATCCAACAGTTCCCATTTCATAGATAATGCAAATGAGGCCCAAATGGGTTGTGATTAGCTCAAGGTCTCCCGTGTAGAGATAGGATAGCAGCCCAGGCCTGACTCCAGAGATAGTGGTATTTCTGGCATTGTTCTTAAAGGTTTTTGAGTATCCCCACTCCCACATCAAAACGTTCACACACTACAGTATATGTAGCATAACCTAGTGCCGGTCCAAGCCAGCTCAGTCTAGCTCTGGTTAAGCCAATCTTATTAGGAGGCTTAGAGAGAAGGAAATTTAGAGAAGGGAATTCCAATCAAGCTTTATGGGCAGGTAGGAGCTCTTTGTTTTGTACCTTGCCTGGGTTTATTAGCCCCATTTCAGAGTTTTATCTTAAGGGACAATTTCTTACTACCCCCCCCCAATAGTGATGGACAATTTTGTAAATCTCTAGAAGGCTTTTAGTGTTTTTGCACCTTTTCTGTAACTTCTATACTTTTGTTTTTTTTTTAGTGAGGCAATTGGGGTTAAGTGACTTGCCCAGGGTCACACAGCTAGTAAGTGTTAAGTGTCTGAGTCCGGATTTGAACTCAAGTACTCCTGACTCCAGGGCCTGTGCTCTATCCACTGCGCCATCTAGCTGCCCCGTACTTCTATACTTAAGCTTAACTCAAGGCTCTTTCCAAAGATCATTATTTCTTCACCTTTGTACCATCACTTAAGGTCATAGATTTAAATTTTTAAAAGATCAGCTAATACAACCCCTTCATTTTCTGACAGTGGAGGAGGCTGAGGGTCAGAGTTGATAAAGTGACTGTGATTTGTTCAAGGTCACATTGGCAGTAGTATCCAGAATTCTCTCATTGTATTTATGTGACAATGAGCATTCAGATGCATTTATTGTTTTGTCTTTGTTGCCAAAAAATAGGAGTATTAAGGTTTCTGCTAATCAAAAGGTAGTGGAGAGGCAGTTAGGTGGCACAGTGGACAAAGCACCAGCCCTGGATTCAGGAGGACCTGAGTTCAAATCGGACCTCAGACACTTGACACTTAATAGCTGTGTGACCCTGGGCAAGTTACTTAACCCTCATTGCAGAGGGGTGGGGGGCAAGGTAGTGGAAAGAGGACTGGGCTTTTGGGCTACCACTTAGCATGACCTTGGACAAATCATTGTACTTCCTCTGTGGATATTTTCTTATTTGTCAGATTCACAAGTCTAGCGGTAGATTCTAAGGTTTCTTATAGCTCTGGGCCTATAATCTTTTGAGTCCATCCTTTAAGATGATCTTCCAGATCTAACTCTAATAAAATAAAATGCAATCTCATAAAATAAAAATTCCAATAAAATATATCAAAGTTGGATAGGAATCCTTTGCCTCCCACCCACAAGCATTTTGTTGTTGCTGTCATTTTGAAGGGTCTGTATATATTTTTGGACTTGATTTCAGGTGCTGGTGAGGAAAGTAGAGTGAACTATCACCTTAACTTCAGTTTGAAACCTCTTCGAGATCAAATTAACATTTAACATTCAGGGTGAAGGAAAGCCGTTTGTGTGTTTTATGTTAAGTATTTTGAAGGCCTCAGTTTTGGCAACTTTTCAGAGATGCTCTGTGGAGTCTTTGTTAGATCACTGGCTCAAGAGAATGGGTCACCTGAAGGTTACATTCCCTTTCAAAAAGCATTTTGGTATGGGGCAGCCTAGCCAAGCTTGTTAGGACAGGAAGATCCGGGGTATCCTGGGAAAGACAGGCAAAGAGAACATAGGGATTTGGAGGGGGAAGAGGAAGGAAGGATGGCAAGATGAGTTTTCCCATACAGTAAATGGCTTCCTTGCTCATTACTGCCATTTCACTATTAAGCTGCCATTTCTTTGGGTGTTGAAGGCTTTCCTATCTTTAGAAATCTCCTTAGAAAAATAAGATACCTTTTGGAGGAACCCTAAGTCATCATCAGTTAGCACCTTAATGATGAGTTGACATTTCTGCTGGGACTAGCTGATAGCTGGCTCAACAAGAGTGGAACATAGAATGGGTGTCTGGGGATGGAAACAATATTGGGAGGGTTTCAAAGATAAACTTCACTACTTCACAATTTTGCCTAGGACTAGCCCTAGCTATGCCAGCCAAAACCATAAATATGGTTGACACACATCATACCTTTCCTAAAGTCTGAGCTAGGTTCTGGGGCTTTTAGGGGACAGAAGGTACACTTGTCTTGTTAGCATTTACTAATTTAATAAGATTCCTTCCTACAGAGAAAAGATTGTGCACAAATTCTTCCTCTCTCACCTGCCCCGAGGTCCAAATACAGAAGAAACTTTTTTTTTTTAAGAAAACAATACTTGAGTAGGATGCTGGGAGAAATTATTTCCAGCTTCTAGACTGTAGCATCTGAGTTCTCACTCTGTAGGTAGCAAATATAGACCTTTTAATCCTGAAGGGTAGTAAAGGCCCAAAACAGTTTAGCCAAATCCTCCTGTGATTGATCCATAATGTGTTAACTTTTTCAATAATTCCTGGAAGCAGTTAACAATACAGAGAAGCAGATATTTAGTCCTATAAGGAGGAAATATTAGGGATTCTGTTATTTTTTAAGTGTCCCCAGCAGTATCTCATAGTTTTCTTTATGATTAAGATGTACACAATAAATACTAGGTAATTAACATCATTGGATCATAGATTTAGAGCTGGCAGGGAACTTTGATGCCATTGACTCGCAAACCCTCATTTTACAGATGAAAAACAAGCTCAGAAGGGTTAAATGACTTGCCCAAAGTCACTCAGTGACAAACAGGAAATCACAACTTTATGAAACTTAGGTGAAAACTAGGTTGATGACAAGAGAAATGGACATGAATGTGGAACCCAAAGAGTTCACAATCCATGTAGA
This sequence comes from Dromiciops gliroides, assembly GCF_019393635.1. Taxonomy (NCBI): domain Eukaryota; kingdom Metazoa; phylum Chordata; class Mammalia; order Microbiotheria; family Microbiotheriidae; genus Dromiciops; species Dromiciops gliroides. Next base: position 88,925,980 of record NC_057865.1, read on the forward strand.
AGTTTGCCTTTTTTTTTTTTAAAGCAGGACAAGGAAGGAGGAGTTACCAGCAAAGGGCCTAACTGCTAGGAAGTATCTGAGATAGGATTGGAACTCAGGTTTTCCTGCCTCCTAGACAAGTGCTCTATCCCATGTAAGGTACACCACCAACAGAAGCTTCCTGTTTACATGAAGAGCTGGACAAAGGAAATTATATTGGAGCTCCCAGGGAAAAATAACAGAAGGCAGAAACATTTCAGGATTAGGAGGTAAAAAGGAAGCAGTGCTTTGCTCCATGTCTGCTCTTTGCTTTTGGTTCCAGTGCCTCTATCACTGAATGCCTAAGGCAAATGAGGAAGAAAGGAAGGGTAGAGTATATGTGTGTGTATACACACATATACACACACATAGAGAGATTTATATATATATATATATATATATATATATATATATATATATATTCATGTAGACATATATACATATACAATATAAAATGTTTATACATATACACAATACTGTGTACTATATAATATATACTATACAGTGGTAGATATATAAATATATACATATACACACACGCCAATGTATAGGTGATGTTTATATGCATATGCATACAAACATACACAGAGATATCACATGTGTAAATAGCATATGCACATTTATCCATATGAAATATGTATATAGATGAAATATGTGTATAGATGTGTATGTACACACATACACACGCGCGCGCATAATCAAGTTCAGCCAGTTAGCAGTTCTCCTACTTGGGCCCCTAGTAGGTCCAGAAACCTTTGGTAATGACCTTGGCTCCTGGTGAAGATCTTTGATATTAAATGGAGGAAGGCAGTAACAAAGAGTTTAGTACCTCCAAAGAAGCAGCTTCTATTTCCAGGGGAAAGTGGTGATTTCAGCATGGGCTCAGAAGCATTTAGTGTTCAAAGGGCTAGGAGAATAGCTTTCAGTAGAGTTGAAGTACTTATCTTAGGAGGGAAGTACCTTCAGGACAGTCTACAAGCATACTCAGTCTCCCAGACTATGGCAAATAACTGATTCTGGACCAAGTCACGCCTAGGCAGTGCCATCCAAAAGCAGTTGCTGTCCTTCCGTTCCACATGAATACCTTGCAAAGGTCTGTGGGGTTAGCTTTGCTTAGTGGGGCATGAATACCTGGGGTTTGGCAGGCTATGGGGGCAGGTCCAAATGACAACAAGATAATTCCAGTAGGTATTTATCTTACTGATAATTTGCTTCCCTTTTCCAGGGGGTAAACTTGACTAAAGCTCTTAAAACATACACTTGGAAAAATATATGCTTGCCCCTGCTGAGTGGACCTGGCGCCAAGCTGTTCCAAAACCTAGTTCTAATTTCAGCACAAGTTTTCATCCTCCTTCTCCTCCAGATGTGTCTTCCTGGTGCTGTTATCATGGGTGCAGTTAAGTAGGTTTGTTTGTAGAAGTACATAACTGTATTCCCCTGCAGCTTGATGCAGTGCATCACTTAAGCATTTCAGCCAACTCCCCTTCACCTTGCTCACAGACTGGCTCTCTTTGCCCTGAGTAGGCAAACAACCTAGGTGAACACTTATTTTTTTGTTTGTTTTGTGTGTTTTTTTGGCCAGACAATGAGGGTTAAGTGACTTGCCCAGGGTCACACAGCTAGTGTCAAGTGTCTGAGGCTGGATTTGAACTCATGTCCTCCTGAGTCCAGGGCTGGTGCTTTAGCCACTGTGCCACCTAGCTGCCTCATAGGTGAACATTTGTTAAGTTCAAGCATTCAGGGAATCAATCAGCAAACATGAAGTTAGTACCTGCTATTGTGCAAATGGCATTCATACTTGCTGAATGCTGGCTGAAGAGTGAGGATGAAAGACCTTAAGTGTGTCCTTTTCAACCACCTGCATGAAACGTTACCTCTAACTCAACCTAGAAAAGTGAATGAGGGCTTGAGAAATAAATGCACATTACAGTTCTTGCCAAGATCTGGAGAACAGAATTGGGAATCTTTATTTTGGCAAGGATACTGGCAAAAGCTCACACATCAATAAGGATGTATATGGTACACTGTGTGTGGAATGGGCAAAAGGAGGCAGGTAGAAATGGAATTGAAGCTGTCCTGATCACAGAGCCAGTGGGACGTGTGTTTTGAGAGGACCATGAGCAGGCTATTCTGCCCACAATTTCTCTCACTGCCTATTAGGAAATCTGAAATTCAATCAGACTATCTCCGTTGGTTCTTCAAAGTCTTTGGGTTTTCAAAAGATGGCTCTAACATAGATGTACATACCTCTGTGAGATAAAATTATACTTTAAGCCATTGTCAACTGATACCTTAGGGAAGATTCCTTAGTAACTTGCTGAGAGCAAGATAGGCATTCAGAAGGCTGGTGGAATGGCACAGAGTAAAGATACTTTAAAGTTGGGAAGGAGGTGGGAGAGGAAAGAAAACCAGGTTGGACTTCGCTCATTTCAACAATGGTCAGCCTGCTGGAAAGACTTATGTGAACTGATGCATAGTGAAGTGAGCAGAACCAGGATAACCTTGTGCACAGTGACAACAATATCATTCCATGAAGAACTGTGAATGACTTAACTAATCTCAGCAATATAATGACCTAAAACAATCTGAAAAGACTAATGATGAAGCATACTGTCCACATCCAAAGACAGAACTGATATTGATTGAACACAGACTGAAGCATGCTATTTTCACTTTCTTTCATTTTTCTTTTATTCAAGATTCCTTATGCAAAATTACTAGTATGGTAATAATTGCACATGTATAACCCATATCTGATTGCTTGCCACCTTGGGGAGGTAGGAGGGAGAGGGAAGGCTAGAATTTTAAATCCAAAACTTTAAATAAAAATGTTCATTATTTTTAAAAATAAAGTTATTACATGGTAAAAAAAAATGGTCAGTCTGTGGTCAAGCCTGCTTGAACTTAGCTGTCACCCAAAAACTATACCACTGGAGAAAGACCTTTTTGCTTTGTCAGTAGGGGCTCTTCAAAGACTAGGGCAACTTTCTTTCCTCTCAGTCTATGACACACCGTAATCCAGTTTTCTTCAGAAAGAGCCATGGAAGAGTTTGGATTGGTAGACAACTAAAGGAGAGTCTAGTTAAAGAAGTAAACTTGTAGCCAATCAGAACCAGGAAAGAAGCATAAAAAGACTAGTCCAGTCTCAATGACCTCTGAAGAGGCAACTATTGGTAAACTAGAAGCTTAGAAAGGTGATGATTAAACAAGTTCCCTGGATGCTTTCTGGATAAAGAGTTTGTTCTGCATGAGTCAATCAGATAAGTTTCCTTCTGAACCTCAGGCTCACAATCTTCTTTTCTTTAGCTTCATTTCATGGGCTGTGATGTGAAGTACCCCAAAGCATAGCTGGCCTGGAGTCTATTTGCTGCTCTCAAGGCATGAATGTTGCACACATCATTTGCTTTAATGTTGGGCATGGTATTTTCTCTCTAGTTGAGATATGTTTTCTTGAAATGGAATGGTTTGGAGAGGCAAAAGAGAAACCAGTTTGGATGACTTGGTTTGTCCTTTATTTTCATTATCTTTGATTTTGGAGGCAAAAAAAAGACAGGAGTGAGGGACAGAAAGGGGCAGGAGTAGGTCAGTAGTGATCTCCCTTTACCTCACTATTACCCTAATGTTCTATCATACTCTTGTCATTATTCCCTGTTATACCCTCAGAGACTGGTTGAGAAATAAGCATAAAAGCAAGTATAACATTTAATCATAATCATCATTCTTCTCCAAAAACAAACAAAAACCCAGAGCAGAGCATCCTAGACTCAGCAACTATTGGCCCATCTAGAACATCCCTGGAAGATGTCAATTAAAGCTACCTAGGTCAATGGTTAGTCCCAAAATCCAATAGAGGCATTTTCTAATATCTTGATGGATCCATTTTCAAAAGAAAATTTAATGCATTTTGCAATCAGCTTAGCAGACACACCTCTTCATCTCTGCTAAGGGAAAGAGAACTATTCATAGTAATTACCTAACTACCACCTCCCACACTACTTGTCAGCCTATAAATCTTGTTCTCAGTCTACAGTTAAAAGAAACCTGATGAAACTTTGTCTCACACACACACAGAGAAATCTCAAAATTCTTTTAACATAATTTGAAAAGGACACATTGAGTTTCATGAAATAGGGTTTGGTGTCATGGAAGCATAACAACAGGAAAACAAGGCCCTTATATTTGTTTGGAAAATACAGAAAATGTTCATAATGTTTCCACACATCTTCACCGTCCATCACCTTTAACCATTGCTTAATCTTGCTGGAATGAATAGCTAAATGAATGAAATATGAAAGTCAAGGTCTTGAGACAAGATGCAAATAAAACTAGTCATCTTCTATTTTACTGAGGCAGCTGAAAGGCAAGGTGGATAAAGCACTACATTTGGAGTGAAGAAGGCCTGAGTTCAAGTCCAGTCTCAGACACTTTCTAGCAAGTCACTTAGCCTGTTTGCCTCACTTTTCTCAACTATAAAACAGAGATAATAAATAATAGCACCTACCAGCCAAGGTTGCTATGAGGATAAAAATGACATATTTATAAAGAACTTAACATAATACCTAGTACATAGTAGGTACTATATAAACACTAGCTGTTATTATTAATTAATTAGTTAATTATTCCATGTCATTATGTATCCTTTGCTAATCGTATGCCTGTGAAGGAAGAGGTAGTGATAATTTGTCTTCTCTAGCACAACTGAAACTCCGTTTATGGCAGTGTCTTATGCTCTTAGAGCCTCATGGGCAGTTACATGGTGGTTCAAGGTGAGCCCCCAAGAATTTTCATGAACTCTGCTTAAGGTAGCCTGCTGCTGTTCTTGCACAGCTGCATTATGGTCCTGGAAAGAGAATCAGAGGATTTAGAGCAGGAAGGGACCTTAGATAACTTCTGCCTGACCTCATTATTTTGCAGATGAGGCCCAGAGAGGTGAATGAGTTGTACCTTACTATTTCAAGTAAGTACTGACATTATATATTTCATGATGATCAATCCATTGGGAATTTACTAGGTTGTCTAAATTACATCATGTCCCATGTTTCTTGTTATGTGGCTATAATACAAGAATGTTTTTAATCTGAGGAAATATGATGATCAAATTCAGCATTGACCATCACCTTTCCTCAGGACCATGGATAATAGAGCTGGAAAGACCTTACAGGTCAACATCTACCCATTCTTTTTTGAAGAGAGAGAAGAGAAAACATACAGAAAACAACACAGCCATGCTTTTCTTCTTATAAACCAAACCAAACCAAACTGACTTTTGCTAGTGTAATAGAGCACTGGCTCAAGATTCCAGAGGACTGAAGTCCAGTCAGTTCTGTAGAGAAAAAAAAAATAGATGAACAAGCAGTCCTTTGGAATCGAAGGACCTGGGTTTCCATCTCGGCTCTGCTACTTAACCTGTTTTACTCCCTCTCTGGGTATCAGTTTCCTCATCTTTAAAGCCATATGATTGGCTTAGATGGTCCTTGGGATCTATTCTGGCTTTACATCTTTTTTGTTCACTATTGATGACTTGTTGTATGATCCTGGGTAAGCACTTTGAGCCTCTATTTCTTTACCTATAAAATAAAGGGATTGGATTAGATGCCCTCCAAGGACTCTTTTAGCTCTACCATTCTAGGGTTCCTGGGAGATTTGAGCAGGTTTGCAACTACATTTCTAAACACTGGCATCATTCACTTGAATACATTTTAAAACCAGCACACATCTAAACCACAACAGGATGGCTTTTAAATAGAGTATCCAGCAAAATGGAATCTAGGATCCTCTATTAAAAAGTGCCAGGTTTTAGTCCAAAGTAGCTTAACTTCACCAAAATAGTTTTTGGTGCACACACTTCATTCTTTTGATCATTATCAGAGTGCCCCAAGACCATCATGTCACTGATGAAGGCACCACACCCACTGGCATATAATATGGACTGCCCTTCCATTTCTCTTCTGGTTCCTCAGCCAGCCAGCATGACCTTGGCAACAGCAATATAACAGATGCCTTGTTTGTGCTTTTTAATGTCTCCAGTAGAGATTTCTGGAGCTGGTTGCTTGGCCCCAATTTTGGTGGCAGCTTTTGAAAGAACCTTTCAGATTGTTTTGGGAAGTATCTTCCTTAGTGGACAGCCTTCAGCATCTCCCTGTCACTTTCCTGTTAATTTGCCTTTCAGGAGTGAAATTAGTCCAAAGGAGATCTTTTGAGTACTCTTCCTCACCTGAATGTCACACTCATTCCCAAATGAAAGGGTAGATCTCATCTTTCTATCAACCTGGGCCAAAACTGGTATCTGAAGGGCCACTTTTCTGTTAACATAGGAAAAGACAAATGGTAGAAACCATGCCCATAAAACCTTTGAAGTACTGTGTTGGGTATATTTTTGATACCAAATAAATTAATGATTGAATCTATTCAGAAAAGTCCCTATAAAGTCAATCAAATCTTCATTCTCAAGGTAAATTCTCTCTCTCTCTCTCTCTCTCTCTCTCTCTCTCTCTCTCTCTCTCTCTCTCTCTCTCTCTCTCTCATTGCTGATGTAGAGGACAAGGAAGAATAGCCTTCAAATAAGGTGCTTATAAGCCAATTTGTATGAGCAATGGCAACTCTATAATGTTTTTGTTCCTAAGCACTTTTAGGAATGCCTATAATCAGTAAATAATAACTTAAAAAAATACAGCTAACAAGTGGGAAGGGACATATTTACCTACTTCCAAGAGAAAAAGGACTTGAAAACTCAGAGCTCACTAAGAGGAACCAAAGTTAACAATAGTTACTTCTCAACACTCCACCACACGAGACCAGATAGTATATCGGTTCCCAAAGTGTGGTCTAGGGACCCAAGGAGATCCTGAAACCTTTTCAACATGTCCTTGAAGTAAAAATATTTTCATGATAAAACTATGACATTTTAATTTTCAATATGATAGCTATCAATAGATCTAACCCCTTTAGTAAAAGCTTTTTGGGATGGGAATGTATATCCCAAACTGTACTTACTTGAGAACTCTTTATCTAGAATATTATCTTTGGGACCACTCCTTACCATGTAAGCAATTCAGGGAGCATTCAGGAAAGAGAATTAAAAGAGGAAACACATTTATAAGTAAAGGTAAAAAAAGAAAAAGTAAATGGATCAAGTTCAACTTGGGCTTTCAAGGGAAACATGGTCACAGTTTACAAATAACTGAAGGATGTAAGCACAGAATAGAAATTGTTTAGCAAGCCTGCCCCAGGAGAAGGGAATGAAATCAACTTTGAAGAATTTTTGATAAAATGACCTAGGCTGCAGATTACTGCTTTGCAAAGGAACAGGAGAGAGATGAACAATGATAGTGAGGTGTTTTATTTTTCCCTCCAAGGGAAAGAATCTGCTCCTTTTTTATCTTTACCTTATAAATTTTATTTTAGCCATCAATCAGGGGGTCATTTAAGATTATATATAACTTAGGATATCTCCTTTACAATTCCTTTTTGGCCCATAGATAGCCATTAGAGCTAAGGGAGAGCCCTAAAGTGCTTTTCTGTCCATGTCAAATCCTCAATTATTTACTGAATGCCTACTATGTGGCTGGTGAAATGCAAAGCACAGTTGGGGATTTTTTATAATAGGAGATGAAGCTACAGTTTTACAGTCTGACTGGACAGAAAAAAAATCCACATATGTGAAATCCTCAGCTCCCAATCCAAAGCAATTTGCTCTTGAAGTCAAAGTTCCATGCCATGTAACTTTCTACTCTCAGCCAATTCTTTTCACTTTAAGGAACACTTCTTGATCATCAACTTTCTTAAGCCATAACCCCTAAATGAGCCTAGAGCAAAATCCTTATCAAAGATAGAGAAAAGTGAGGAGAACTAAGATGACAATCTTGAAAATGTCTATAATAATGGACTACAATAGATGTTCAACCATACTGAAACACTTTCTGAATTCTGAAGGATTCAGGGACCAGTTGAGTCTCCTAAGAACTGATAATGAAGTATACCACCCTACCTCTCAGTAGGAAGGTGCAGAAGGAGGCATACATCTTATTTAATAGTGTTTCATGTATATGTTTATTGAATTATGGAACTTGAGAATTAGAAAAGACCTTAGAAGCTATGTATTCCAACCCAAGAGAAGCATTGGTTTTGTTTTGCTCAGTTGTACTTGCCTTTGAAGACACTTCCAATTTTGGGATTTAGCAACACTTTTGAAAGTTCTACCATTTTATGGTTACTCTGCTTATAGTGCAATCAGTGATTAAATCCTGGATTTACAAGGAGGAGTTTTATTAGGATAAATCATTGGAATGGCTCAGATAGAAACAAAGTAACATGAATGAACATTAAAAAAATGTCCTTATTGAGTATTGTATCTTTATAACTCCTCTTAGTTCTTATCACTACTCCTTGAGTTTTTGTTTTGTTTTATTTCAATCTAGTTAGAGCCACATTAACATAATATGACCAGTCCTAGTTGGGTTTATGCATAATGGTCCCAAGAGCATTGGTAATTTTTTATTATTATTATTATTATTATTATTATTATTATTATTATTTGCAGGGCAATGAGGGTTAAATGACTTGCCCAAGGTCACACAGCTAGTAAGTGTCAAATATCTGAGACCGGATTTGAACTCAGGTCCTCCTGAATCCAGGGCTAGTGCTTTATCTACTGCACCACCTAGCTGTCCCATGAATTATTATTCTCAATTAATTGCTTTACTTAGCCATCAGGTTCAGGAAAAACTCTTATCCTCAACCTTAAAGCCTGGAATTAAGCACTGATTGAACTATAAACAGAGCAACATTTCAGAAAGGATTCAAGATGGAGATATTCATAAAATGGCATCTCAAACTTTCTAGAAGTGTCATTAAATCTCAAAATTAGAAGAGTCTTTAAAGGCCACAACAATTCCACGTTAAAAAAGCATCAAATAAGCCCCAACAATATGCCAGATGTTATATTAAGTGCTTTAGAAGCATCTCATTTGCTCCTCCTAGGACCTATTGCATGGTGGGTAGTTAGTTGTAACCGTAGTGGTGAACGCATTGAATTTAGGATCAGAGGACTGAGCTTCCAGTGCTACCTCTGCTTATTTACACTGAGCTAGACCCTTAGCCTTTCTGAGAATCCTTTTCCTCATCTGTAAAATGGGAGAGTTATCCTAGATGATTTTTAAAGCCTCTAGCAGGTCTAAAGCCTCCATTCAGTTCTTAGAACATGGCAATATAAACAGAGAAACACTATCCAACTTGGGGCCACCTTCCTTTCTATTACTATTTAATTCCTTGCATTTCTTTGAAATGTAGACTTTACTCAACTACAACTACAGAAGCCAGACCTGTTTTTAAAACTTTGTTTCAAGTTGGCAGAATTACCCACAATTGAACTCAAAGTGCCTATTGGTAGCCTCTAGCTGCAAATAAAATCTGGCTAGGATTTATTAGCTACTTAAAAAGATATTATGGAATCCACAAACAAACATAATAGGGTTCTGCTGATAGAGACATCAATTATTTCAGTCAGTATTTCTACTTCTCTTTTCTGATTCCTGGCTAAGGAAGATGCCTTCCTGGGATTATCTATTCACAAGTGTGGGAGAAATGAATGCTAGTCAGCTTGGAAAATGGAAAGAGTGGGAAGGTGAGAAAGTGGGAGATCGGGTCCCAGTATGATTTCATAAAGGATTATTTCCAGAGCTATGCTCAAAGGTCATTTAAATCTTGGGAGTCTGTTTTAGTTTAGAGAGTATTTTCTGATGACTGTGCTGTAGATAAGTAGCTCTAGACCCACTCTGGTTTTCCTACATACTGAGAATTTTGGTCCTCCCAGTGTCAGTAGACAACAATTTATTATTATATCTCTGTCAAGTTAGAATGTCTTTGCCTGTAACACATCATACTCAATCTATTTTCTTTGGATGAAGGTGGTAGAGTTCAGGCTAGAGAAGGAAACTACTTCATATATATAACTATTGTAGACACTGGATCATTTGGAAACCATTCTTTTAGGGGACACCTGAACCAAGTTGCCTGGCTGTGGCTGTTTATATTTTTACATGTCTCCTAGATATTTCTTGGATCAGTATTAAGTGTCTTTCTTCCTTGGATAGTGTCATCACCAAAAATTAATGTTATTTTTAAATATTCCATATGTACTATTTACTGGCACAGTACTATGGCTATGTGGCATTTAATGATGGAGAGGAATTATTCCAGTCACACCCTATTTATTTTTTCAGCATTCTTTCCATCCGGCTATTCCACTATAACCTTCTGAGCACATGGCTATTCCTGAATATTATAAAACATAGAGACCCATGTTCTTTCTTCTACTTCTTCAAGTCAGACTTATAATGGAAAGAACACTGGGCAAGGAGTTCGGAACCATCAGTCTACTCCTACCTCTACTACTGATTGGCTGTGTGACCTTGGGCAATTAATCTGTCTTCTCTCAGACTCAGTTTTCTCATCTGTCTGGAGCTTGGCCTGGATCAGTGGTCTCTATTAATTGTGACCCTAAATTTTATAGCTGTAAAGCTTTCTGACCCTTTCCCTAATAAGAGTATGGTGTAGTAGAAAACAGGAGGACCTGAGTTCAAATCCAGCCTCAGACACTTGACACTTACTAGCTCTGTGACCCTGGGAAAGTCACTTAACCTTCATTGCCTGGCAAAAAAAAAGGAAAAAAGAAAATAAAAAGCACTGTCTCTGGAAACAGATGACTTGGGCTAAAGCCCTGGTATTTAATATGTGTGTCACCTTCAGCAATTCATTTAAGTTCCCTGAGCCTCAGTTTCCTCCTCTGTAAAATGTGAGGGTTGGGTTAGAAGGCTTTGAGGTCTTTTCTAGCTCTAAAACTCTGATCCTCCCAAACTAAAAAAGTTTGCCCCAGAATCTTGATATAACCCTGATTTCAGGTTCATTTTCTGTGGGGACATCTTAGCTGGGTTGAATTAAAGTATTGTTGGTATTTTTCTAACTAATGTCCTTTGGACAAAGTGCAATGTAGACTTGGGATTATGCTTATGATGAGTATTCCTCTACGGTGAATAAAATTCCTGATTCTTTCCAGGTTACCTCATTATATTTCTTAACATACATATCAACATTCACAGGTTCCCTTTCTCCCCATAACCCATCCCTTTGGATTCAGCTTGAATTGTGAGTTTTTATCCTAGTAAACTCTTTACTTCATGAATGATTAAATCTCTGCTTTCCTTCTCAGCTAGGACAAGTCAGTTGTAGAGGAGCACAACTTGGTTTAAATGGATAAACCCCAGGTAAGGAAGAATGAGAAAAAAACCCAAATCCCTGGCAAACTTCTCTGAAGGAAGTGATTTGGGGAATTGGCACCAGGAGGCATTTTTAAATGGGTTCCATGCACCTTCCATTCCTTTCCCCCAAATCAATCAGCAAACATTTGTTGAGATACTCTATGAGTCAGGAACCGTACCAAGTCCTGACATTATAAAAAAAAGTCCTATCCTCAAGGAGCTTACAATCATTTTTTGAAATAATGTTCTTGGATCTCTTTTGTTTGGATATCACCTACATTTCCCCTTTCTTCCACTCCCATCCAGGGAGTTATATCTTATAACAAAGAATATTCTTTTAATGAAAGAAAAAAAAGTTAACAAAACTAACCAAATGTCAAAAAAGTCTCACTTACTCTGAGTATTCCATATATGGTTCCCCACCTCTGGAAAAAAAATGGGGGAGGCATCTTCTCATATCTCTTCTTTGGGGCCAACCTTGATCATTATAATTGCCACACCATTAGATTGTAAACCCCTTGAGGGGTCAGGCTTCATCTCCTCTTGTCTTTCATAGCCATTGGTCTAGCATGGTAATGTTGGGCTATTGATAAGTGTCTGCTGAATTCACCTATATAGGAGATGTTTTTGTTTCATGTGCAGGGAGGCTATTATTTTTTTTTCCATTGCATAAAGCTTACTTTTAGCAGAAGCTAAAAATTCATTGCAATGTTTGCCAAGCACCTGGAACTCTTCAGACAACATGCTCAAACCTCATAAAAACAGGGCCAATCCACATTCCCCTTAATATGTTTTCAGGATTATAAAAAGGCAGAATATTGCCAGGTGATCTTCCCTATTAAAATCCAAAGCCCAGTTTCTCTTGGTGAGTTTATAGTCAATCTTGTTCTTCCTGCTCTGTCAGACCCTCTTGTTTTAATCAACAAAGATAGGGAGAGATACAAAAATTCCTCACCACCACCTTCAGACAACATGGGGGGAGTTCAAGTTCACTGGGATGCCTGCCACAGCTAAAAGAAACAGATGGGACCCTGTGGGAGAGGTGGCATGATGCCCCATGACTCTCATCCTTGGATCTAGTATATGTACCACACCTACCATAGTTGTCCTCTTGCCTTCCCCCTTCCCCTATTCCTTTTAATGTAGTTTTCAGGCACTACATAACAATAGCAGAAAGTGGGACCAATAAAAGATGAACCAAACTGCACAATAACCTTGTAGTTATCCAAACCAGCTGACATAAGCGATTAACTTAGGAGAATGTGGGGGCAAAGCAGGATTTGCCCATACATACCTAAGGCAGCTTAGTAGGCCATGGAGAATAGAATCTTTCTCTGCATTTTCAATTGCTAAAATGAGCTCCCAGAAACCTGAACTTTGCTGACATCTTGAATTGTTCCTTCTCTACCAACCCAACCCACCCCATTTCCAAACACATATTAAAGCTTTCCTTTTAAGTACTACTTTATATATTCTACTACATTTATAAAAGATGTTTTAAAATAAGGTCCCCAAAACTCTTCATTTTCTTGCAGTGAAAAGATCACTGGGATGGGATGGGGTAGGAGTGGTGCTGATAGTACAAGACTAAGGTCAGAATGGAGTCAGCTTATTCAACAAGCTCACTAGGCACGTGCCCAAGGAGTTTCTAAGGCACCTTAGGTGACTTAGAAATTCAAGTTATCAAAATCCAAGTGGGTTGGCTCTGTATCTCCCTTTTGAGTTTCTAACATGTGTCAAAAGGAAAAGAGGTCTGCCTTACCTGATACTATTAAGAAGCAGCCATGTCAGTCAATCAGTTAACATTTATTAAGAACCTACTATGTGCTAGGCATTGTGCTAAGCTCTGAGGATTCAAAGAAAGGCAAAAATCCAGCCTTGCCCTCAAGGAGCTCATGGTATAAAGGGAGGGACAACACACAAACAATTATGTACACACAAGCTGTATAAAGAATAAATTGGATATAATCAGTAGAAGGGAGACAGAATTAACAATGATCAAGTAAAGCTTCCTCAGAAGGTTGGGTTTTAGCTGTGACATGAAGGAAGCCAAGGAATCCAAGAGACAGACATAAGGAGGGATAGCCCAACAACCAATCAAAAGGTACAGAGGTGGGAGATGGAATGTCTTGACTGAGGAAGAGCAAGGAAGATCTGGATCGTAAAGTATGTAGATGAGTGTAAGAAAGAAGGATGGAAATAAGCATTTTATTCCCTTTATATGTCAGGCACTGTACTAAGCACTTCAGAATATTATTATGTGAGGATAAACAACATTATGAGAGAATCCTTGTCATCATTCCCATAACCAATGACTTTCTATGGCAAGGCTCTCATTCCAGAAGTTACATTGTTCCCTCCCCTCCCCTCCCCTCCCCTCTTCTCCTCTCCCCTCCCCTCCCCTCCCCTCTTCTCCTCTCCCCTCCTCTCTCCTCTCTCCTCCCCTCCCCTCCCCTCCCCTCCCCTCCCCTCCCCTCGTCTCCTCTCCTCTCCTCTCCTCTCCTCTCCTCTCCTCTCCTCTCCTCTCCTCTCCTCTCTCCTCTCCTCTCCTCTCCTCTCCTCTCCTCTCCTCTCCTCTCCTCTCCTCTCCTCTCCTCTCCTCTCCTCTCCTCTCCTCTCCTCTCCTCTCCTCTCTTCTTCTCTTTTCTCTCTTCCCTATTCCCTTCCCTATTCCCCTCCCTATTCCCTTCCCTTCTTTTCTTTTTTCTTTGAGGGAATATAATTTCTTAGAAGAGGAAGGGCTCTGTTTCTTCTATATTCCAAAGATGCTAGCTCATTGCCAGTATTTAATAAATGCCCAAATATTTACTCTTTACACCTACTTCCCAAGATTTTGGAATTCAGGTCTTGACTCCAGTCCTAGCACCTTACCCACTCTGCAACCGAATTGTAAAAAGACTGGAAAGGTTTTTGGTTTGGGGTTCTTTTCTGGAGGGGGAGTTGGGGAGAAGTATGGTTATGAAGGGTTTTGACAGTCAAATAGAGGGTTTTACTTTTGATAACTGGAGGTGGAAAGGGAGTTATTGAAATTTATTGAGTAGGGTGGTGATTTCATTAGATTTGTGCTTTAAAACAATCACTTTGACAGAGGAGGGGAGAATAGACTAGAGTGAGGAGAGACTTATGATAGGGAGACCAACAAGTAGGTTACTACCTGTGAGGTAATGAGGAATAGTGCCATGCCCCCTGCTCAGGTCTCTTAAGAAAATGGTGGTGGAGGTGGTAATGACGATAGTATCTAGCATTTATGTAACACTTAAATGAATTAACTGATTTGATCCTCACAATTCTGTGAGGTGGGTATTATTAATATTCCCATTTCAAAGATGTGAAAACTGAGGCTTAGAGAGGTTAAGCGACCTGACCAATGCCACACCATTAGGTAGTGAGATACACAAATCTCTTCCTACCCCCTTCAGAGAACTTGAAGAGAGCCTATGTTTACTAAGCAGTAGGCCAGTGCAGGAACATAAAACTAATAAGCGTCTAAAGCAAGATTCAAACTAAGGTCTTCTTTACTCCAAGGCCTGTGTGCTCTATTCTCTGAGTCACCTAGATGCCATATGATGGAGGCAAGTCCTGGAGATGCAATATGGACCAACTAACCTGAAGAGGCCTGAAGAGCCTTCCCAACCTCTAGCTAGGGAACCTTGCTTTGAAAATATTTTGGTGACCTGGAAGGGAATATTTTTTTAAACTTTCTTTTTCTCATAATATCTTAAGACCATCTCCCAATAAGGCAAAAACAAAAAACAATGTTAGAGCAAAACCAAAAACGAAAACTGAATAAATGAGCTTGAATCCTTTGACCTAGGACAGGTCCTCAGTGTCCTGTGTTTTCTGGATGATCAGATTGTGTGGCATGTTGCCCTCCAGGTCCTCGAAGGATCCCAAACTTCTGTGCTCATGGTAAATAGCTATGACTTGCAAAAACCAGGAAGCAAATATTAAAATGCCACTGTGCCCACAGATACCCCAAGGCTTGCAAAGGTTATATATGGAATAAAGCAAGTCAGAGAAGGAATGACTCTAGCAGCTCACAAAGCAGGCACTGGTCTCTTTTTTTCCCAACACTTGGCAAAACTCTCTCCTTTTTTTCCCCTTCCTTGAGTTGCAGTTATAAGGATTTTTCTTCAGTTTCATGGCTCGGAACGATGCAATCTCTTCCTCCCCAACTTACAGCATGTAAACGATGAAATATTTAGTGAGATGATCAAAAACCTAGATAACTTCCAAATAATACTGAAAGATTAGCCATATTTTCCAGGGGGCATATTTCAGTCTGGCAGGGAGAAACAAATGAAAAAAATTGCTCTGGAGAAAGTGAGGATAAACAACATTACAAGAGAATTCTTGTCATTATTCCCATAACCAATGACTTCTGTGGCAGAGCTCTCATTCCAGAAGTTACATTGCTTTTTTTTTTCTTTGAGGGAATATAGTCTCTGGAAGAAGAAGGGCTCTGTCTCTTCTATATTCCAAATATGCCAGTTCATTTCCAGTGCTTAATAAATGCCCAAAAGTAATAATCATTTTTAAATTAAAATAAGCTCTCTGCATAATGAACCAATAACTTTTTGTTCATAGCAAACATAAGAACCTATTGTGCATTTCAGTTCATAATATTTATTATGTTGCCAGCTCCTCCCTTTTCTTGCCTCTTGCCATTTCTGCACAGAAAGTTAAACAGGGAATCACTTTTATTGTCTGTTACCTGGCAAAGGGGATCTAGGACTACAAGGGACCATAAAGATGATTTCACACAATCCAGGGTCTAGGGTTGCAAGTGATTTGAAAAGCCATTGCATCCAGATCCCTTATTTGACAGTGGAGGAAACTGAGGCCAAGAGGGGCAAATGACTTGGCTAAGGTAGCCCATATGGTAAGTGGCAAAGATGAGATTTCAACCCCAGTCCTACTTCAGGATCAAGCCCTCTCCACTCTGCAGTTTCTCAGCAGCAGTTGTAACAACAAACATTTAGTATGCATCTTTTCAATACAGCTCTCTCTTCCACATCACAACTTTTCCCATTGAGGTTTCAACATATTGCAGGTTGCCATAAGAAATAAATTAAATGGGATTTTTAGAGAGTTTTGTGGAAGCTGCAGACAACACTCAAAGCCAGCAGATGACACAGAATAAGTTTAGAAACTCAGAAATGAATAAAGTATATGTATAGTATTGTATAATATCAACATATATTTTCTTTTAATACTGTAATGATTCAGACTGCCTCCCTGGTACAAAGGGAGGGTCAAAAATTTTTACAAAGGTTTTCCAGATTGTGGGGGTACCTTGCCCCTAACACTCCCCTCCACACCTGCAATTTGAAGGGATAAATATATATGGTAATATGCTGAGGACTGGAGATGCAAAGATGTAAAAGAGGTGAAAAGTTGGGCCCACAGATGTAAAACAACTTGCCCAAGGTCTACTGAGGTAGCAGAGAGAGGATTTTAATTCAATCCCACAAGCATTAATCAAGGACCTACTATGTGCAAGGCACTATGGGGAAGGTAGGTGGCGCAATAGATAAGAACGCTGTCCCTGGAGTCAGGAGGACCTGAATTCACATCTCACCTCAGACACTTACGGTGTGATCCTGGGCAAGTCACTTAACACCAATTGCCTTAAAACATCAGGGGCCATTTCTAGTCGTCCTGATGTATATCTTGCCACTGGACCCAGGTGGCTCTGGAGGAGAGAATGAGGTTGGTGACCTTGCATAGCCCTCCCTCACTTAAATCCAATTCAGTGACATCACCTCCCAAATGTCATGGCCTTCTTCAAAAATGAAGGACAAATAAGAACAACAACAACAACAACTAGGTGCTAGAGCAGGGGCCCTTAATCTAGGCGTCCACAAACTTGTTTTTAAAAAATATTTTCGGGGGTGGCTAGGTGGCGCAGTGGATAAAGCACCGGCCCTGAATTCAGGAGTACCTGAGTTCAAATCTGGCCTCAGACACTTGACACTTACTAGCTGTGTGACCCTGGGCAAGTCACTTAACCCCCATTGCCCCGCAAAAAAACAAACAAACAAAAATATTTTCAAAACTGTATTTTAATATAGTTGGTTTCCTCTGTAATTCCATGTATTTTAATTTTCTGCCTTTAAAATGTTATTCTGATTAACAGAGGAAGAATTTATGGAATCTGAATACAGATTGAAGTATGGTTTTATTTGTTGGCTCATCTTTCTAAAGTTATTTTGTTTGTTTTCTTTCACAACCTGACTAATGTGAAGATGTTTTGCATAACTGCACATGTATGACATATTGAATTGCTTGGTTTCTTAGGGAGCGTTGAGGAGGGAGGAAGCAAGAAAATTTAGAACACAAAGTTTTACAAAATCAATGTGAAAAAAATTTGTTTTTTTATTTTTTTACATGTAACTTGGGGAAAATTCTAAACAAAATGAAAATTCAAAAAAAAGAAAATAAATTTAAAAAAAGAAAAAATGTTATTCTGAGGAGTCATCAAACTGCAAAAGGAATCTGTGCCACCCCTTCAAAAAAAAGAGTTTAAGAATCATGTGCTAGAGGGGGCAGCTAGGTGGCACAGTGGATAAAGCATCTGCCCTGGATTCAGGAGTTCAAATCCAGCCTCAGACACTTGACACTAGTTGTGTGATCCTGGGCAAGTCACTTAACCCTCATTGCCCTGCCCCCTTTCCCCAAAAAAAGAAAGAAAGAAAGAAAAGGATCCTGTGCTTGAGACAGAAATGAAAAACAATCCCTCAAGCAGCTTACACTCTACTAGGTAGGATAAATGGAAAAGTGAATCCATGATAATGTGAGGAGGTGAAGGTGAGCACAGACTACTAAAGGGGTGAGGAAAGGCTACCTAGAGAATATGCCACATGAGCTGAATCTTGAAAGAATCTAGGGAATCTAAGAGGTGAAGTTCCTCTGCTTCGCAATCACTCGGGGGTGCCACGGTGCTCCACACACAGCTCAGTCATGGCTTCCATCCTGGAAGTCATCTGAGATATCCCTAATACAGCCCTAATTGTTGTCACCTTCTTCTGATGACTGGTGACTAGATCTAAAACATCAGCATTCACTTTAGAGCAGGTCTTCTTAAAAGCAGAACAGTGTGATGAGGGGGAAAGGCGCTAGCTTGATTATCCTAATGATGTTCATAAAGAAAATAACCCTCAAAGTCAAACTGATCCATAGCCTACAAATTAATGTCCCACATCCAATTCACCGGGCACATGGTGGAAGAATGAATTGTTAAAAGATACACACACACACACACACACACACACACACACACACACATACACACACAAACCAACAACTATTTGGAGTCAAATGGAAATAAGTGTGATTGTACCTTGACCACTGGGCCAATCATGGAATTGTAAGGGGACCTGCTTCTTTTCTTACAATCATTTCTTAGCAGCAGCAACAGCAGCCATTATTTTTATTCATCTGCTTCATGTATGAAGATGTGTTAAAGCTTGGAGTTCAAAAATGGGAAAGGGTTTGGGGACCTGCCATCTAAGAGCTTACAGTCTAGTTGAGGAGATAAACCATATATCCAGGTGAAAAGAGAAATGAAAACTGATAGCATATGCTAAAACCCAAGTGCAGTATATAGATAAGTGCTGCAGGAGCACAGAAGGCAGATTTGGATTCCCATTAGCTAGGATTGGTTAGTGAAGGGTGGCTCTTGAAGGGTTTAGATAAGCAGAGAGGAATAAGCAAGGGAAACCCAGGCAGGGAGGGAAATGGAACAAGCAGATGTAGGATGCTGGGAATTTGCAGATTTGACAGGAGAACAGAGTTTGTGTAATGAAGCAATGAGAATGAAAGTTGGAGAGATGGTCAGAGACCAGATGGTGGAGAGCCCTGAATATCAGACTAAATGGCTTGGGCTTTATCCTAGATGAGTAGAAAGAACAAAAACACAGAGATCATTCGTTTTACGACTTAGCCAGGGTACCTTGTGAAGGGAAGCTGATCCTTTGGGTCTAATTTTCAGAGCTGAAAAAAACTCCGTCAATTCTTTGTTGGCATTCTGGTGACATTTTGCCCTTCTGTCACATGTGAAAAAGCCTAGCGTTTGGTCTTGAAACCAGGTCATGGATTCCTGAATGAATAGCTGTCAATGAATTTTCCCCCCACAACAACTCCACTATTTTTCCTTGCCCTTTCTTTCCTTTCAGGAAAACTGGCACCATTTTAAAATCTGATTATAATGGGTAGGACAAGCAGCAAGAGGAATGACATGAATTGCAATGGAAGGGATTTGAGTTATATTTAAGGGAATTAGTTGGAGTCTTTCCCTAGAGAACAAAATGGTTCAAAGTGCCAATCTTTTTTTAAAGGTAGAGGAATGAATTAGTAGAGCCTGTTCCAATATTATAACTGGTATTCAGAGATCTCACTATCATTAGGAATATAACTGCTTCAATTGACATTCAATACCATCAGCTCCATAAAGCATGTTTCTGTAAATATGAATGAAGGGCCTCTTAGATCCTAGAGTCTTAGCCTTGAAATTCGAACAATGAATATGGCATACCTCCAACAGATTTAACAATGTTTGCCTGCAAACAAAGATGAGTGGCATCTACTATTTTAGGACTGATTCTTTGTATGGACAGTACCTTAATAAATGCTTGGGGAATTGAATGGAATTGGATTATGTCCCCTGAAGACAAGGACCATATAGTAAAGAAGGTTCTGATTTGGATTCAGGTATTAGTTGAACCTTTAACCTAACACAGAAAGAGTATAACATGATAGAAACAATTGTTCCCCTGGGTTTGCATGGAAGGACAAAGAATGGGAATACTGTCTGGTAGGAAAAGCACAGGATTAGGTTTCTACTGCTGGGTATTCCACTAATTAATCATGCAACTTTAGGCATTGCTTAATCTCAGTTTCCTTACTTAACTCTACCAAAAAGTAGAGTTTTGATTACAATTGTAGATTTCGACCTTAGAGGTCTTTAAACCCAATCCTCTCATGGAGGCACAGAAAGAAGAAATGACTTGCCCAGGGTCAAACAGGAAGCATCTAAAGTGAGATTTGAATCTAGGACTTCCCAACTCTAGGTGCAGTGCTCTATCCACTATACTATGATGATCTTAAATATCTGTAAGTTCTAACATCCACTGATTTTACGTCAGCCTATCTTAAAGTAGTCAAGGGGGTATTTTATGACAATATATCTGATCTCATTATTGATGCATATATGCCACACTCATAATAACACAAGAAAAGTTGTACTAGATAAAATCCATGTTCCATGTAGTCAAAACTCATCTCCCAACAATGGTACCAATGACTGGTTTTTACTTTGTATTGTTGATCTCACACCATATTGAGGAGTGGGCAACCGTCAGGCAGAGATGATCAGATAAGACTGGGACTTGTGGGACTGACCATATTATCAGTTTAGACAAACAAGCTGAGAGTTTGGCTGCCAAATTAGAATAGACTTAAGGTCTAGAAAGCCAAGGAGTCCAAGAAAGGGTCAGAGAGTTTATAATTTTAACATACAGAAGTCGTCTGATGGTCTGAAAACTGTAAGGTCAAGACAGAAAACTAGGCAATTTTCTGTCAACCCTTAGAAAGAGTAGGGGCCTCTGAAAACCAGGAAGTCAGCCTAGGTGGGAAAGAATAGTCTCTTTTCCTCCTGCTCCCACTGTTGTCAAGCCCTTATCATCTTATGCAATAGAATAAAGGATTCTTTGCTGTCTTCCACCCACTGCAATCTATCTTGTAAGATACTGCCAGATTTATCCTCCTACAGCACAAATGGGATCATTTCTCCCCTCACCAAATTCCCCTTAATCAAACTTTCAGTGCTTTCCCATTAGACTCCTTAGCTCAGCATTGAGATTCCTGAGAACATCATATAAATGATTCATCCTGGGCCCAGGGTCATCCAGCTAGTAAATTTCTGAGGTCAGATTTGAACTCAGGAAGTTGAGTCTTCCTGACTTTGGGCCTGGTGCATTGGAGCCACCTAGCTGCCCTTCTCAAATACACCTTCCACTTGTCCCTTTCCGTATCTTTCCTCTGGCTGGCTATTTCCTCTACTTGAATGCTAGCCCTCCATGTGGATACTCTTTCCACCTGTTATTTTTTTAACCTGTCCTTTGAGGCCCACTTCAAATGTTGCCTTAGTCAGGAAACATTCCTGGATGATCCCAGTCCTGAGTGACTGGCTGTCTTCTGATCTTCTATCACATTTTGTTTTTAGCTCCATTAGTGCTTTTCACATATACTGCCCCATGTTGCACTTCTCTTATCTAGACTGTAAGCCTCTTGCCCCATAAATGAAGGAAGGAAACAAGCATGTATTAAGAACCTATCAGGCACTATGCTAAGCACTTTACAAATATTTTCTCATTTGAATCTCACAAATGCCCTGGGAGATTAGTGCTATAATTATCTCCATTTTACAGTTGAAGAAACTGAGGAAAACAAAGGCTAGACAACTTGCCCTGGGTTACACATCTCGTAAGTTGTTTGAAGTCAGATCTTCCTGATTTCAGGCCTAGTGTGCTATCCCCTGTGCCGTCAGATGCTGACTAAAGCGGCAATCGCATTTCAGAGGTCAATTGGAGCATGATTTCCAAATCTGAAAGGGATAAGGACAATGGCAACAAAAACCAGAACACAGAAGGGAACCTGGTTCTGAGACAGAAATTGTTTATTCTGTAGGTTCCTTTCTACTTTCTCCTGGGGCTGGACCTGATGATGTCAGAGTGCAAGGTCAGCCCCGAGTCCAGTAGTGAGTGTGGCAGAGAATTGTTCCACCTGAGTTGAGAGGAAGCAGGTTGCAGGTGTATTGTTTCTGGATGGATCACAGGAGAGAAAGGTAGGTTGACAGAGTGGTTCTGATGTTAGGGATGTGCCCCAAATAGTCCAAAACCTAATTGTTAACTAACTGCTAGGAGAACTAATAGTTTGGTCCAACTCTCTAGAAATGATTTCTATGTTCCTCTAAAAAAATAACTAGGGGACAACTACAGAGATTTCCTTCCTCCCTCCCTCCCTCCCTCCCTTCCTCCCTCCCTTCCTTCCTTCCTTCCTTCCTTCCTTCCTTCCTTCCTTCCTTCCTTCCTTCCTTCCTTCCTTC
This sequence comes from Dromiciops gliroides, assembly GCF_019393635.1. Classification (NCBI taxonomy): domain Eukaryota; kingdom Metazoa; phylum Chordata; class Mammalia; order Microbiotheria; family Microbiotheriidae; genus Dromiciops; species Dromiciops gliroides. The sequence goes on from NC_057865.1 coordinate 88,948,360, forward strand.
CTTCCTTCCTTCCTTCCTTCCTTCCTTCCTTCCTTCCTTCCTTCCTTCCTTCCTTCCTTCTTCCCTCTCTCCCTCCCTTGCTTTTTCTCTCTTTTTCTCTTTCATAGTATTTATCTTTTTGTCTCAAACCTATATAAAAAAACCACTGTGTATAAATACTATACAGATAAGACACAGAAGTGAATTGCCCTTGAGAAAATATCTACAGGCAGAATAGAAGTATTCTGTAGTTAGGCACTAGGACTGTCTCATGCACCCATTAGTTTTGCTTCTATATCTAGGACTCTTTACACAAATAAGTAAGCATTGTGTTGAAGCCACAGTGGGGAATACATTGCTCAAAGGCCTGGTAAACAAGAGGTGAGAAATAGGAAGAAAGAGGTCTATTATAAAAAAAATCATGTTCAGCAACAATAAATCAATACTTGGACTGTGTGTCTCTCTCTCCCTCTCCCTCTCCCCACCTCCCTCTCCCCACCTTCCTCTCCCTCTCTCCCTCCCACCCATTCTCACTCTCTTTCTTTTTTCCTTTTTTAACCAGAGTATTGTCTGAGCATTTTGCAATGTAGAGAGTTGAGGATAAGTAAACTGGGCAGGCAACTTAAGACAGTTTAGATTCAGGCAGAGTAATCAAATGAGTCAGTTTTGTGGTCCTAAAAATGTCTGGACGTCAGGGAGCCTGGGGAACAAATTTTGCCTCCAAAAATTAGCAACTAGGTAGGCCTGGAAAAATCATTTAACCTTTCTTGGCCACATTTGTAAAATGGATATAATAATAATAGCATAAACCTCAGAAGGTTTGTGTTAGGCTCAAATGAGATAATGTATGGAAAACATTTTGCAAAACACAGCCTTATCTGTCTCTCCTGATGGCCACAGAGAAAAAATGCTGGGACTTATGCACTTAGCTCTCCCGGTGGGAAAAGAATCTACTTCAAGGCAAATGAATTAGTTTTAATTTTCATGTCATTGTTAAAAGAGAGTTTATTTTTTCTTAGAAAGCAGAATTACCCTGTAGACAATATCCTGTGAAAGCCTAAAATATATCTAATTTTGTAACAAATTTAGCTGGGTGGAGTAAAGGATAAAGAGCTGGCCTGAAAACCAGAAACAACTGGGTTCAGGTCCCAACTCAGACACATTAGTACATGCCTGTTACATAGTGGACACAAAACATGTTTACTAATTCACTGCTAAACTGGAAAAGAACTGGAGTCAGGAAGACCTGAGTTATTTGTCCGCACACATTTACTAACTGTGTCACCACAGGTAAGTCACTTAGACTCTATTTGCCTTGGTTTCATAATTCCAAATAAAAATGGAGATAATAAGAGTATCTACCTCTCAGGGTTGTTGTGTGGACCAAATTAAGTAATATTTGTGGGGCAGTTAGGTGGCACAGTGGATAAAGCAGTGGCCCTGGATTCAGGAAGACCTGAGTTTAAATCCAGCCTCAGACACTTGACATTTATTAGCTGTGTGACCCTGGGCAAGTCACTTAAGCCCAATTGCCCTGCAAAAACAAAACAAAAACAAAAATAAAAATCCTCTAAAACTATCAAGGGGGCAACTAGGTGGTGCAGTGGATAAAGCACTGGCCCTGGATTCAGGGGTAACTGAGTTCAAATCCGACATCAGACACTTCACACTTACTAGCTGTGTGACCTTGGATAAGTCATTTAACCCTCATTGCCCCACAGAAAGAAAGAAAAGAAAAGAATAAAGAAACCGATCAACAGAGTGGAAGAAGGTCACACTATCAAATCTCAGGGAATATATTTTCAGTTTAAGAACCCAGGGGCTCAGAGATAGATGTATATTTAAAAAGCAAATACAGAAAGAACAGTAAGAATGGTAAATATGTTCCTTGGGGTAATGATGGCCTTCTTATATTTCTGTAAATTTCAGAATTATTTCTCCTGTTATTGAAGTATTTGAATGAAGAACTTGGTGGTGGAGTAGGCAGAAGAGGGGAAACCAATTATTTTGCCTTTATCTCTGCTAAATGTGGCTTAAAAAAAAATCACAACGTCCCGCTGACTGTTCTGAGCATTTATATAGTACCCACAATGTACTAAGCTGTGAGAAGGACATAATCTTTAGATACCATTGTGGTTGGATGGTTTTATGAACTCAGCGTGAAGAAGTATAATCATACACTGGAGTTCTTGGAATTATTTGTTAAAAGATCATCTCCCCTCTGTCAGTTAGTATGTATGGATTTTTCTGGCAAAAGTTTCTAAAGACAGAGTTTACCCTATTCAAAGGAATTGCCAACATGTTCCCAGAGGAGTAAGCTTCTGAACTTATTTATCCAAAATAGTGATCTTAAAAGTCTCTATTCTTATTCAATGCACTTCTTTCCTTCTAGTAACTTCGGATATGGCAGTGTTTATGTGAAAGTTTCCTACAGCTCCAAGGCTTAGAAAATTGAGCTAATTATAGTCTCTAATCAGCAACACAACAAAAATTGGTATTGCAGCAAGAAAAAAAAAACAACCAGCGGGGTTGGGGGGGGTAGGGCTCTGCATGGAAAACAGCATTGTTAGACATACTGAGATGTATGGAGAGTGACTATGAAATGAGATGAGGGTTTAGGTTTTGTTGTTGCTGTTTTTTAGCCAACACATTAGAACTTATACATACAAATGAGTTTTGTCCTTCAGAGTAGCCCCCATGGGAGGGCTGCAGTGGGCTTATTTTTAGGTATGCTGTCATTGCTTACCACATGTTTGGGGCTTCTTTGGAGGAAACTGACCCGATCTTTTGTCTTTTGTCGTTTCTTCCTTCCGGACAGCTCCGGTATATGCCCTTTTCTCTCCACTCACACAGCTGTGCCCCTGATGCAGGTCCTCATCACCTCTTGCCTGGACTGTTGCAGGCACCTTTTGGTGGGCCTCTCTGCCCTAGGTTTCTTCTCATTCTAATCTGTACTCCACTCAATTGACAAAGGAATTTTCCTGAGGCATAGGTGTGACCATGCCAACCTCCCCTTCCCCCCATCCCATACACACACTTCATAAGCGCCAGTAGATCCCTGTCACCTCCAAGATCAAATCTAAAATGCCCTCTTTGGCAATTAATGCTCTTCACAACCTGATTCCTTCTCACCTTTCCAGTCTTCTTAATGTTTTATTTCCCTCTGTCTTACTCTATGGCAAGCAGCTAGGTGGCACAGTGGATCGAGAACCTGGCCTAGAGTTAGGAAGACTCACATTCCTCAGTTCAAATTGGATCTCAGACACTTACTAGTTGTATGACCCTGGATAAGTCACTTCATCCTGTTTGCTTCAGTTTCCTCATCTGTAAAATGAGCTGGGGAAAGAAATGGCAAACCACTCCAAGAAAACCCCAAATGGGGTGATGAAGAGTCCTCACACACAAAACTCACTCTCCCAATTCTTCTGTATAGATTCCCTCTTCTCCTCGCTTCCCCACATGCCTTGAAGGCCCTCCTTCCTCACCTTCTCCTCTGAGTTTTTCTGGCTTCCTTCAAAACTTAGTTCAGATCCCATCTTGTACAGGAGCCTGTCCTGATCCACTTTTCTCAGAGTGCCTTGTGTCTATTCTACTCACATCTTGTTATCTTTCTAGTTGTCTATAATTCACTGATGTCAAACTAAAATAAAAATGGATCTTTGCTGTAGTATATTGATTTAGAAAACCATAAATTAGCATTATATTGTACCATATTTTTATTTACTTCATTAAACATTTCACAATTACCTCTGGCCCAGGTCACACTTTGGAGTCCTGTGGGTGTTTGCAAGTTTGACACCTCAGCTCTACATGTTGTTTCCACCTGTCAAAAGTTAACTTCTTGAACACAGGGGCCAGTGTCTTGTCTTTCTTTGCATCCACAGAAACTTAGAACGGTACCTGGCACATAGTAAGTGCTTAATGATTGCTTGTTGACTGAGTGGTTGACTTTAAAACTAATGTATAGGTCAAATAAGGCAGGGAGTCTCACTACAGCTCTTTTTAGTCACTAGACCATCAATTATTACCTAACAGGCTTTGTGCTAAGAACTGTAGACGCAAAGAAAGGCAAAAAGACAGTGCTTATCCTCCCCACCCCCAAGTGGTTTACATTCTGATGGGGAAGACGACATGTAAACTCCTTTGCATGTACTAAATGTATACATTATAAAGCAGAAGTGACTTCAGACTTTAAATGACATTACTTTGCTTTATTGCGGGCAACCAATTCCTTAGTCTGGAATCCAAGTGACTTTTTGTTGTTCTTTACAAAAATCAAATTCACCTTCAGAGAATAAAAATTTGCTCTCCTTGAGAATACAGAAGGAAATGTGCTTCAGGCACTAAGGACAACTCAAAAAAAAAAAAAAGAACTCCAGAAATGATCTGAGCAATAAAATCATCTTTAGGAAAACTGTAGCATTCCCTAAGGGGACTAAATTGAAGGGGATAACATTCATTCAGCTATTTTACCTCTACTGTGTTTGTTAACAGCTTCTAAGCCATGGCATACTGCTAGGCTTGGGATCAGGGATACATGGGCTCAAATCCCATGTCTGATAGTCAATAGTTTGGGGGGGGGCAAGTTGACTTGAGCAAGTCATTTAAGCTCCATGTACCTCAGATAACCCCCTAAGACTTGTCTCCATCATAAATGGGTTTCAATTTGCCTCAGTGTAAAGAGCTCTCCCTGGCATCCCCCTGCCAATGAAATTCCAGAACATTCATACATCTCTTTGTTAAAAAAAAAAAGCAGTCCCATGTTATAACAGGATCGACAGACAATACCCTATGTAACACGTATGTGTGATACATGGGTGCTGGCAGTAGAGATGCTTTGTAAAATAAAGAAGGTTTCATTGTCCCCACTCTAGGCATTCTCCAGGCTGCTTATAAAAACAGAACAGTAAGCAAATTTGCCAGAAAAGGTCATCTGACTCCATTGCAAATGAAAGTCATTTAGCATTTTTTGGAGTGTGGAAACCATTGCTCAGTCAAAGTCTCCATCTTTAGAGGGATCTTTTTTTTTTTTTCTTTTTTAACTTAGTCAGCAAGTTGGTAAATAACTGGTATTTTAGTTATGGTGTTTCATATATTACAGAGTCTAGAGCTTGAATCATTCATCTAGCTGTTTTAGCTTCTCCAGAGACTCAAAATCACTCACTTCTTTTGCCCTTGTATGCAGAGAGAACTGCACAGATAGTTGTTTCTCACTTAATGAAACAAAGCATTTTCCCTACAGTAATTTAATTCAATTAAAGAAAACAGCCTGGCCTAAAAGCAAAACAAAACAAACAAACAAAAAAACCCCCACCTCTGTGTCTGGTTATCTATATTAATCATCTGTAAAATGGGACTAGTTTCTGCTGACCTCCCTCTTAGGGCTGACATGAGAAATAGCCGCACTTCTAAATAATTATAAACCAAAAAAATTCATGTTAACAGCAACGATTTATGCTTTCTAACAAATTATGTATTTATCAAGGTCATTTTATGTTTTCACAGGAAAAGTATGTCTACCTGGTTACTAGCAAAATGCTGAACTGGTTTGACAAGGGAGTAGATGACTTCTTGGCAGGCTTCCACCTTGAGTTGTGTGTTTTTTTTTTTTTAATTTAAATTGAGAGGACAAACTTATCTTTCCAAACATGTCCAAACTAATTAATCCTCTATTTCTGCTGTGATTAGGCATGCTATCTCTGGGCAAATCTGGAAAAAATTCAGAACCCTGATCCCATGAACCCCAAGGATTGGAAGACTATATGAATACTTATATAAAATAGCCAAATCTCTTTTGTTCTTGTTTCTTTTTTCTTCTCATCCAAATCCAAATGGAATTTTCTACCTCCTCCAAAACCACCCATTCTTTGGACTAAACTCCTTCAGTCTCCTTACTTCTCCCTCAGTTCTGGACCTCAAACAGTACCCATTAAACGAATGATTTCATAGTTAGGGATCGATTTAGTTGATGCTCCTATTGTCTTCAGGTTTCCCTTTACCATCTGGTGTGTAATCCTAAAACACAATATTGTAATTTTGTTATTTGTCAGGATCATCATTCTCATTGCATTTATTTTGTATACATCTACAGGTTTATAGTTGCATTTCTTGTGACCTCCTATGCTATGATTGTGAGGTCAGGGATTATTTTATTTTTTGCCTCTGTATCCTCTGTGCCTGGATCAGTCCCTAACAAATAATGGATTGATTAAGTTTTTTGATTGCCACCTTACATTTATTCAGTCTTTTTTGTAGATGCTATTGATATCCTCCTCAAAAGAGAACAGATCTTCAACTCTAAGATTCTGTTCATCTAAAGCTAATAATATCTAGTCATCCTCAAAGTTGCTCTAGATATAAATTTAGGATCAATACAATAACGTGGCATACTGGGAAGAATTCTGGATTGGGAGTCAGAAGACTTAGCTTGGAATTTCATCTCCCAGTGAACTTGGGCAAAACTGCGCCCCTTCTTAGTCAATAAACATGTATTAATCACCTAGGCTACTGTCCTGAACACTGGGGATACAAAGAAAGGCATACAACTGTCCCTACCCTTCAAGGAGCTGCTGATTTAATGAGGCGAGATAACACATTGAAAAGTTGAAAAGAGAAGGGCGGGTGAGACTGCACAGTGTAGGGCATGATGAAATCCTGCAATCAGAGTGGGAAATGACTTTGGGAAGGTATGAGTTTCCAAGATGATTTCACCTTGTAGAATGATGGGTTTCTGGAGATGATGAAGTATGTAGAAAAGCAGCCAGGTAGAAAATATTCAGAATTCCCAGGGGTGGTGCTCTGCTTAAATGCTGGAGAATCAGAAAGGAGCTCCCACATGTGCAGAGGTCTTAGCAGCCTCCTCCTCTATAACTACACTGGATAATCTCCAAGATTGCTTAGCCAATGATACCATATTTTCTGAGAGCCTTCTCCTAATCTGAACCTAGATTTGGGTTACAGAGTTGAAGAGCAGAGCTGGCACCTGCATGGGCAGAGATGCTTTGGTCTGAGTTCCTATATGTAAAACAAATAGACAGCAGTTTGGCTGATGTGTTTAATTTGGGCCTTTTTTAGCAATCAATGAAGGATGGATTTAGCTGCAGAAATAGGAATTGGTTTTGGAGAATGTCAAAAATAAATGGCTCATATTTTAAATTGCAAGGCACCCTGGAGGCAATCTGGCCCAACTCCTTTATTTTACAAATGAGAAATCAGAGGTCCAATTTCAGTAGTACACAGCAGAACTGAGATTTGAACCCAGGTTCTCTGATTCCAAATCAAACATTGCTTTCATTGACCATGCTGCCCCTGGAAGTCATATTATGGTCCATTTCACCCATTATGTTGTTCATCCTTTGTTTTTGAAGAGGACCAATGACATCATAGGGTAATGTCTCGATGTGTGTGAATTGTACTTAAGTGAGGCACATATATAACTCTGAAAAATGAAAGGTAAAATTTCTTTTTTGGGTCCTGCATCAGTGAGTCCAAAAAAACCTCTCAATTCCCATAGCACTGACAGTTACACTCGGTCCTTAACTTGAATACTCATCAAGAATCATTGCTAGACCCAGGGATTCCCTATTCTTCCTCCTTGCTGTTACAGCTTTGGATTTCCTCCACTCCCCCTTTTCCCCTTCAGCCCTCTTTCTTGCCTCCCACAACTGGTGCTTGGTACAAAGTCATCTTCCCCACTCCTATAATCATCTCAACTTCACCTAGGGTTGGCTCTGCAGGGGCAGGCCTGGCAACATTGATAATGGAAGAGGCAAGGCAGGGAGGGAGGGGGAACCCCCCCTCTATTGCCTCACTCCCCTTCCACTGGCAGTGGCTCCCCTAGCCCTAGAATTGGTGTCCTCTGTAGGGCACTTGGCCTCCTTCCCATCTTCTTAGCTACTTAGCTGGAGTTTTCACCCTGCTCTTAAGCCCAGAGCCTTCTTCCCTGTTCTGCAGAAAATCCTCTGGAAAACTCGAAAGCTGTTTCCTTTGGAAAAGCTACATTATTAACTTTTCTGTGTTAACTATACTATCTACACAAAATCAGTTTGTTTTCCTGATTATTTCAAGTATCTTCACATAGAGTCTTACTCTGAAGCCTCATTATGGTATCCAAGTGACCCAAACCCATTATGGTGTGAAAGTAACACAAACTTGACCATAAATACTCTAGGTGGCACAGTGGATAGAGTACAAGGCCTGAAGTCAGAAAGACTCATCTTCCTGAGTTCAAATCCAGCCTTAGATACTTACTAGCTGTGTGACCCTGGACAAGTCACCTAACCCTGTTTGCCTCAGTTTCCTCTTCTGTAAAATGAGTTGAAGAAGGAAAGAGTAAAATTGCTAAAATATCTTTGCCAAGAAAAACCCAAATGGGGTCACAAAGAATTGTACACAACAGAAACAACTGACCAACGAGAACAATATTATCTGAGAACAAATTAATTAAGTCCAGAGGGGCTCATCATCAGGAAATGATTTGAGAATGATGAATTTTTTTGGCTAACCAGATCAAGAGGTCTGTCGACTAACACTGGCACAGAGGACTTGCGATGTGTGTTCATGAAATCAAAGGATAACAGATTGAGATATGGAAAGGACAGTGCACATCAGAGAACCCAAACTTCTCATTTTACAGAAGCAGAAGCTGGGGCCAGAAAGGTGAAGATGAAGATGGATGGAGTAGCTACAGTTGTGGAATCCAAGACATCAAGTATGTCTTCTCATAAAGCCTCATAACACCTAATACTATGCTGGGTCCTTAGGAGGTTAGTGGATAATAATAATAACACCAGGAATAAGTGCTATTTATGAAGTGTTTTACCAATAGCCAAGCACTTTACATACATTATCTCATTTAAGCCTCAAAACAATCCTGTCAGGTAGATGCTATTATGATCCTCCCTTGATAGATAAAGATGGTGAAGTTGACAGAGGTTAGGGCTCCTGGATGTTGTTCCTTGTTTTGCTCTCTTGAGTCAAACAGAAGAAGTCTATTCCTTCTTCCAAAGGGCAACCCTCAAAGTGAGATATTATGTTACTGCCATGCCTCAGTTTTCTCCAGGCTAACTATCTCTAAGTTCTTTGAACTTGTCCGCAGATCTTTTAGCATCCTGATGAGCCTTCTCTGAGTGCTTTTCATTCTTTTCAATGCCTTTTTTAAAAGCATGATGCCCAGAAATGAACACAAGAGGATAATCTCATAGATCTAGAACTGGAAGGGAGGAAGGAAGGAAGACAGGGAGGGAGGAAAGAAGGGAAGGAGGGATGGAGGAAGGAAGGAAGGGGAAAAGCATTTATTAAATGTCTACTAAGGAAGCTAGGTGGTATAGTGGATAGAGTGCCAGGCCCGGTCAGAAAGACCTAAATTCAAGCCCAGTCTCAGATACATACTAACTGTGTGACCTGGGCAAGTCACTTAATCCCATTCACCTCAGTTTTCTCATCTATAAAATGAGTTGAAGAAGGAAATAGAAAACCCCTCAAATATCTTTGCCAAGAACACCCCAAGTGGGGTCATTAAGATTTAGACACAACTGAAATGACTGTAACAATAAATGTCTACTATGTGCCTGGTATTGTTCTAAGCACTTTTTAAATTTTATCTCATTTAATCCTCATAACTATCATAAAAGGTAGGTTCTGTTATTATTTCCATTTTACAGTTGAGGAAACTGAGACAGATAGAGGTTAAATAACTTGGCCAGGGTCACAAAGCTAAGCAGTATCTGAAGCTGGATTTGGACTCAGGTTTTCCTGACTCCTGTGCCATCAAGCTGTCTCATTGACCAACCCCGTCTTTTATAGATGTGGAAATCGAGGTTCAAGGAGGTAAACTGAGTTGTCCAAGGTTATATAGGTAATAAGCAATAGAACTGTGATTTGAATTAAGGTCTTATGGCTCCAGAATCAGTGCTCTTTCTTCTATTATTTCATATATGCTCTGACCAGAAGAGAGTGCACTGGGACCATGAGCCTCTCCAGGGCTGGATGCTATACTTCTCTTCCTACAGTTTTTATGGCTGCCGTATCATACACTCATGTTGAATTTTCTGTCTATCAAGACCTCCAGATCTTTTTCAGATGAATTGCTGTCCTGCCCATTCCTCTGACCACCTATTACTGTAAAATGTTGCTAATAGCTGAAGGTGGAAAGGAATTGCAGAGACCTCCTAGGCTTGGGGTAATCCTTACCAACAGTTTAATCAGAGGTACAAGAGAAGTCCATCATTATGCTGTTATGTGTTGGGGAATTTCCAAGATACAGTGAGAGGGATGCTCCCAAGTAGAGAGATAAATCGAGGACTCTGGAACCATCTTCATTCATGTATTCAACAAATACTTTGTCATTTATGACTAGTTCTGAGGAGGGTCTAGCCTTGTTGACAGAGCCCTTCACTTTACTGGGCCTTACTTTTCTCCTTAGTAAAGTGAGATGTTGGACTAGATAAATAATCTCCAAGACCCCCTCTACCTCCAAATCCTTCCATGCCTTCTGAGCAATAAGCTGCCATCCTCACCCTCACAGTACAATAGGCAATCTCAGATTCATCGGTGAGATGACTTGCCCAAGGTCACACAACCAGGTAGTGGCAGAGATAGGCACAGAACCGAGGTCCTCAGACTTAGCATCTAGCAAGGCTGCATTGCCAGCTGTTGGTTAAGCGACTTTATGAGATTATTTTACTGTACTTTCATCATCTGGTTTTCCTGGCTTTATGTAATAGCCTTTCACAGCCAAGGCAAACATGAGAAGAAGCAGTGATTATCATTTTGAAAAACTGTTTTCTCATGGCAGTATTTGTCTGACCTGTCATTATGCAGGCAACACATTGATGCCATTTATGGTGAGACAACTCGATTTGTTTCACTTAGAGGGCAGTTTTTCTCTTAATTTTCAGAGCTGATATATTGGTTTCTTGCTGCTTGTGCCAATCGGACTATAATGTCTTGGCTGCACCTCAAGGAAAATAATTCCAAGTAACCAATAGTGAGGGTCTTTAATCTCTCTTGCATAGAAGAAAAATATAATGCATAGACACTTTTTTTTTGCTATAACCTGACAGTCAAGAATACACAGTTTGTTATTAAAACTGGGCTTAATTAAGCAACCCACACAATGTCAAGTCATTTATTTTCCTCTGCTCTTTTTTGTCTAAAAGTAATGAGGTGCCCTGACACAGTTTTTTTCCTCCAACAAGAGCTAAACAAGCACACTCATGAATGCTCAGTAATGGTTTAAGTATTGTGCATAGGACAATAGAAATCTCTTGGCATGGCATAAAGAGATGGATCTAGTCACTGAGTACAGTACAGGAACATAGAAACTACCACATGGGGTAAAACACATGCTCCACCATGCCCAGTGTCCTTATGCCAATAGTGTCTTCTCAATGAGACATGCTGGGGGAAAGCCGATTTTTTTTTCTCTCATTTGCAACCTTTAAGGCTAACAAAACTGTTTGTCTTAGTAGGTAGCTATTCAATGCTCATATATTCATCCAAAGTCATCATGAAGCTGTACAGGATTCAAAAGAGAGAGGAAGCTTTGGCATAATGGAAACAGTGCTATCTTCACAGGTAAGTGCTAGCTTCCTCACTGGTTATATGGGCATGGGGGTTTCTGAGTCTTAGTTTCCTAACTTTAAAAATGGGGATAATGATCACTGCAGCTAAAAGCAGCATGTCTTAGCTTAGAAGGGGCCAGAAAGAGAGACAGATTTAAGTCATGCTTCTAAATTATACAAACTGGACAAGTTATTCAATGTCTGTGTCTCAGGTAACTTTCTAAGGCTATAAATTACAGGTGAGTGGCTAATCCTTGTTGGTGGGGGTAGTTTTTACATTGGGAATTCCCTATGTGGATAAACTCACAGGTCCAGCCAAGAAAAAGATGCTTTTAGTCCCCACATCATAGATTATTATGAGGAAAACATTTTATAAATCATAATCTATTAAATAAATATGAGGTATTACCATGATTTGGGTGGAGCAGTAGATAGAGAGCACTGGGCTTAAAATCAGGAAGACATCCTCCTGAGGTAAAATCTGACCTTGGATATTCACTAGATGTGTGACCCTGGACAAGTCACTTAACCCGGTTTGCCTCAGTTTCCTCATCTGTAAAGTGAGGCAGAGAAGGAAATGGCAAACCACTCCATTATCTTTGCCAAGAAAAACCCAATTGGGGGTCACAAAAAGTTGGACATGACAGAAACTATTCAACAACAACATCATTATTATTATTTACATATCCTTCCAGTATCAGCTCTGGAAGTACTCAATTCCTCATGTTCATTACCCACTGTGTAAAATAGGATCTCCTTGTAATTGTCTTGAATCTAGCCAGCTGAATTGCACATTCAAATTCAAAGAGAATATTTATTAAGCAACTACTTTGGTTATATCATTTCACCCTCTTTGGGGATGTTTTGTCATCTGTAAAATGAAGTGTTCCAAGGACTCCTTTGGTTCTATCAAGTCTGTGGACCCTTTCCCAAAAAGAATATTTTAGGGCAGCTAGGTGATATAGTAAATAAAGCACCAGCCCTGGATTCAGGAGCACCTGAGTTGAAATCTGGCCTCAGAAACTTGACATTTACTAGCTGTGTGACCCTGGGCAAGTCACTTAACCCCAATTGCCCCCAAAACAAACAAACAAAATATTTTAAATACAATACACACACAAATATAATTACAAAAAACCCAACTCTGTTGAATAAAGATGTAATTCCCCCCCCCCATCTAGGTAACAGACCCTTTAAAATCTATCCAAAAAACCCCTTAGGGTACCCAATTTAATACCATAGCTGTTCCCTGATCTAGGTAAAATGTCTTATTTTACAGATGGGGGAAATTAGGCTGCAAAATGATGAAAGGACATGGCCAAACTCACCTGGCTAATTAGTAGTAGACCTAGAAGTAGAACCCAGGTAATTTCCTCACCATATTACCAATCACCTAGTTTCATTTTGCAACTTAGTAATGTCACTCAACATTAGAACAGGGGAAACTTTTGGGGATACTATGATCATTGGCTCTGTTTATGAAAAACAAGAAAATAGAAAGAAAAAAAATTCTTTAAAAGCCATCAAGAAATGAAATCTGACTGAGGAAAGAAAAAAACTAGTGAAATACTTAGCATTGAATATTTTAGTAAAATATAAGTAGCAAGAGAACTGCAGATCAAAACGTCTTTGTGTAATTTTCATACAGACAGTGTACAAAATGCTGCCCTTTGGATGAATATCTGCTTCAATTACAATAATAAAGTATGTAGCACCAAATCCCGCACTGTCCCAGAAGGACCACAAGAAGGAAAAGAGTTGTGTTCTCTCTTCAGTCTAAGGCAATGAACTTACAGGAACTGCTTTTTCACTTTGATGAATATTCCATTTTATTTAAGATGTATATTAGAGGAGATCCCAGTCAAAAATGGATCAAACATGCAGAAATGTTGTTCCAAGGAGACTATAGAATATATGAGGAGCACACTAAAATGCAACCAAAAAGGGAAACAAGATGATTAATCTTCAATATGCAGAAGAATGTAGAATAAGCTGAGTCCATTCCAGACCTATCCAAAAGGTTTTGTTTATTCTGAAACCTAAAGCCTCTTATTTATAATGACATTTGCCCTACACTAAAGAACCATAGTACAATCCCTGTGCAATGTATCCCTACTTGCACTTCTCCTATGAAAACCCCGTCTCTTTTTGGAGGAGGTGGGTGAAGGTGGTACATGTGAGTATGGGCATCCTCACAATGAATACATTCCTTCTGGGACCTTGCCTTTCATGCTTTTTGTCTGAGGGGATTCAGTCAGTTTAGTGGCTGGAACTATCATCACTAAAATGATGGCATGAATATTTGGGCTTTGAGTTGATACTATATTTCCAGTCTGCTTGAGATAAGGAGACCTACTCTCAAAATAATTTTTAAAATTAAAAAAAAAAATGACCCTCAAATCTTAGTAAAAGTCAGTCAACACACATTTATCAACCATTCACTGTTTCTGTGACTGTTTCTGCCCTTAAGGAGGTCCTGTTCTAAGGGGGAGACCACATGCAAAAAAACCCCAAAACACCTGTTCATACGTGATTTATAAATGCATGGTAATCTCAGAGGGAATGTATTAGAATTTGTGGCAGAGATGGAGAAGTTTAATCTGAATTTTAAAGATAGGTAGGGAAGCCAAGATATGGAGGCAAGGAGGGAGTGGTCCAGACAAGGGGCAAAAAGGAACAGAGTTGAGAAATGGAACATTATATGTAAAATAAAGCACATAGGCCAGTGGTGGGGCAGCTAGGTGGCTCATTGGATACAGCACTGGGCCTGGAGTCAGGAAGACCTGAGTTCAAATCCAGCCTTAGACACTGACTACCTGTGTGACTTGGGCAAATCACTTAATCTCTGTTTGCTCTAATCCACTGGAGAATCAAATAGTAAACCACTCCAGTATCTTTGACCAGGAAACCCCAGTATGGTCCACAGGGTTTTGAAGAATCAGAAACTGACATGACTGAACAACAGCCAAGTGTTGCTATGTAGAAGGGAGTAAAGCATAAAAAGAACTGAAGAGTTAGAGAGGGGCCAAGGTAGAAAGTGCTTTAAAAAGCCAAAGAGAGGGCTCCAAAAGGTAATTGGGGGCCACAATTTCTTCTACCTCTGTTTCAGTCAGGATGAAGGACCCCAGAGTATAATGGGGTTAAGTGCCTGGATTAGGACACACCTTCTATGTGTTAGAAGCAAGATTTCAACTCAAGGCTTTCTGACTCTGTTACCAGAGCTTTATTCATTATGCCATGGTGTTTATCCCATTAATGACATTTGAACAAGGGAGTAAATAAATGAAAATGATGACTTTAGGATGATTCATCGGACAGATAAGGCAACACAATATAGTAGAAAATCACTGGACTGGGAGGCCTTGTCCCAGATTCTAGTACTTAACTGCAAGGATTTGCTTTCTAAACTTGAGTTACCAAGTCATTTTAGCTTTTAGCTTTAGCTGTAAAATGTGAGACAAATGATAGATCCATAAACAGACTAATTATTAAACACTTAATGTGTGCCAAACATTAGGTTAAGTGCTGGTAACAGAAATGCAGGTAAACAAGACAATCCCTGCCCTCAGGGAGCTTACATTCTAATGAGAGAAGACAACACATGAAACAACTGGAAAGAAGGAGTATCTAAGGTGAAAGGCAGGGAAGGGGAATGTTCTGTATGGAAGTAGCATGTGTGGAAGTAGTGATGAGGATAAGGGAAAAGAGATAAGGGAAAAGCTGACTTATCAGAGCCCAGGAAGCCCAGAGGAGGAATCCAGGTTACTGGGAAGGTGATGGTTCTAGTAGAAGCTTAGGTGAGGTGATCCATTAGCTTGCTTTAGTTCTAGCATTTTATATTCTGAGCTGATATTATTCCAAATCCATATATTCATGGTGTTATATTTTCCTGTGATAAAGTCACTCCTTCCTTCTGTAACGATTGGAATGACGCCACCTGCTGGATACTTACTGTAGAGGAGTTCTGCCCATGAAGGGAAGGTCTTTGAGGGCAAGACCAGGAGTCAGGAAGTGACGCGGGCTAGTGGGAGGAGGAAGGAAGAGACTGGCGCTCGGTCTCGCTCTCTTTCCTTTGGACTCTGGTGGAGAGCGGAGCTAGAAATATGCTCTCCCTTTAATAGATAGGAATCTAGGCCTTTCTCTCTCTTTACCAAATTCTTATTCTCCTTAATAAATGCTTGAAAGTCTAACTCTTGCTAAAGCTTATAATTTATTGGCGACCACTCATTAAATATTTTAGACAGACTAGCTAGAATTTTAACCCTTAACAGATGGCTGACCACGAAGAGGAAAGCTAACCCTCAGTCTTCTTCTGATCTTCTGGTTGGGTAAGAAATTTCCCCTCCCTCTCCCTTTAACTGCTAAGTACTGGTGTACTGGCTGTGTTTTCCTTTAAATTTTTTCGAATGGACCTTTTAAACTCCCTAATTATCCTATTTTTGATTTTAGTCTGTTTAACCAGACAAATGGGAGATAAGATCATGTTAATGCTTTGTTTTTGTGGATTTTCTATTTTTCTTTTTATTTTTGTTAAAAGAGCCAGCAACTTACTCGCACAAGGAAATATCTCTCCCTCTCCCAACCATGCTTTTTCAGAGAAACCTGAAGAGATTCCTGCAGCTTTTCCCCGTTCTAACACTAATTGTTGCTTTAATTTTGCATGCCTGGAGGCAATGACCCACCCTCTAGAAGCTTTTAATCCCCTAGCACCTGGAGGCAAGGTGGGGGAAGAGGAATCCAGGCCTGAGTTCAAAATCAAGTGTGATTCAAATTGTGCTGGTCCCTCCCCTCCTCTCCAGACCCCACCCTCTACTCCTCCTATGGCCAAGCCCATAGCTTCCCCAGCCTGGGAAGTCCAGAGATCTGATGCGCATGCTCAACTTTTTCTACCTGCATTTGCAGCTTTAGGCTCAGCCCTTCCCCAGCCTGGCTGTGCTTCTGAGACAACCTTAGAAAACCCTTTAAATTCCAGATATGCTCGATTTGTTCATAATTTTGCTAACCTGCTTTTGTCTTTAATTAGTAATCTTATAAAGCATTTGTATGGTGGAAAGACTGACAGACAATATAGAGGGGTTAAAGAAGAAAAACTTAAGCTGAATAAGAATGACAATCATCACCATAGTTCAAGACTCTGCTTCTTTTGCCATGGAAGGGTATATATTTTACAGAAATGTAGAAGTAAGCAGCAAGGTATTGATATGAGTATTGGGGATTTTAGATACCGGAATCAAAAGTGTTCTGAATTCACTCAGAGTAATAGTATCAGTTCAGAGGTTACATAGGATTTCTATGCTATTATATATACATTTTGAAATTAATGGTATGGGTTTATTTTCATAGAGATTTTCATGCTTTTGAGATTGTGTCTTATACCTAGTTTCTAAAACAAGGAGAATATTTGTAAAAGCTTTTTATAGTCATGTGATCAAGTTTATATTTTATAATACTCTTATTGATATTAAGTTCATATTCATTTAGATTTCCTTAGTTTGAATTTCACTGTCTTTTATTGTTCCATTTGTATTTTCTTCTATTCATTTGTCTATCTAATTTTGAAACATGGCAAGATGGTTTTGATTTTATTATACAATGTTAATTCTAGGAGTATTGTGCTCCCATATTCCGAGTTGTTTGTTTTTGTTATTTTTTCTCAACTGATTATTTGATCAAACTCTTTAAAGCATTTCCCTGGCAAATTGTTTGCCATGGCAAGTGTAAATTGATTCTAGAAGTATTATTTTTGATAAGCATATTCCAAAAAAAAAAAAAAAGAGGGGAACATTTGTAAAAGTTTTCTTTTTTCAAAAAAAAAAGTTCTTTGAGATTCTGTTGTGCTTTAACTTGTATTTAAGTATGTTCTGATTTTTCACAAAAGTAATTGTATACTAAGTAAAAAAAAGGGTATTATTTGAAATTGTTGCATAATTATATATTATATTTTGAGTCAAGATGTATTCACATTTTTTGCAATCATTTATTATCCTCAATTTTAAATCCATATGAGACTTGGATTATGGGAACTTATCATTTAAGACATTAATTGCCTTTATTCTGAGTTATCAGATGCCAGTTGGCCAAGATGCCATCCAATCACAAGAGGAATACATGCAAGAGCAGACACTGAACTGTCACATGAGGGGAGACATGCATGAAGTCAAGGTATGGCCGAGGGAACGGCTTTTGACAAATGTTGAGGTTGGATTCTCTTGGTTTAATATTTTATTCTCTTTTTCCCCACAATGTTGTACAGATGGCTGGAAGTATTCATCCCACCCATCTCACTTCTACACCTGGCTTCTATGCTCCCTCCTATATGCCTGATGCCATGGACATCTCAATCCCATGCATCTGATTAAGTCTGACTCAGTTTCTTCCAATATGTTCGGTGGCATGGACATATATTCCATCCACCTATTTTAAGCCTGGCATACTGTATGGGTAGTACATATTGCTCAAGTGTGGGAATGCTCATATCCCATCATTTCTCTGTTCTTTTATGGTAACCCCCATAATTATCTCAGGTGTCATGATAAATACAATGTTGAATTTGGCCTTGACACCTGTTACCAATTATATTAGATTTTTAAATTTCTCATAATGGCATGAGGATAATTAGGCAGATGATGCAAAAAGTGATGAAACAAAGATAAAAAATTATTTTTAATAATTAATATCGCAGCAATTATCTTCTCAATTACCCTCCATAAGGGGGGGACTATAGTAATATTATAATTTTAAAGAATGGTTCAATTTTTGTTTTATTATATGTTTCATGTGTAACAATTAAGATTCTGAATTCCCTTAGACATGTTTTTGAGAACTTTCATTGTTTGATTTGATTATTGACAAAGCTATTTTAAAGTTGTGTTAAGCTCAATTTTGTAGGAAATTTCCTGGCTGATTACCAGCATCCATACCTCAACCCCTGAAAAGACTTCCATTCCACGACTACACCTAGAGGACATCTGAGAAAAGACTTTCAGAGACTTTAAATGAACAGTTTTGATTTGTTGTTTTTGTTGTTTTTTTTTCTCTTTCTGTTATAATATACACCATCTGTAACATGTATTCTCTGCAGAGGCCCTCCCTTTGCAAGACCAATGTCAAAGCGTCGGTTCATGAGGACAAAAAAAAAAAATCGCCCCTCTGGACAAAACTTTCCTCTCTTCCTTTTCTATATTGTTGTTCACATATTATTAGTTAGCAATAGTTATTATATTGTTTTTACTGTTCCGTCAAGGAAACATTTTGTTTCTTGAGGAACAACAGGGGGGACTGTAACGATTGGAATGACGCCACCTGCTGGATACTTACTGTAGAGGAGTTCTGCCCATGAAGGGAAGGTCTTTGAGGGCAAGACCAGGAGTCAGGAAGTGACGCGGGCTAGTGGGAGGAGGAAGGAAGAGACTGGCGCTCGGTCTCGCTCTCTTTCCTTTGGACTCTGGTGGAGAGCGGAGCTAGAAATATGCTCTCCCTTTAATAGATAGGAATCTAGGCCTTTCTCTCTCTTTACCAAATTCTTATTCTCCTTAATAAATGCTTGAAAGTCTAACTCTTGCTAAAGCTTATAATTTATTGGCGACCACTCATTAAATATTTTAGACAGACTAGCTAGAATTTTAACCCTTAACACTTCTGTGTTCCAAATTATTTTCCTCCTTTTTCATAGACTCACAGACTCAGAGAACACTAGAGCCATTATTCAGTTCTGAAACACAAATGAACAGATTTTCTGAATCAATGTAAGATGTTGATTGTACATTTCAACTCTGCATAATCAGTTTGATGGGGAATACTGTAAATTTGCATTATAATTCTTAAATAGTTTTAAACTTAATACAATGATTAAACATTTTAAAATGTCTCTACATTGTGGTAAAGATGGAAAACTAACACTGCCAAAACTCAAAACATGTTACTTTGCTGGCAAACTGAATGAATGGAAGCCATCCCTTTAATTTGGGAAGCCTGGAGAAGGGCAGGCCTTAGCGAGAATGAGGCCCATGATGGAAGACAATTGTGCTTGTCCCAGAAGTGGCAGCTAAGTGGTACAGTGCATAAACTGCTACACTTGGAGTCAGGAAGGCCCAAGTCCAAATCCCTTTCAAGACAGAAGTTGTGTGACCCTGATCAAGGTGCAGCTTCTGTTTGCTTCAGTTTCCTCATCTACAAAATGGGTTTAATGACTGCATTTACCTCCCAGACTTGCTGTTTGTTAAGATGGGGCAGGGGGAGACTGTTAGAAGAAAGGGTACATGGGGGAAGGTGGTAAACAGAAGCAAAACATTATGAGGGGAAAGGCTAAAGAAGAGAGAAGACAAACAAGAGGAAAAATAGGATGGAGAAAAATAGAGTTAGTAATCATAACTGTAAATGTGAATGGGATGAACTCTCCCATAAAACAAAAGCAGACAGTAGAGTGGATCAAAAACCAGAATCCTACGATCTGTTGTTTACAAGAAAAACATGAAGCAGAGAGAGACACACATACAGAGAAAAGGTAAGGGACTAGAGCAGAATCTATTATACTTCAGATGAAAAAAAAAAACCAACAGAGGTAGCAATCCTGATCTCAGACAAAGCAAAAGCAAAAATAGATCTAATTAAAAGAGATAAGGAAGGAAACTACATCTTGCTAAAAAGGTAACATAGACAATGAAGTAATACCAATACTAAACATATGCACCAAGTGGTATGGCATCCAATTTGTAAAGAAGTTAATTGAGTTACAGGTTCATGACCAAATAAGACATAGTGTAATGAAATGTAAAATAGATAATTTTGATTATATTAAATTTTAAAAGCTTTTACACAAACAAAACTGATGCAACCAAGATTAGAAGGAAAGCAGAAAACTAGGAAATAATCTTTATAGCAAGTGTTTCTGATAAAAGCCTCATTTCTCAAATATATAGTGAACTGAATCAAATTTATAAGAATACAAGCCATTCCCCCATTTTAAATGGTCAAAGGATATGAACAGGTGATTTTCATATAAAGAAATCAAAGAGGACTGCAAATTAAAACAACTCTGAGGCACCACCTCACACCTATCAAATGGGTGAATATGACAAAAAAGGAAAATGATAAATGTTGAAGAGGATGTTGGAAAATTGGGATACTAATGAACATTGTTGGTGGAGTTCTGAACTGATCCAACCATTCTGTAGAGCAATTTGAAACTATGCCCTAAAGGCAACCAAACTTTACATACCATCTCTGATTCAGAAAGACCACTACTACGTCTGTATTCCAAAGAGATCATAAAAAAGGGAAAAGGACCTTCATGTATAAAAATATTTATAGCAGTCCTTTTAGCGGTTGCAAAATACTGGAAATTGAGTTGATACCCATCATTTGGGGAATGGCTTAACGAGCTGTTATATATAAATGTAATGGAATACTATTATGCAATAAGACAGATGAACAGGCAGATTTCAAAAAAACTTGGAAAGACTTGTATGAACTGATGAAAAGTGAAAGGAGCAGAACCAGAAAAACATGGTATACAGTATCTGCAACATTTTGTGATGATCAACTATGAATGACTCAGCTCTTCTTAGCAACATGATGATCCAAGACAACTAAAAGGACTCATGAAGGAAAATGTTATCCACATCCAGATAAAGAATTGATGAACTCTGAATGCAAATTGAAGAATACTTTTTCCACTTTATTCTTTTTTGTGGTTATTTTCCTTTTGATCGGTTTTGTCTTTCACAACCGTGACTAATATGGAAGTATATTTTATAAGATAGCACATTTATAACCTATATGAAATTGACTACCATTTTCAGAAGGGGAGAGTGAAGGGAGGGAGGGAGGGAGAAAAATTTGAAACTCAAAATCTTATAAAAATTAATGGTACAAATCATCTTGACATGCAATTGGGAAAAAATAAAATAATATTTTAAAATGGATAAAATGAGACAATATTTTAAAGAGATTTGTATTCCTTGAAGAACTATATGAATGCTAGCTATTATCCCAAAGCTCATCACATTCTTCCTAGGATGTTTAGGTAGTAATGCTTTCTGTTTATTGCTATAGATGCCCATTTCCTCCTTATTACTGTTATTTGATTATTTGAAAAAAAGGAAGGGAAAAAGGCATATTACAATATTTCTCAGCTCCCTAGCATTTGTGGTAGTATTGCCCTTTTATTTCTTTGCTTGTGTGCTACATCTCACTAATGGCAATGTAGATTTTTCCAGCCTAGAGCTCTGGGAGTGGAAGAAATCATCTAAATGACAAATCCGTTCTTTTTCATTGGGAAAATACCTAGATTTGGCAATTCACGTTGCACCATCTTTCAACATTTGTCACCAAATGTCTTCACGTAGAGGGTATCATTTAGGTGACTATGACTTGGTAAACTAGAATGTAATCTATGCCTTTAATTTAGGGAGGTGAGAACATCGCCTCTCCAGAAGTGTTCCAGTTTCAACTTGGAGAGCACATCCAAGGTGTTCACAGAGAAATGTAGATATAAATTCCTTGTGGGTGGGAGATATTTTGGTTTTGTGTCCCTAGGGATTAGGACAGTGCCTTGTAACTGTACCTTGTACCTGGAAGAACCTGTGATTTTAATGCTTTAAGAAATCCCAACAAAAGTTGAGAACTATCTTTACATGTAACGGAAAAAATAAAATATCTCATAAAAAAAAAAAAAAGAAATCCCCATCTGAGGAAATTCCTTTTATGCATCCAGATTTGTATCTTCTCTGAAACTGAAGAGAATAGCCTAGAGCACTGAAGGTTAAGTGACTTTCTCTGTGTCTCAGTCATTGTATGAAACAGGTGGGACTTGAATTCAGCCTTCCCTCCCACTCCCCCCTCCCCCCCACACACTTCAAGGACAGCTTATTTTCCACTGTGCCATGTTGGCTCTGTCTTGCACATGATGCATTAATAACAACATACACTTCTGTAGTGCTTTAAGCCTTGCATAATGCTTTCTATCCATTATCTCAGTCTTCAGATCTTCACAACAACCCTGTGAGGTAGGTGCTATTATTATCTCCATTTTGAAAAAGAGACTCAGTTTGAGCCTCAGAGAAATTGCAACGTGCGGAGGGTCAAAGAGCTGTGTCTGAATGGGTTTTCAAATCCAGGTTTTTCTAACTCAAAGTCCACTCTACAGCAATGAATGGATTGTTATTTCCACAAGTTTTGGAATTGCTGGTGTGGGAACTCTCTCCACCAGGCAGACATAACCTATCTACATCTCTGTAGATAATGGCAAGCAGCAGCCTATGGCATTTGCCTTAGGTCACACACTGGCATCAGAAGGAGGATTTAAGCCCACCTCTTCCTGACTACAAGCACTCTCTCCTCTCCATCTTGCTTCCTTTGAAATGCAGCATTATATATGCATATCTTAAGCACATACCAGGAGCTAAATAGATGATTGCTGAGCTGAATTGTATTGAAGTGGAATTAAAATTGTAGAATGTTAGCAGCTGAAGGGATCTTAAGATAACCTACTTCAGCCTCTTCATTTTTTAGGTGAAGAAAGTAAGGATCACACTTACTTATCTGAGTTCACACACCTAATTATTGGCAAAGCCAGCATGATCAGTCAAGCAACCAATGGATATGGTCTGAATGCCTGTTATTCACAAGGCTTTATAAACAAGATTGCCAGATCCTGCTTGAGTGCTGGACAGCTTAGATCGTGCAATAGGATAGAGCACCAGGCTTGGAATCAGGGAGACTCTTCTTCCTGCATTCAAATCTGGCCTCAGACACTTATTAGTTGGGTGACATTGGGCAAGTCACTTAACCCTATTTGCCTCGGTTTCCTCATCTGGAAAATGAGCTGGAGAAGGAAATGGCAAACCACTCCAGTACTTTTGCCAATAAAACCCCAAATAGGGGGTTCAGATACAACTGAACAACACCTGAGAACTACACCCTTAAGTTAATGACAAAATCCAAAACCACGTATATAACTTGGCATGTCAAATCATGACCAGAAAGGGGTAATCAAGGAATCTTAAAAATGTAAAGTCAGAGAGTTCAATCAAAATTGTGGACTCTGAACATAATAAGTATTGTGACATAATGTAAATGATATAAATGAATGCACTTAGAGACAGGACATTTGGACTCAAGAAACTGATCCAATATTTGAGGAGATAGAAGAAACCATCAGGCTAATATTAGCCCAACTCTTTCATTTTAGGAATAGACTTAGAGAGGTTATGTGACTTACCCAAGGTCAAAAAGTCACAGAACCAGGAAATAAATCCAGGTCTCCTTGTTCTACATCCAGTGTTCTTTTCAGGAACTGACTCCATTCACTAAGTGTGTCACTTTGGGAAAATAACTCAATCTCATTGAGCCTCATCTGCAAAATAGAGAGAGTAATGCTGGTCCTACTTACTTTGTTGTTGTGGGGAAAGAACCTTGTAAACCATAAAGTATTAGAGAAATATGAGCATTTAACTCAGGCATCTTGTTGCAGGAAGATGAATACTAGATTTGGAGCCGGTATACTTGGATTTGAATACTAGACCTTGTTCTTGAGTCACTTTTAGTTGTGTCCAACTCTTCATGACCCACTTGGGGTTTTCTTGGGAAAGATACTAGAGTGGTTTGCTATTTCTTTCTTCAGCTTATTTTGATACTAGATTATCTTTCACCATTTCCTTCTCTAACTCATTTTATAGATGATGAACTGAGGCAAAGAGAATTAAGAGACTTGCTCAGTGTCACACAGCTAGCAAGTTTCTGAGTCCAGATTTGAACTCAGGAAGATGAGTCTTCTTGACTTCAAGTCTGGCACTCTATTCACTATGCTGAATTCTAGCTCTGCCACAAACTACAGTGTGACTTTGAACTCTTCTCTTTTAGGGGCATGGGGTTCTTCATCAGTAAAATGAAGAATTGAATTAGATTAATACCAAGGTCCTTTGAAGCACTAAGATTTTATTTTCTTACTTCCAAAGTTGTCTCTTGAGACAGGCCAAGTAGTCCTTCCAATTTCTTGAAGGTCCTAACCAATCCATACATCAGTGAAATGATTTGGTTAGACATAAGAAAAAATATTTAGCAGAATATACTATATGGGACAATGAATATGTTATCAAGGTAATCCAGTCTACAGAAATTCATTTAGCAAAAGTATTTGTCCAACTAGTCTCTCTTTTCTCTGACTTCCTTTCCATGAGAGCAAGAGTCAAGAATTATTTGATATGGCTGGGCTAGATGATGTTCAAGAATATTTTTTTTTAATTTTTTTTTTACCTCATAGACACCCAGATGGTTAAAATATCTATGTTCTCAGAACAAAGTGATTAAACAAATATGGAATGCTCTGGACAAAGCCAAAATTTCCTCTACCCATCAGTGACTGCTTATGTCCCCATTATAGGCCAACCTCATTTTTGAAGTGTGACATGTGAGAAGAATACAGCATTTGAAATAAGATGATTGGAGTTTGAATTCTGATTCTGCTGTTTCACTACCTCTCTGTCCTTGGACAAGTCACTTAATGTCTCTGAGCACTGTGAAATAGTTTGGCTGACATGATCTCTAAGATACTTCTCAACTCTATATCAATTATCCCATGGGGACTGAAGTAAGTTATATACCACCTGGCCAGTGGGAGAGTATAATCTCCCAGTGGAATAGCCTAATTAAGTAATTACATGTCTATGCATCATGTGAACAATTTAACAACAGAATCAAAGTGCAAACTGACAGCAAAAACTGAGTTGACAATTACAAGGGAAGCAATATAGAAATGAAAGAGGGGATGAATTATGGAATCTTTCAGAAATAAAAGTGATCACACAGTTATCAAGTGGACAGGTGTCTTAACCAGGGGAGAAGTAAGAGGTGAGTAAAAGAACTTGAAGCCTAGTTTATTCAGGAGAAATATAAACCAAATCAGGGCAGGATCAGAGCAGAAATGAAGGAAAGAGACTTATAGAGAACAGGGCTGCCAAAGATCACTTGTAGTACCATAGAGTGTAGGATTGGACAAGATCATGCAATCCAACCCCTCACTTTACAGATAAGGAAACTGAGACTCAGGGAGATAAAGTAACTTGTGCAAGGTTACTAGAATGTAAATTAAGGAACCTTGGATGTATACCCAGGTCTTCTTATTCCAGACCAAGTGCCTTTTTCTCAGCCACTGATTAGCTACAGGCAGCTCAGATACCCACACATACTATGACTCTTCTTTACAGGTTAGCATCACTCAGTATTTAATGTCTACTTGCCTCATATATGTTGACTTGGGCTCCTTCTGGTTGGGGAAATGAATCCCCAGCAGTATTATTGTCTGCCTAGAATTCACCATTATACTATTTCTATCTTTAAATTGTAACCATGACACAGGAGGGATTGGAGATAAAGTGGAAAAATAAATGGGAAAAGAAAACCAGAAGAGGAAGATAAGGAGGAAAAAATAAATAGGGAGAAAGAAAAGCAAAACTGTTTTAGAGAGACTGTCATGTGCTTGTGTCAGTTTAAAAAAAGATATATAATAGTCTCAATTTAATATACTATAATAGAATTAAGCATATTTGTCCCCCTCTGGCTGTGAGAAGGTCCCCTAGCCAAAACAGTAATTTTAAGCTCATTTTCAGTAAGTAGAATATATTATCACTTTAGGGCTTTTTGTATTTAGTTCTGCTAATACTATCTATGATACAGCAATATCACATATTACTACTGGGCAAATCTACTGAAAGTTATAATAAAATTCTGTGGCCTTGTGTTTCTCTGAATTTGGATCTTACACCATGTAAAGGAACAAAAATGATGCATTTCTATGAAATAATTTAAGTCATCTCTTCTTTCTCTTCTTTTTCTTTTCTTTTCTTTTTTTTTTTTTTACAAAACAAAGGTGTGCATACCCAGAGCTGTAGTGAAAAAAGACTATTCCTAGTGCCCTGAGAAGCCTCTTTTGACTAGAAACTTGGGGCTACATTGGTATATTTCAATACTGAGCAGGAATCACTTTTGCATAAGTGTGCATGGATATGACTCTTTGAATAGATGTCTTTCCTGATCCAGGATGTGATAATCCTGAAAATTTGTTATCAATGCCATACATGTCAAGCCTTGGTTTGGTTAAAACTGTAGTATATTGCTCTAATTGGTTAACATTATATATTTGTGTATATAAGTGTATATGTATGCATGTGTGCATTTATACATACACACACACACACACACACACACATATATATATATATAGAGAGAGAGAGAGAGAGAGAGAGATGGAGAGAGTGGAGGCAGGCCTAGAGGCACTTGAACTCAGTATGCAAATGTATGTAAATAATCTACCCCTCTGGCACTCTGAAAAAATACATTAGCACAACATAATCAGATTAGACTTTAATCTTGGCAAAACATCAGACCTCACTGGAATTGCAAGAGGTTTTACAATCTATTCCTCTGTCTTCAGAGAATACCACAATCTCCCCAACAAAAATGGATCTTTAAATGTAATCAGTTGAGAGAGGCTAGTAGGAAATGCTATGTACTTTGGCAATCTGACAACTCTACTTGCCTCTGCTATATCGCTAATATGAGTATGGTTGTACAGAAGAAAGTACTGAATTATGTGAGACAAGAAAGAACAAACTAAAAAGCTTCTTGAATAGTGGTTGGCTATTCTAGTATTCTAGTTACAGAATTATGGGACTTGAGGAAGAGCCAAATAAAAAGCAACATAAAATAGTAGCTAGAGAACTGGACTTGGAAGCAAGAACATACGTTGACTATGTAACCATGAATAAATCACTAAACTTCTCAGTGTCCTAGACAACTCTCTAAGAATTTAAATTCTAGAGAAGTTACCAATGTGCACTAGAGATGATGGTTTTCACAATGAGCATTCCCATATAAATGAAAAGTCTAGACAAAAACAAAGGAAGAACTAAACCCAACAGAATGTTCCTGTGGCTTCACCTTAATACAAATTTCCCTTTTCCCAATCTCATGAGGGAATTTAACATCCATAAGAAAAGAAGGTACCCCAAAGAGCCTGGTTTTAATTAGAACTCTGGGAACAGTTCTCCAGGCTCCAACATGGGTGATGAGGTACTCTTAAGAAAGCCATTTTCTCAGAGTCCCTGAGAAAGGCCAGAGAAGATACAAAAGTCTACCCTTGAGAACCAGGTGCCAAATCTTTCTAGAACATCTACATGATGGAAAAGTGACCCATAGAAATCAAATGAACTTCCACCTGAGCAGCATGCTAACCATCAGCAGAAGGTATGCTGCTATGTTATTCCATATTTTTAAAAAATCACATTTCCTTCTTCAGTAGATTTTTCGGTTTTCCTTTTAGCTGAATTGGTCAATCTGGGTCACTTCTTCCAATTATTTCCTTTCCTGATATTCTAGAATAATTCAAAAAGAGATTGAGGGGGCAGCTAGGTGGCACAGTGGATAGAGCACCGGTCCTGGATTCAGGAGGACCTGAGTTCAAATCCAGCCTCAGACACTTGAAACTTACTAGCTATGTGACCCTGGGCAAGTCACTTAACCCCAATTGCCTCACCAAAAAAAAAAAAAAGAGAGAGAGAGAGAAAGATTGAGATAGCCCTTGTTTTCTTTCCTTTTTCTAAGCTTTAAGGTACATTGTTCTTGTCAGGGGGTCTTGTTTTATTCCTCAGTATCTCACCTGGGCACATATGTGGTGTGGTGAATAGAACACTGAGCCTGAGACAGCTAAACAACATTTCACTTGGCATAAGAGTTTTCTTTGCAGATTTCACAAAAGGAGATCATTAGCCCCTATCATGGGCAAGACTCTCCATCCAAATTCTACTCCAATGCCCCATTCTTAGACATCGCAAGGGTTTCATAAATGTTTATTGAAATGAACTCATGAAGAGATGATGCCAGAGAGTATCTAGAGGAGACCAAGCAAGACAAAGGACACTGAAGTTATACCATATAAGAATCAACTGAAGAAATTGGGGATTTGGAGCTTTTAAAAGAGAAGACTCAGGGCAGCAGGTGGTGCAGTGGATAGAGCACTGGCCCTGGATTCAGGAGGACCTGAGTTCAAACGCAGCCTCAGACACTTGGCACTTACTAGCTGTGTGACCTTGGGCAAGTCACTTAGCCCTCATTGCCCTGCAAAAAAAAAAAAAAAGAAGAAGAGAAGACTCAAGTGTCTGAGGAGCTGTCACATGGAAGACTTGTCATGTGTGGTCCTGGCAAGTAGACCCAGGAGCAATGGGTTGAAGTTACAAAAAAGGCAAGATCAGTCTTGATATCATCTAAAAACAAAAACAAAAACCTTTTCTAGTAATTAGAACTGTTCAAAAGTGGAAATAGCTGCCATAGAGAGGTAGTAGGTTCATCCCTTATTATATGACTGCTTGTTATATATTTTGTAGTAAGGAATCCTATAGGAGGCATTTCTTTTTGTTCCTCATGTCATCCAGCACAGGGCAGGTGCACCTGATGAGACCATTGACAACCTATGTATACTTTCGCTATTCACCATTCAAGAGGTCCTATTACCTAGAATTTTCTTCCATATTTTTGCATCTTTAGAATTTATCAATGGAGTAAAGATATAGGAAAAATAGGTAACATCCAAATGTGGGCACATTTCTATGGCATATCTTTCAGAAAAAAACTTTGGATGAAAGAAAGCTGATCTGGGTTACCTTGTGCCAACTTTATCATAGTTTATACTGTATCTGCTCTTATTGGACCACATTTGTAATACTGGGTCTAATCCAGCATACTATATTTTTAGAAAGAGAATTGATACACTAGGGAAGTTTAGAAGATCTTCTTCATCAGAATGGTAAAAGGACTAAAATCAATGATATATAAGGATTACTTGAAGAAACTAGAGGTGTGTAGCACACAGAAAATAGAAAAAAGATTTGGAAGGGAAAGGTGGCTTGTGATAATTGTCTTCAAAAATTTAAAGGCTGTAATTTGGGTGGGGGTAGAAGGGAACTAGATGACACAGTAAATAGAGTCAATGGTTGTGGAGTCAGGAAGATTCATCTTCTTGAATTCGAATCACTTACTAGCTGTGTGACCCTAGTGAAGTCACTTAACTCCATTTGCCTTAGTTTCTTTATCTATAAAATGAATTAAAAAAGGGAATGGCAAACCACTAGAGTATCTTTGCCAAGAAATCCTTAAAAGGGGTCAACAAAGAGTTGGATACAACTTAAAAATGACTAAACAAATATGGAACAGGGATTTAACCTGTATTGCTTTACATTAGAAAACAAAACCGGGACCAATGTGTGACAGCTACAGGGAGACATATTCAGTGTAGATTTAGGAAATTCCAATCATGAAAACTTTCTAAAAATTAGAGTTGTCAAAATATTAAAATGTCTGTCTTGGAAAGTGCTGAATTTCCTGTCAAGAGGTCTTCAAGCAGAAGGTGAATGCCTACTTTTTAGGGATGCCACAGAGGGGACTCATGGGTCAGGTAGCAGTTTGATCCAAATGAATGTTGAAGGCCATTCCAACTCTAAGATTCTCTAATTCCATACAGAATATTGCTTATGGTTAACTAGGTCTTAAGTTCCCTAACCTGTTTGGGCCTCAGTTTTTTCATGTGTCAAAGGTGTATATTGATGTATAATTGTCATATAATTGTTTTGAGCACCTAGGAAAGCATTTGGAACATAGTAGCCACTTAAATATATTTGATAATTGATTGGGAACAAAGTGATATAATAATAGCAACTAGAATTTACATAGGAATTTCAGGTTAAAAATCACTTCATATATCGTATCAATTTTATCCTCACAACAACTCTTTGAAGAAGTAGGTAATATTTTTACCTCCATTTTATGGAGGAGGAAAGTGAGTCACAGAAAGATTATACAGGTAGTGTCTGAGACAGATTTGAACTTAGTTCTTTTTGTTTTTTAAACTTTTTTTTTTTTTGGTGAGGCAGTTGGGGCTAAGTGACTTGCCCAGGGTCACAAAGCTAGTAAGCGTCAAGTGTCTGATGCTGGATTTGCACTCAGGTCATCCTGAATCCAGGGCCAGTGCTTTATCCACTGTGCCACCTAGCTGCCCTGAACTCAGTTCTTTTTTATTTCAGGTCCAACACTTTGTCCACTGTACCACTTAGCTGCTTAGAAATATCAAATGAAACAAAAAATATAAAAACAATTTAAAAAATTTAAATGGTAGCTGACCAAAAGAGGAATCCTTTGAAAAGGTCCCCAAGGTGGCTCAGTCACTGCATGCCTGTTGTATTCCATTCCCCACAACCTGGTCTTGTTCTGGGTCCCATCTTGTACCCACAATTATATGTAATTTTCTGTGATTACTTTGGCTCCCTGGCCTGTTACATTTCTGCATTAGTGTTCACAGTCTGAAATGTTGGCAAAAGGTCTGCCAGTTTGCATTTGTGCTTGGGAACAAATGAAAATGAAAACTCATATTAAAAAACAAGAATAAAAACAAACCCCAAACAACCCAAAGTCCAAACCAAAACAAACTACAGGGCAAAGGCATGGCTCACTTTTTGTGGATGACTATCACAAAAAAATCATGCAGCTTTGAAACTCACTGCATTAGCTTTACTTCTTTCTAAGGTTGGGATTGGTGTTTGGCACTTGATTTGCCTTCTTCCATTTCTTCTCTCACTGAACCTCAATGAAATCACCTTTTGTGTGTTATGGAACAACTTGCTTCCTCACTCAAAACCTGGAGAAATGACAGTGAAGGGGTGAGAATATGTGTGTGTGTGTGTGTGTGTGTGTGTATGATTTTGCCCTGGAGGGTGTTGAGAAGACAGGTATTTGGATAGAATGACAAGGATATCCTGCCAATCTGCCATGGTTGGAGGCATGTGAGCACTTCCTGACATTCCAATCATAGCCACTTTCTGCCTCCCCACTGAAAATATTGGACCCATGACAGAAGGAAGAAAGAAGGATGGGAGCATTTGACATCACATTCCTTCCCCACAGTTTGCTGGTATTTCAAGCTAGCATTTCAAATCTCTGAAGACTATAGGGAATAGGTGTATGGTTAGAGGTTATGTCCCCAGAACTTCAGAGAAAACCTCAGGCTCTGGGATCAACTTGATCATCCTGATCAATTGGCAGGACCTTTCCCCCCGACCCCGTCCCCCATCTAAGTAATTTTTTTTTTGTCAACAATGAAATGCATGAGATTCCCCTTTGCCTGAGATCATTTCTCCTATTTAGCTTCCTTTCCTTTAGTAGTCTCAATGGGAACCAAGAAGGCAAAACTCTTGGATTCTGTTTCTGGGACCTTTAATCTCCCATGATATGCCCCCCCCCATTTACCACCTCAGTTTCCCATTTGGAGAATAGAGGTCACTTCTAGTTCAAAAATCATTCATGTTCTTTGTGGAAAATGTGTTTTTTAAATGTCGCATTTCCTTTTTCTATTACAGTGGTCCATATGGGTAGATATCCATTATAACACCCCTTTCTGACATTGCTCTGTGACTGATGAAATATAGTAGATGAGCTCTCCACACCAGTGCCCAGGGCTGGCTAACTTTTAGTGTGAGTTCCTGCACTGCACACTCATTAATCTGATCAATATTTTGCATACTGCAGTTTATGAAACCTTTCTAAGAATCAAGATAAATTATGGCTGCTGTTGGACTTTTTTTTGCTCAGTCCAATAATTTATTCCATAAATTGTGGCCCAGAATTCATCAGACAGAGATTTCTTTTCTCGTAGTCAAGCTTTAATTATACTAAGCCCCAGTCTACAGCTGAATATATATTTCCCTTATCAACACTTCTCAGATCTTAGGCTCCTCCAGTCAAGTGTGATCTTTGCTCAAATAGTACCTTACATTTGTAAAGTATCTTCTATTTTTCAAAGCACATCTCCAGCTAAGATCTCATTTGATCTACATAACAGTCCTGTGAAGTGAACAAGTTGGGGATGGAGCAAGTGGTGCCTGCTGTACTTGGTATCAGGAAGATCTGGGTTTGAGTCCTGCCCCTGATATTCAATAGCTGTGTGACCATGGGGAAGTTATTTGACCTCACTGAGCAAAGTGATCAGAAAGAGTTGGACTTGAATGAAAATGACTAAACCACCACAACAAAGCCAGTTAGGGGTTAGAGTACAAAATCAGGTCTCCTAAGTCAGCCTGGTATTCTTTACCCAATACTATAACAGTTCATATACCATGTTGCTTCCTACAGGAGAAGATATCTATCACCTAGACAAACCATATTTGAGTGTAATTACATAAAAAATCTACCTGCAGGGGCAGCTAGGTGGTGCAGTGGATTAAGCACTGGCCCTGGATTCAGGAAGACCTGAGTTCAAATCTGGCCTCAGACACTTACTAGCTGTGTGACCCTGGGCAAGTCACTTAACCCTCAATGCCCCACCAAAAAAAAAAGAAAACAATCTACCTTCAGAACTTTAAGGGGATACCCAGTTTGACAAAAGGGTCAGCTGCCCTTATGAAGGGAGTAAAATGGAAAGATGACAAGAATAGAAAACTTTGCTCTCATATCCTAAGTGCCTGCCTCAATGAACAGGGACTCCACCAGCTATTGTGGGATACCCCCCCATCTGATGCTCCTGTATTGTGAGAGCCCCCCTATAATATTTTGCTGAGGTACCTCAGTTCCTTCCCTCACACTTCTGGGGAGAGGGCTTCTAAACCCATACCAAGTAATTTCCCATTTTGCTGACTCTTCCTCCACTGCTATGGTGCAATTCATCAGGCAAGATGGCGCAGTGGCTAGAGTGCTGGCCCTGGAGACAGGGGGACCTGAATTCAAATCTTACCTCAGACACTTATTAGCTGTGCGGTCCTGAGCAAGTCACTTAACCCCAAATGCCTCAAACATCTGGGGCCATCTACTGACAACCTCATTTTTATCTTGCCACAGGATCTAGATGGCTCTGGAGGAGCCCTTCCTTATTTAACTCCAATTCAGTTCAAGTCATGATATCACCCTGATGTCATGGTCTTCTTCAAGAATGAAGGACAAAGTAATTCATCTAGGCCTGTTGCCTTGTAGGCTTTTGAAGGGCTCTAATTGCCTATTTGCTCTGGCATGATCATAAAACCTCTTAACATTTCACATAGACCCTAGGGAAATGGATTTCCATGTTCAGAAAGTGACCTTCACCTCTTTTTCCTTTAAATGAAGACCAAGTGCATGCTCAGTTCAACAGCTCTAGTCTCATCTGTCATTTCTTTCTTCCCCTCCCTTGACATCTCCCCCGAATCCCTCCAACACTCCCATACTCTGGGAGGATTGGCTCTAAGCATGTTATTCCAATTTCTCTTTGTTCCTTTGTTATGACATCACCAGACCATTTTCTCTCAATTTTTTTCTTTATGGTTCTCTTGTTCACACTCCCTTTTTGATCACATCGACTTGCCTGCCATTACCTGTTTCTTTTTCTTTAATCATGCATTCCGCCTACACCCAGCACTCACCATTGCAGAAGTCATTTTCTTTGAACATCCTCATTTTTCTGTTTGTGACTCTTTTCTGCGTGCCTCACCTCAGTCACATTTAAGCCCATGACTGTAGCCTTCACATGTATTAAAACTGGTGATTCCAAAGTTCATTTTCTTTCCCTCATTGAAGCTTTCATTTTCATCATAATTCTTAAGCCAGTAAGCCTGTGATTACCCTTTTCCTTATCCTCCCCACCCTTCGGTCTTCCAATCATGCCTTCTGTACTAAAATATGGAAAGCCATGTATGGCTTGCCTCTTCTTGGTGAATGCACTGATTAAAGGAAGGACTTCCTCCCACCCAAATATTTCCTTTGAAAGCGCATTAAGTAATTAAGGCCGAAGAATAATTTATTGCAGGAGTCTCATTTGTCCCTCTGTTGTCTTAGGACCCAAAGACTATCCATATTTTAAACAAAATAATATTGACTTTTTCCCATCAGCCTGCAAGTAATCTCAGGTCAAACCAATTATTTTTTTTAGAGTCTTCTCATGATCAATCAACAACAATCAATAAGAATTTATTGAGTGCCTACTATGTGCCAGAAGCTTAGGATACAAGTACAAAGAATTAAATGATTTCTACTGACATCAAACTTACATTCTAATGTAAGAGATAAATACATATGTAAATATATATAGTATAAATATATGTAAATATATAATAATATATGTGGAATGGTTAAATGCAAGGTAGTATGAGAGAGAGGGCACTAGCATGTGGGGGATCATGAAAGGTTGCATGTAGTAGGTGGTGCCTGAGCTGTATTGTAAAGGAAGTGGGGAACTCAATGAGGCAGGGGTAAGCAGGCAGTGTGTTCTATCCATCCAGACACCATGATTGAATCTTTCTCCCATTGCTTGAAACTTTCTGAAAAAGATGTCCACATAAAACGCCTTCATTTCTCTCTTACATATTCTCTACTCAGTCTATTGCTAATTGATTTTGCCTTAACTCTATTATACTGAAAGTGTTCTCTCCAAGGTCATCAGGCAGCCTGGTATAGTGGATAGACCATTGGAGATAGTGTGAGGATGACCAGGGTGTGAATCCATCCTCAGATACTTTGAAGCTCTTCTTTTAATCTCTGAATCTCAATTTACTCCTGTGCAAAAGCAGATATTTGGATTCAATGACCACTGACTTCCCTTCTAGTTGTAAATCTAGGATTCTGTGATTCTCAGCACTTAACAGAGCACATTATAGGTATTTAATAAATGTTTATTGATTGGGTGGCTTCCAAATCACGAAAACAAAGACCTTTTCAGTCTCCAATCTCCCTGAACTCTCTAGTTTGTTTTATACAGGTGAGCACTCCCTCCTGTCTTGGGCTTCAGAGACAGGACTCTGTCTTAGTTCTAAGACATCATAGAATTTGGAGCTGGGAAGGATTTAATTTTTCAAGTGAGGAATCTGAGTGCTACGGAGTTATGATTTGCCCAAGATCACACAGGTAGAAGCAGAACTCCCATCATAACCCATGTTCTCTGATTCCAAAACAAGTGTTTCTTCCACCTTATTCTCTCTAATTGTTATGTTTTTCCTTAGGACTAATTACCCTTTTTCCAACTCCTTAAAGTGGATCCATCCTTGACCCTTTTCTCTTTGTCTTTTCCATTCCTCATTTGGCAATCAGATTTACTCACTTTGCCTTAGCTAGTTTTACCACTAAACAAATGATTCTGAAATCTAGGGATTTTTTTTCTGGAAAAAGTGCTTTGTATACTGTAACTTTAAAAATACTACATAAATGTGTTATTATGATGACAGCTCGAACCTGTCTACTTCTGATCTCCAAACCCATATCTCCACCTGCCTTCAGGATATAGGATCAAAGATTTAGAGTTAGAGGGTACCTTAGAAGCTATCAAATCCTTTTCCTGCCTCCCACTTTGCATATGAGGAAACTAAGGCACAGAGAGATTAAGTGACTTGCCCAGGGTCATATAACCAGACAGTGAGATTTAAATGCAGGTCCTTCTGATTCCAAGTCCAGTGCTTTATCCACTAGGCCAATCTTTATCTCCAGCAGAATGTTTTATTTATTTATTTTTTTTTGCTGGGGTAATGAGGGTTAAGTGACTTGCCCAAGGTCACACAGCTAGTGTTAAGTGTCTGAGGCAAGATCTGAACTCAGGTCCTCCTAAATCCAGGGCTGGTGCTTAATCCACTGTGCCACCTAGCTGCCCCAACAAGACATTCCATTAAACATGTCCTAAAAGGAGATTATGATCTTCCCTCTCTGTCTCTATTTCTTTCTCCATCATATGCCCAGACTGTACATTCTAAAACCTTGTAGTTTTCGATGACTTATCTCTTTCCCCTCTCACTGGGTTACCAAATGTTATCGATTTCATCTCTTTCATATTTCCCACAGTTGACTCCTCTTCTCTATTCCCTCACCTTCCACTACTCTAATAAGGCCCTCCTTACTGCCCACTAGACTATTTCAATAGCTTCCTCAAAGGTCTTTCAAGCAACACGTTCTCTCCTCTCCAATGGATCCTTTCTTTATACCAATACTAAAACACTTTTTATTATGCATAGAATTGATCCTATAACTCCTCTGCTCAACAATCTTCATTGGTTCTCTATTGACTCCTGAATAATTGAACTTTTTTTCAAGGCATTTCAAAAATGATTAGTATCAGCCTTTCTCTCCATTCTTATCTATTCTTATCATACACACACACACACACACACACACACACCACTTATTTATTTATTTATTTGTTTGTTTCCAGGCATGTCACATATATTATCCTCAACACATTAGGCAAACTAATTCACACTCTGTCCCCCAGGTACACCTCTGTGCCTTTGTTGATTCTTTTCCTTGTAGAATCCCTTTGTATGATTTCTTGCCTGCAGAATTCTCATGCATTCTTTAAGAAGCCAATTTAAAATCTCCTCCTCCATGAATCCTTCCCAGATTCCCTTAAAAATCAATGCCCTTCTAATGTGTACCTATTATAGCAATTTGCTTTGCAATTCTCAGAAGTACAAAATGAAAGCAGCTAGAATGAAATATAACAGTAATTGTGTTTGCTACCATATTAGACTGTAAGCTTTATGAAGTCAGGGACACTGTCATGTGCAGATTGTGAATCTGTATCAGTTTCTAGCACAGTACTCTACATCAACAAAGGTTTGATAAATGTTTTCTTGACAGATTAATGAAAGTTATATATTTATAAGTCACTTTAAGGCATATGAGGCACTTATGTAAAAAAGATTGTGAAGCAAAACTATTATTATGAGAGAATTGAGATTCTAATACTCTAATTTTGCTTGATGTATGACTAACCTTTTACAATTGTTCAAGTGTGGGTCTGCTACAGGAACTGACAGAAGAGGCTTATAAATGGCCAATAGTAAGATGAATTATCTATTTTCTTTCTCTCAAATACATTTCTAGTTTCCATCAAACAAACAGAAAACACATCACAAGCATACACACATGTGCAAATGTACACACTCATACCCACATATATCACAGGCACAGTTAACCCAAAAAAGCAATGGTATGTTGTCTAGGGATCTGTATACCTAATTTCACTGATATTAGCTCCAAGATTTGAGAGTGCAGCTGATAAAAACTAGTCTGCTGGATATTTCAGTCATTACCTAAGAGTATCTTTCTCAATAGCTATAGGTCAGTATTAAGTAATGCACTGTAAACCCTGACCTATATTTTTCCTAATAAAGTAATTCCCTTTTCCTTAACCAAACTCTTTTTATATCTACCATCCTTTCATTTACCTTTCTAGCCAAGCAACTATATAACCTCTTTGTTAACTTTCTGTCTGGACCCCATAATGACTTAATAGTTTCCCTCATTCTCTTCTCCCTTCTTGAGGGTAGGCAGTTCTTCATTTCCTAAGTCATTTTCTTTGTTTCTTTTCTTTTCTTTTCTTTTCCTTTCTTTTTTTTTTTTTTTGGTGGGGCAATAAAGGTTAAATGACTTGCCCAGGGTCACACAGCTAGTAAGTGTCAAGTGTCTGAGGCTGGATTTGAACTCAGGTCCTCCTGAATCCAGGGCAGGTGCTTTATCCACTGCGTCACTTAGCTGCCCCCATTTCCCAAGTAATTTTTTGACAGTTTCTTTGTAATGAACAGCTCACTCGGAAACATTAATTCCTAATTTCTAGGATGTGAAGGATCCCTCATCTTTTGTCTGCTACGTCTTTCCTTACTGCTTTTATAGCATTGTTTTAGCCACTTGTTAGGAATGCTTTGGTTAGCTCTTACTATGTGCGTGTGTGTGTGCATGTGCTCTGATATTTTAGAATTCCTGTCTTTTTCAGGCTCATCCTTATCTATTTTTCAGGATGATTATAATAGTAATAAGAGCTGGTATTTGTATACCTTATGAGAAGTAGTATTTTACATTCATTATACCATTTGATCCTCTTTTCCAAATCCTTTGACTTTGATTTCTCTTTCACATCTTTTATTTTTCTGCTTTCCACTTTTCTCTTCTTCCCTCATCTCCTCTCCTTTCCCCTTCCTTTTCTTTTTCTTGTTCATTGCTCTCAATACTCATTCCTTTCCTAAGTCTTGTGATCAACTTCACTTCATTCAAAAGACTGATTTCTTTTTCTTTCCAGGTATAAGCCATCAGGGGATGTTTCTTTTAGAGGAATATAAGACATTTCCATTAAATAAAGCCATCTGAATTCATCTTTAAGTAAGGCATTTTTTAACCAGGCAGATACATCTATATCTATATCTATATCTATATCTATATATTTTTCATAGCTCCCACACAGGATCAGAAAAAGGAACGAATTTCATTTGTCTCTTACCTGACATCCATAGGCATATGGATCGAATCAACAATACCTTTCTGTTGAGACACTGGGACATTTGCAGTAAGCTCAACTGGTCATTGTGGCACTGTCAACATTCTCAATTGACTACAGAGATCAGACACACACAGACACACACAGACACACACACAGACACACACACACACACTGAATGCACATACACATACACATATTCCCAAATGTGTGATATAAAAATCAAAACTGGACCTAGAAAGTTCAGACAAGGAAAACCCAAGCTATGAGAAGGAGGGATAAATCTACACACATCTATATCAACCACATGGATCATAAGAACCCTCTCTTAAAAATTCTAAATATTAAAAATACACATTTGAGGCAAAAAAATGCTAATAATAAAAGCATATCTTTCTAATACTTAAAGTCACCCAAAATTTCAGAATAAAATTCCTGTGCTAAAGCAATCATTTGCTTATTTTCTTTGATGCCAGATAATATCTTTAAAAATCCATTTGGGTAATTATGCAGTTAATAGTATCTCAAGGTTAATTGATAGGATAATTGGCATATCTGGGATGTGAACTGTATTTTCCCAGATGCTTTATTTGTTTTTATAAAGTACAGAAGCCTACCATTACCCTCTAGGACAGGAGAAGGTTTCTCAGCAGCAGCAGTGACTGAAAGGGAAAAGGACAGATGGGCAGTGAAAGAAGAAAGGAGACCTTGGTCCTTTTTGCCCCACAATGCCATGACACTGCTCATTCTGGACTCGAATTCTCATTTTCTCTCTTGAACAAACACCAAAAATGAGCAACAGATCTGAGTCCAAAGATGAATTCTGAAAACCTTTGGCTTCACCAGGTTTTTCTGCACCCTGAGATAATTACGGGGTGCTAGTGACTAAATCTAAAAAGTATTATACATACAGATATGCTTACCCTTGCCTGAGAACTCAGGTAACTGAAATGGATAACCAATAGGCATACCAAGGCTGCTGAGGAATAAGAAACCGCAAGCATTTCCGCGTGTCTCCATACCAATTTGCCTTCATATAGAACTGCTTGATTATTGCTATATGTACACATGCGATTCTTGAATGTGCTCCCTGTGTGAGAGGTTCCATATTGCTGTGTCACTCAACTTGGTTCACACTCCATGTTATTAGTTATTTATAGAGCTCTGTGTGTATACCTGACACCAGAGAACCAGGTGCCTTCTCCAAGGAGCTTACAAGTCAGTGTCAGACAAGTCAGCTACACTAAGTGGTAAGATTGAATATGATTTCAAAGGTGCCACTTTGGGGGAAGGGGGGAATGAGGAAACAGAAGACAGGTCCCTTTGTTGATTCAGAAAACTTAAGGAAAAGTGAGATGATAACAGATTCCTGGGGATAAAAGGATTACCCTTGGCAAATAAATCATAGGCAGGGTTCTGCCTGATGACCTATTTATTTCTTGCCTGTCTCTTCCTCATGTTAGGTGGTAACAATATACTAAGCAACAAATATTTACATATTACCCATTTTATCTTCATCCCTGTGCTAAGTGCCACTGAGGCACTTAGAATAATCTCAGGAAGGGG
Source organism: Dromiciops gliroides (assembly GCF_019393635.1). Taxonomy (NCBI): domain Eukaryota; kingdom Metazoa; phylum Chordata; class Mammalia; order Microbiotheria; family Microbiotheriidae; genus Dromiciops; species Dromiciops gliroides. The sequence goes on from NC_057865.1 coordinate 88,988,728, forward strand.
TAATTGGGGACACAAGAAAAGCAGCATAAACAATTTGAGAATAAAATATGTCAGTATATAGAAAAGTATAGATTATACATATGATAGAAGTTCAAAGAAAGGAGAGAACAGTGGTGGTCATAGAGACAAAGGAAGGCTTCCTGAAGGATATTGCACTCGGGAAGGATTTGAACAGGTGAAAAGAATAAAAAAAAAAATTTTAATACATATTTGTCTAAGAAAAAATAATTGCTGAAATGAATCATAATTTTGAAAAAAGAGAGAAGAAAAAGTAATGTAGGAAAGAAAGGAGGGAGGAAGAGCTGTGAGGGAGGAAAGGAAAAAGATGGAAAGAAAAAATACCACTATGATGCACTCTAAAACAAAATATAAATGACTTTTGCAGTCTTTCTACCCATATGGTGATAATGCTACTTAATCTCTCTGTCTCTGTCTGTCTGTCTGTCTCCCTCTGTGTGCCTGTCTGTCTCATCTCTGTCTCTGTCTCTGTCTCTGTCTGTCTGTCTTTCTCTCATCTACAAAATGGAGGATAAGACCTGTCATAACTACATTCAAAAGTGTCTGAGGATAAAATTGGATAAATTCTGTAAATCACCTTGTAAACCTAAAAGCACTACATAAACATCAGTTATACTCATCATCATCATTACTACTAGTCATAATATCTTTTCTTTGGAATAGTGGCATTTTTGTTAATCTCCATTAGTCTTAATAATCGAAAGTTTAGGGACTTCTAATCCAAATCCATATATGAGACTGTAGACAGTCATATACAGAAGAGCAGTGAAGATGACTTGAAAATTTCTTGATGTCCTGGCCAGATCGATGTTTGTTCCTGCCTATTGTACCAGTATTTCAGTTGAATCCATGTCCCTTTCCTAATCATACCCTGTTACACAGAGGTTGGCCTGCATTCAAGCACTATACATTCCACCAATGGCAGTACCATGCCCCAGGATAATAATATTGCCCATCCCAAAGGAGTCAGTGAGTTGAATCATCAAACCTCACTACACAAGCTATGAGGCATACTGACTCTATGAGACATGAACTGACCCAACTTAGACCAAGGCAGCTAATGTAAGTGTTCCTTCCCCAGTGAAAATATTGTGCCACTAGCTATAGAAATCAGCCTGGGGCAGTTAGAATAAGCTGAAAGAAAATTTGCTAGTAAGTCAGTAGGAAATTTATTTAGAGAAATTAAACTCTAAGGTCTGTTCCAAAATGAAATCCCATGATCTGCTTCATAGGCAAAACAGAAGCTCCTGGGGGCATAAGAAATACCATGTTGGTTCATTCTAGTCGTCCACCTAGTCCAACAGTCCTCTAGGAGCCCCAAAGGACGATTTTGAGAAAACTGTGGATATCTCCATGGCATTGACCTTGAAACGTTAGGAGTCTAGCATTCCTTAAAATTGTTAAACATTTTGGCAAATAGGTAGTTGTTTCAGGATGATATGGTAGCCAGAGATGGTTGTGGCCAATTGCTATCCCTAAATCTTACTGTTAGAGGAAAATCTTATTGAAAGTAAAAATCAGGGTTCAATTACAATGTAATCAATTTGCTTACTCTGGACTGAATGGAGAATGAGGAAGGCTGCATTGACTTATTCCTACTGTTTGATGGCTTGAATAAATGCTTTTGAATGAGTGTTGTTCAATGATTACAACCAAAAATCCATACAGTATAATCCTACAGCTTGCAGGCAATGTCTTAAAATGTGCACCAAAGGACAGAAGACTTGACAAAAACCAGGAGGAGGCAGAGGGGAAGAGAGTCCACAAATCGATGAGTTAATGCTTTCCCTTTTGAGCTACAAGATTGATGAAAAGCAAGTGGAAGCTTGAAATATTTTACTCAATAACACACAGCATAACATTTTAAAAGAAATTGGGAGCTTTAAGAATGGCAAAGCATATTGTTAAGACAGCTCAGTCAATTTTTTTTATCCTCTTGACAGATACGGGACCTCAATTCCAGATGGAGAAGCACAAATATCTCCAAAACATTCCATTTTGGTAAAATATCTAACATTCACTAATGTCATATTTCGGAGAGATAAAATCCCCAGAGAATCCAATCTGCAAAAAGTTATATAAATGTAAGCTTAAAGAACAACCACTACCACTACCACTACCACCACCAATAGCTAACAGTTATAGAGAGTTCTGTTTTTATAGCATTTTACATGCTTTATCTCATTTGATCTTCACAACAACCTTGCCATTCCTATTCTACAGATGATGGTGAGGCTGAGAGGTTATGAGACTTGCCCAGGAAGCAGGTAGGTGGTGTGGGATGTGAACACAGGTCATTCTGGCTCCAAAACCAGCAATGAGAGGCACTGTGGTATAATGAAAGGGACCTGGACTTGAGAGAAAAGAGAAGCATTAATTAGATGTTCAATAAGTATGTACCAGGAAGGTATTGTGCTAAGCACTGGGGATACAAAGAAAGGCAAAAATTGTGCCTGTTCTCAGGGAGCTCCTATTCTAATGGTGGACACATATGTAAATAAATTGTTCCATATAGGGCATGTGGGAGATCTCAAAGAGGAAGGTACTAGAAGCTGGGTGGGCCTAAAGAGGCTTCCTATAGAAGATGAAATGTGCGCTGAAACATAAAAGAAATCAGGACAACTAAGAGGTGGAGGTTAGGAGATGGAGCTCACCAATAACTTCCTGGTTAATCATTTAATCAAAAAAGCTTTCATTCAGTGCCTACTGTATACCAGGCACTGAGCTAAGCTATAGGGGTACAAAAATAGGGAAAAGATAGTCCCTGCCCTCAAGGAGCTCACCCTGTAAAAATGAGCTATATACAGGATAAATAGGAAATAATTAAGAGGGAAGGCACTAGAATTAAGAGGGATTGGAAAAGGCTTGCTTTAGATGATAAGATTTTGGCTGAGACTTGACAGAAACCAGGGAAGCCAGTGGGTTGAGATGAGGAGGGAGAGGATTCCAGGCATGGGGAACAGCCAGACTTAATGCTTAAAGCTGAGAGATAGTGTATCGTGTTTATGGAAAAGCCAGTGTCACTGAACTGAAAATTATGTAGCAGAGGGAATAAGGGGCAAGAAGCCTGGTGACACAGGGAATGAAGGGGGCTAGTTATAAAGGGCCCTGAATGCAAACAAACAACAACCACAACAACAATCAGGAGAATTTTGTATTTTTCCTGAATGTGAAAGGGAGCCATTAAAATGTATTGGGTAGGATGAGGTATGATCAGACCCCAAAATGTTCTCCATGTTTATTTAGCCAGTTTTATGTATCCAAGGAAAGAAAGAATGAAGGAAAGAAGGAAGGAGGGAGGCAGGGAGGGATCCAGGAAAGATATAGTGAACAAAGCATTGCATCTTAAATCAGGAAACTAGGCTGTGGTGTTGATTTTACTTCTCTGACTCTGGGCAAGTCTTTGAACCTCTTTAAGCATGCTATTCCATTTATAAAGATAACATCTGTCTTGCCAGTCTTGTAAGAGATATTGTGTCAAAAGTGAAAACATAGTGGAATGCCTTTTAAAAATACAAATAATATAAAGATAATAATACTTGCACTCCCATACATACATAAGAAAATAATTATAAATGCTCTTCTCGTTCCTTGCCCTTCAATGCCTCCCTCACCTCTCAACTTTTCAAAAGGAGCAAATTCCATTCTGAAGGTTTATATAACCAGTTTGGATTTTCCTATGGTTTAAGAGCTATTTCTATGCTTTAATATATGATGATAAGCATTTCTGGCTTCAGAACTGTGATCTCAGCAAAATATATACATCTTAATATTTGAGAAGAACATGATCTTTGCGGGTGGTGGGGGTGGTGGAGCAGGGAAAAGAAGAGGGGGTTATCTTCCATACACAACCTAAACACATGAACGGAGCAAATGAAAATGTTATTTATAACCCTAAATATCAAACTGTTCCCCCAAGTGACAAGATCAATATTGCAGCCCGGCTCTTTTCCTCCCCTGACAGATGGTGCTATTAAAAATACCGAACAGCATATTTCTTCGGTGGGAAAAAATGAAAAAAAAATCCTCAGACAGTCTATATTATCTCCTACAAATCCACATTTAAAGGTCCATATTTTAAGGAAAAGCAATAGCAAATTATTAACATGATTCTCTTCCAAATGTTGTAATTTCTGTAAAGACGGGGATTTTATTTTATTTATTTAGGAATTGCACTCAGAGCCTAGCACTGTGCCATGCACACAGAAGACTTTGATAACATTTGTTGGTTATGGTAATGAATGAATTTGAAAAATTAGAATTTTCTGACAAATACTCAGGGGAGGGGGAAGGCAGCAAACAGGATTGAGTGAAAAGTGTCTTTCGCATAGATAACCAATTCCTAGGGAAAAGGGAATTAACTAGAAGATAAATCTGTTCATTTTTTGGAGGGGAGGGGAGAAGATACTGGCCTGTGATTTCTTTACTATAGGAAACTCGCTGTGAAGGTACTCTTTTTAGTAAAGGCAATGCGCAACTGGATAGTAACTAATAGAATTAAAGTGTATCCTGGGTATTAGGAGGTTAATGCCCTGCCTAGTACCCCACAGCTAGTATATGTCAGAAGCAAATCATGAACCCAGTTCTTTCTCTGAGCTGACTTTCTTTTACTTTTCCACATTCTCTCTCTCATACTTATTTGTTAGGTTAAATGGAAATTAAACCTGTATTTAACTGATATAGGGAACTCCCAGGTTAGGAAAATCCCTCTACTCATGCAGGTTACACTTTTGTTGTAACTTAAATATCTTGGGCAGCCAGGCGGCCCAGTGGCTAGCATGCTGGGTCTGGAGTCAGGAAGATTCTTACTCTTGAGTCCAAATCTGGCCTCAGATACTTACCAGCTATGTGACCCTGGTCAGAACCCAGTTCCTAAGGAAAAGAAACTTAAGAAATATAAAAATTTAAGTAGATATAGTTTAATTTATGGGACTTAGTACAGCATGGTGGATGAAAAACTGAATTTGAAGCCAGAAAAGCCTGGATTCAATTCTTGCCTCCAACACATACTGGCTGTATGACCCTGGAAAAGTCATTTTGCCTCCTAGTGCTGTGGGCAACTCTCTAAGACATTTTGTTGTTGAGTCATTTTTCAGTCATGCTTGACTTTTCATGTCCCCTTTTGGGGTCTTCTTGCTAAAGATACTGTAGTGGTTTGCAACTTCCTTTTAAAGCTCATTTTTACAGATGAGGAAACTGAGGAAAATAGGGTTAAGAGACTTGCCCAGGGTCAAACAGCTAGTAAGTGGCTGAGGATGTATTTGAACTCAGGAAGATGAGTCTAACTGACTCTGTGCCTGGTGTTCTATCTGTTACACCACTTAGCTGCCCCTTTAACAGTACTACTTAACTGTGAATTGGCTGAGGATCAAGAGTCAAAAATCAATAAGCATTTTTAAGCATCTCCTATGTGACAGACACTGTGCTAAGTACCAAATGGCAGGCTGGATAGATTGACCACTGCACTGACTTCCGCAAAACATCAAGACACCAAGATGAACCTCTTGAGGACATTGCATGGATGCTCTAGGACAGATCCATTGGAGGACATAGCTGTCCATAGATTGTGCTACTCAAGTAGAACATAAACTTCCTGAAGGTGGGGATTATTTTGTTTTTGTCTTTCTATCCTTGGTACCCAACCTGGTACCTGGCACAAGAGGTGTTTAATATGGGTTTGTTGAATGGAAGTGAATCAGAGAAAGAGCTGTAAACTGGGAATTAGTGAACTTGGTTCTATTCCTGACTCTGCTGATGTCTGGTGTGAACTTGGATAACTATATCACCTCTTTGAGTGGGCAGGGCTCACCAAGGTCATTAGGGCTTAACTCCCCTGAATTTCATTCAGCTGAAAATGTAACTGGATATTAAAGTTCACTCACTCCCCAACTCCTTCCCCCTTTTCTACTCTCCCCCAAAAGCTTTTTTCTTGTTTCCTTCATGTGAACTACCTCTCCCCAGACCATCTCTCCCCTTCTCCCTCCCCCAGTTTATTCCTCCTACACTTTTCCTCTTTGACAATTCCTTAATCTGAAGTTTTGTTTTTTTGATTGTTTTCTCTCACAACTAGCTAATATGGGAATTTTTCCATGACTACTCATGTATAACTTATTTTGAATTGCTTGAGTTCTTGTGGGTGGGGGGTGCAAATGGAGGCGGGGGGGAAGAGAAGTTGGAAAACAAAGTTTTTTTTAAAATTGTTAAAATTTTGTTTTAACATATATTTTGGAAAATAAAATTCTATTAAAAATGTAACTGGGAAAGAAGACATTCACTGCAGAACTGGAGAGGGGAAAATATTGTCCTAATTTTCAAATAATTGAAGAGATTACAATTTGAAAACTAGAGGCCAGTAATCTTGACTTCTACTCCTGACAGAATTCTCATATGTCTAATTAAGTTGAAGGTAAGTGTATACAAAAGGAAGTTGTAGCCAGGAAAAGCCAGCAGACATTCTTTGAGGTAAGGCTAGTGAGTATGATGTCACTGTATTCCTGCTGGGGTCAGACCATATCTAGAATATTTTGATTGGTTCTCAGGAAGGGCCAAATATTAGGAAGGACATAAAAAAGCTGGACTGCATCCAGGGGACAGTAATCATTTTGGTGAAGGGCCTTGAAATCATGCCATTTGAGGGTGATTGAAGGAACCAGGGATGCTTCAACTAGAGGAGAGGAGACTTGTGGGAAAGATAGCTTTCTTCAAGGACAGGAAGGGCTATCATGTGGCAGAAGGGGTTATGCTTTTTCTTCTTGGCTCCAGATGAAGAACTAAGAACCATGAGATGAAGTTGCCAAGAAACAATTTTAGGTTCAATATGAAGAAAACTTTAATAATCAGAGCCATCCAGAAGAGGAATGAGCTGTCCTGAGAAGTAGTGGCTCTCCTTTCACTGGAGGACTTAAGAACAAAAGCAAGACAATCACTTATCAGGTATATTTTAGAGATTTTTTTTTCCAGAGGTGAGTGGGATTATATATATGGCCTTTGTAATTTCTTCCCACTCCAAGATTCTGTGATTCCAAGCTGGCTTTATGATTTGATCCATCCCAATTGTCCTCCCCTATGGGCCTCCCTTGGAATATGACTTCCTGGTGTCTTTCATCTATATCGTATCATACTTCTGACACATACCGGCTGTGTGGACATAGGCAAATCACTTAATCTCGCAGTGTCTGACTACTTTCTTTTCTTTCTTTCTTTTTCTTTCTTTTTTTTTTTTTGGTGAGGAAATTGTGGTTAAGTGACTTGCCCAGGGTCATACGGCTAGTAAGTGTCAAGTATCTGAGGCTAGATTTGAACTCAGGTACTCCTGACTCCAGGGCCAGTGCTCTATCCACTGTGTCACCTAGCTGCCCCTAGGACTACTTTCTAAAAATCAGTTTGTGGGAAGCTAGATTGCACAGTGTATAGAGCATGCGCCTTGGATTCAGGAGGACCTGAGCTCAAACCTAGCCTCAGACATTTGCTAGCTGTGTGACCCTGCACAAATCACTTAACCCTGATGCCTCCAAAAACAACCAAAAAACATTATAAATTTCAGGGACCAGTCTACGTCTGTGAAAAGGGTTTATAAATTAGGAGTCTCCTATGCGAATGAAATCATGGGCTCCTACTTCTTCCTCTCTCCTAATACAGAGAGTTCAAGGAATTTTGATAAATGTTGTGGGAGCCAAAGACAAAAGTAAAACCATTCCTTCCCTCAAGAAGCTTACATTCTATTGAAATGGAATTCTATTGAATGGGAAAAAATGTACACAAGTAAATACATTAAAATTATGTGCCAAATAATTGAAAGAGGAAGAAACTATTGATAGTTTAGGGGATCAGAAGAGACCTCATATAGGAAGCGGTGCCTGAAGTCAGCTTGGAAGAGGATTCTGAGAATGACAGCATCCTCCTGACATGGAGGAAGCTCCCCCAGAATAGACATGATGTCATTGTCTTCTTTCTGTATTTCTTCTACAACCAATTTGATACTCAGGCATTATTCAGTTTGTGATTGTTGACTGACCAGTTAGGAAATCCTTTGACACCAGCCAAGAACAGCCTCTCTGTTTGATGAATCAAAGACTCTAGTGAGAATTTGGAAAGAGAAGTAAAGTGCTGGAACATAGGAATGGTGTCCATAAGATTTAAGAAGAAGGGAAACACTATCCTTTGTTCAGACCCTATGGAGGGCAGTAGTGACCTGACAAAGAAGAAAAGATTTTCAGGTCTGATTGATGCTGGGCTCATGTGACTAGCTCAGCAAACTTTTTTTTTTTAAACAAAATAACAACTCATTATATAATTGGTACTGGTGTCTTTCCCTTAGGTCCTTATAAAAATGGTCCTTGATTTTTACCTCTGTTCTTTTTCTCTTGACTCTAAGCCACTTAAACTTTGGAATTTCCTCTTTTCATATTTATAAGCCAAAGATTTTCCCCACATATTCTCTATTTCTAAGTTTAGCCTTCCAAGTGAAATGACTTTATTCTGCCATTACTTTCTTCTGAGCAATGTAATTGGCAATTACTTATTTTTGACACCAGCAGGAAATTTAGTAATCTGCAAAATAAATAGTGTTAAGGGCATGAAAGCTTTTGTGTAGATTTCTGCACTTCTTGGCTCTTTGCTTCTATAAGGCCTCGTGTTGTCTATTTCCATTTGCATTAGGCATTTCACATTATTAATCTCAGCTGTTTCCTTCCATCTTCTGTTTTTTCCTAGTTTTCTTTTAACTGTAGAGATGGATAGATAGCAGAATAGGGGTCATGTTTAAGGACTGCTAAAGTCCTGGGAAAAAAAGATGTCAGAGCAAATATATTGGATGTCCTCGCTTCTGGAATTCTGTAAGTACTGTTGCAGCACTGGAAATAGGATTGCATGGAGGAAGATGTTTGGGCATCTGGAGGCCAAGCTATGGAGGCCCAGAGAGGAGGGGGCTGTGCCTGTGAGTGATGTGGAAGGACCAAACTGGAGAATGAAGAACATAAGAATTATGCCAATGGAAGGAACAAGAGTGAGAGCCTTAAGAGAACAGGACAAATCCATACACAGGAGTGAGCGGGTTAAGGAAGGCAATGATATGCAAAGCAAGTGGAGAACAGGCTGACAGCAGAATGAGCATGCTCTGGGCTGTGTCACTTTACTTTGGCTTTCCATGTGCCAGCTCTAGCCCTTCTGTTCCTAAAAGGGAAAATATTTTCAAATGTCAACCACACAAAACACTGCTCAAACTCATTATCTCTGCCTTCCTCCTTCCCTCTCTTTTCACTCACTTCCTTATATCCGTTGAGGACATCATCATATTTCCAATCACCCAGGTTTGCAACCCTGGACTCTTCCCTCTACTTTCTCCCTCTCCCACCCCCTCACCCCCCAGCTAATATGTCAATTTGTGTTGATTGTTCCCTCCAAAAATATCTCACATCCATCTGAGTCTCCCTACTACCATAGTTCAAGCTATCATCTCTAAGTTTCTCACCAGTGTTGCTGCCCCTCATCACTCCCTTTTCTAATCTATCATCCATACAGATGCATTTTTTTTTGTGGGGCAATAAGGGTTAAGTGACTTGCCCAGGGTCACACAGCTAGTGTCAAGTGTCTGAGGTCAAATTTGAATTCAGGTCCTCCTGAATCCAGGGCCAGTGCTTTATCCACTGGGCCACCTAGCTGCCCCCCAGATGCAAAATTAATATTTCTCAAGTACAGGTCTGATCATATCATTCTACTGCTCAAGACAATTGCCTCCAGGGTAACATACACTTCTCTAATAGAGCTCAAGCCAATCTTTGCATGCTTCCTTCACATTTTCCCCTTCACACTCTTTAAATTCTAACCCTACTGGCCTAATTACAGATTCCTTTACACAACATTCCATCTCTCATCTTTATACTTTTATACAGACTGAATTCTGTGCTTGGAATACCCTACTTCATCTACCTCTTAGAATACTCCAATTCCTTTTAAGACAGCTCAAGTAATACTTCCTGACTAAAGCCTATCCTGATCCCCTAAATTGCTAATTTTGTCTCCCCCCAACCCTTCCATTAGGGTAGGAATCATCTTATTTTCACATTGTATACCCAGCACCTGAAGTATAGAAGGTACATAATAAGTTTTGGTTGAATGAATGAACACACATAACAATTAGTGAACACTTACACGTTGTTGTTTGTCCTTCGTTCCTGAAGAAGGCATTGGGAGATGATATCATGACTTGCACTGAATTGGATTTAAGTGAGGAAGACTGTGCAAGGTTACTAACCTCACTCTCTCCTCCAGAGCCATCTGGGTCCAGTGGCAAGATATATATATATATATATATCAGGACAATGGGAGATGGCCCTAGGTGTTTTTTGTTTTTGTTGTTGTTGTTTTTAGTGAAGCAATTGGGGTTAAGTAACTTGCCCAGGGTCACACAGCTAGTAAGTGTTAAGTCTCTAAGGCCAGATTTGAACTCAGGTACTCCTGATTCCAGGGCCGGTGCTCTATCCACTGCACCACCTAGCTACCCCTAGCCCTAGGTGTTTAAGGCAATTGGGGTTAAGTGACTTGACCAGGGTCACACAGCTACTAAATGTCTGAGGTGTGATTTGAACTCAGGCCCTCCTGACACTAGGGCCAATGCTCTATCCATTGTGTCACCTATAGCCTATGTCACAATATGCTTTTATGACTTGTCAATTTCTTTTCTTCCCATTAGTAGACCTCTACTACCACCTTTCTTCTTAAACATGAAAGTTGCACACCCTCCTCAGGCCTTTGGTATATCTAACCTAGTGGGAGAAGAAAGTATTTACCCTCCATGATGCCAAATGACATCAGACATTTGAAATCCTCCCCTTACCCTATCAATCCCTCAATATCTCAATCTTGTAATTAAAAACCAATCATATTTCTAACAGGAATCAGTACACAGTGGTACTCACTCAGTCAATGTTATCAGATTATAACTCAATTTCCTCAACTGTAAAATAAGGGTCCTGGACTAGCTGGTTTCTGACATGCTTTCAAGTTCTAGTCAAGATCCTAACCTGGCATTTCTAATACTTTAATAAATTACTTTTATGCTCTCTCACATGTTTAGGTGAATGAATGCATGATTATAAGAATAAATAGATATGCATAGGGAATGATCTGGAAGAGAGTAGAGTGCATGATTTGAAGAAATCAAAGGCAAAAAAAGGCATGAATATGCAAAAGGGAAGTAATTTGGGAAAAAAAGTGCAGAAAGTGCAAAAAATATAGTCCAATAGAGTGAGGAACAGCAGCTCCAATCCCATAACTATGGGATATATAATTAGTTTATTTCAGGCTATAAGGCTTCTTTAAAAATATTTACTAAAGCCTTTCCTTTTCCACGCTGTGGCCGCAGACATGAGTATGCTCAGACTTCAGAAGAGGCTTACTTCTAGTGTCCTTTGATGTGGAAAAAAGAAAGTATGGCTTGACCCCAATGAGACCAATGAAATCGCTAATGTCAATTCCCATCAGCAGATCTGGAAGCTGATTAAAGATGGGCTGATCATCCAGAAGCCTGTTACTGTGCACTCTCATGCCAGATGCCAGAAAAATACTCTGGCTTGATGGAAGGGCAAGCACATGGGCATTGGTAAGAGAAAGGCTACTGCTGATGCTCATATACCTGCAGTGACCTGGATGAGGTGAATGAGAATTCTTCTTCATCTACTGCAAAGATATCATGAATCAAAACAGATTGACCGTCATATGTACCACAGTCTGTACTTGAAGGTGAATGGAAATGAATAAGTTCAAGAATGAGTGGGTCTTCATAGAGCACATTCATAAACTGAAAGCAGACAAGGCTGGGAAGAAGTTCCTGGCTGACCAAGCTGAAGCTCACCAGTCCAAGACTAAGGAAGCACGAAAGCTTTGGGAAGAGTGTCTACGGGCTAAGAAAGAGGAGATCATCAAGACTTTGTCTAAGGAAGAGGAAACCAAGAAATAATTCTCCCCATCTTCTCTGTGCATAGTACCCTTCTATTTGGCTCTAACAATAAAACTTGACAGACTGTCAAAAAATATTTACTAAATACTGGTATCAAAATTTGCCTACTAATTCCCAGATCAATGAAGTTCATCTATTTAGCATTTTTTAAATTGGCTCCCAGGATACCACTTGTAGATCCTTGGCTAAGCACACTTAAGGTGTGGGCTCCTACTTCAGGAAAGCATAAAATGACTAAATCATACATCTCCTCTGTTTCAAAGTCTCCTCATCCCTGGTGCCTTGCATTTAGTTTTTATTGCTTTTCTGGGTTTCTGCCCCATTGCCTTGTACTGTACATTTCCTGGTTTCTTATGTCTTTACTACTTTTTTTTTTTTTTTGGTGAGGCAATTGGGATTAAATGACTCACCCAGGGTCACACAGCTAATAAGTGTTAAGTTTCTGAGGCTGGATTTCAACTCAGGTCCTCCTGACTCCAGGGCCAGTGCTCTATCCACTGCGCCACCTCGCTGTCCCCACTACTTATTTTATAAACTACCCTAGAACTCCAGATTCTCTATATCTTGGATTCTTAAGTTTCCTGGGTTTTCTTTGAGATCCATTCATGTTCCTGAAGGGAAAATCAGATACTCAGATCTCACAACATCAACACGAATTCAATTATGTTACCTTTCCTTTGTCAGAAAAGGCAATTACAGTCAAATGGTTGAATATTTTTTATGGCAAAATTACCTACCAGTCTGAGATTTGGACTCAGTTCAATTCAATTCATTAAACATTTATTAAGTGCCTACAATACTGTGCTAAGTACTGGGGATATAAAAAGAGGCAGAAGACAGTCCCGCCCCTCAAGGGGATCATAATCTAGTATTGGGGAAAATCTGAAAACAAACATATGTATATGCATATACAGAGAGACAGAGAGAGAGAGAGAGAGAGAGAGAGAGAGAGAGAGAGAGAGAGAGAGAGAGAGAGAGAGAGAGAGAGAGAGGAGAGAGATGTAGATAGGATAAATAAGAGGGCTTAGGGAACACTTCTTCCAGAAGTTAGGCTTTTAGCTCGGACTCAAAGACAGTCAGGGAGGTTGGTAGGAGGAGGGAGAGTGTCCTGAATTTCTGTTGCTCAGTCTCGTAGGCAGACCCACATTTAAAATTAATGGAATACTTAGATCTGAAAGAAGGATTCGTCACTAGGTGTAATATTTGAATCATCCTATTAGATATCCCACATATGCCAAAATTAAGTAATTGCCAATTATCTTGCTCAGAAGAATAGAGGAGGTGAATAAAATCTTTTTTTCCCTCTATAACATTGTGAAAATGGGCATTATATTTTAAGGATACACTGATGACATAATCGTTTTCTGACTTTGATGTTATAAACAGTTCTCCATATTTGTTAGCATTGATTTATCAAATGCCAATGAGTCAGTGAAGATGAAATGTTATGGCTCCTCAGAAGATCACAAAAACAATTCAAGATGCTTTTTTTTTAATCCCTCAGAGAGTGGCAGCATATTATAATGGAGAAAGTGCTAGACTTGGGCATCAGCAAAATAGCATCCTAGGGCTGGCTCCTCTACATGAGCCTATGCCAGCCATTTAGCTTAGATGGGTCTCAGTTTCTTCAAAATAATAACTGACACACATATGGAGCCTTAAGGCTTGTTACTTGCTTGAACATACCTCTGATCCCCACGTTTTGTGTGAAAGTAAGTTACCTGCTGGTATCGCTATGCCTATTCTACAGGTGAGACAATCAGACCCCAGACAAGTTAAATGACTTCATCAAGACCACACAGCTATTGAGTGTCAAGTACTGGATATAAATTCACTACTATTTTCCCTTTTGCAATGCCACTATGTTATAAAACCAGGGGCTAGTACTGGATGAAACATGGGGTCAGAGAAAAAAAAAAGCATTAGATTTGGATTCAGAAGGCCTGGGTTCAAACTACTTGTTCCACTTGCTACCTCTGCTAACTTGATCAAGTCACTGAATTTATTTGGGCCTCAGTTTCCAGATCTGTACAATGGGAGCACAAGACTGGGTGATCTCTGAAATCTCTCCTAATTCTATGATTTTAAAATTTCCAAGTTCCCATTGCCACATTAACTTTCTATGATATGAAGTAAAGGTTCTTTCTAGCTAGAATTTATTTAGCACAAAAATATACAAAGCTTTTTTTTTTTTTTTTTTTTTTTTTTTTTTTTGGGGGGCATTGGGGGTTAAGTGACTTGCCCAGAGTCACACAGCTAGTAAGTGTCAACTGTCTGAGGCCAGATTTGAACTCAGGTTCTCCTGAATCCAGGGCCGGTGCTTTATCCACTGTACCATCTCGCTGCCCCCACAAAGCTTTTTAATACATATTTTATTCAAACAAAAACACTGAGATGTAGATGCTATTCTTATTTTTGACATAAGGAAACTGAGGCAGGGAGAGGTTAAATTACTTGTGTAGGTCTAACTAGCTAAGTCAGTGTCCAAGGCAGGATTTGAATTCAGATCTTGATTCTTACTCCTGAGCACCCCGCCACTGTGTCAGCTAGCTGCTCTCCAGTCTTTACTAACTATGAACCTGACTCTGCACATTGGTACCAATATGGAAAGCGGAAAGGATATCTGAGACTTTTTAATGGATTCTTAGGCAATGAGAGAAGCAGGGAGGAAGAAGGCTACCAAAGAGAATAATCCAAAATCATACTCCCACTTTTTAATTAGGATTAATTTACTTTTGTTTTAATGTTCATAGAAGGGAAGAATCGAGATCCTTTGTGGAATAAATTTTGTTCCTTGTTTTATTTCAATTTCATAAACATTTTATTTCAAACTTATATCTATTGTGACTCTTTTAATAATACACAGCAAGATAAGCTATCTTCCCTGCCTTCAAAAAACTTATATTCTAGAAGGAAGATAAGACATGAATATAAATAACTAAAATATAAACTAGGATGGAAAAATATCATAAGAGTTAAAAGAACTTTGGGAATACAGAGCAAGGAGAAGTTACTTCTAAGTGTGCAATTCAAATAAATTTTACAGACAAGGCAACATTTAAGCTGAGCCTTTCCTGCAAGATAAGATTTTGGTAAGAAGAGGAGAGAGAACATTCCAGGTTGAGATAATTACATGCGCAAAGATAGAGGCCTAAAAATGTATGGTAAGGAATGGTTGCTAGACCATTTTGTGGGAATATAAAAGGGAGGAAGGAGATAAAAAGGTGAGAAAAAGAAAGAGCATTAGAACTGAAATTAGTAAACTAGGCTCTGATATATTCTTGAAGAACTTGGGCAAATCACCAAATCTTTTGGAGATTGTTTCCTCATTTATAAAGTCAGAACAAGAATTTCATAAGTTACCTGATGGAATTGTTGTGAGAAAAGCATTCTGTTAACTTTCCAGTGCCATGGAAATAGGAGTTAGTTACGATTACTATCAGGGCAAATGATGGACCTTGATTATCAAGACAAGAAATTTGGGATTTATTCTCTAGGTAATGGGAAACCTTTAAAGATTTTTGAATGTAGGGGAATAATTATAAAAATGGGTTTTATGAATACTACTCTCTATGAAAGATAGATTGGAGAAAAGTCAATTAAAAAGTATTTATTAAGTACCTATTTTGTTCCAGGCACAAGACACATTGCTGGGGACTAAAAGACAAAAATAAGGCTATCCCTGACCTCCAGAAACTTACATTCTATTAGGGATAGATATGAATATAAATATTTACAGAATAAATAAAAGCTTAATTTTTTGAGGAACAGAAATGACTCTAGCAACTATGAGCATCAGAAAAGTCTGCATATTAAAATAGCATTTGAGTATTAAAAGAACTCTATGAGCTGTAGAAAAAAGGGTAATATATCCAGGCATGGAGGCTAGAGCTAGATAGTGCAGATATGAGGGATGAAGAGTTATGAATGAGGAACAATGATGAGGCCATTTTGGCTGGACAATAAAGAGAAGGAAGGTTCAACCACTGTGGAGAACAATCTGGAACTATCCAAAGGGCTATAAAACTGTGCATACCCCTTGATCCTGCAATACCACTCCTAGATCTGTATCCCAAAGAGATCAAATTAAAATGAAAAGAAGCTATATGTACAAAAATATTTATAACAGCTTTTTTGTGGTGACAAAGAATTGGAAATTTAGGGGATGCTCATCAATTTGGAAATGGCTAAACAAGCTATGGCATATGATTGTGATGGAGTACTATTGTACAATAAGAAATTTTGATGGGGTAGTTTAAAAACAAAACAAAACATGATAAGACCTATATGAACTGAGGCAAAGTGAAGAGAGAAAGAACCAAGAAATCATTGTGGATATTAATAGCAATGCTGTAATGATGATCAACTGTGAAAGATTGGGCTACTCCCATCAAAACAACAATTCAAAAAAATTCCAAAAGAATCAGGATGAAAAAATGCTATTTCCCTATAGAGAGAGAATTCATGAATGCTGAGTGCAAATTTAAGTATAATTTTCTTACTTTTTGTTTTCTTTTGTGATATGGCTTAAATGGAAATTTGTTTTGGATGATTTCACAAGTATAATTTATATTATACCATTTTCTTTCTCAGTGGGTAAGGAAGGTTAGGAGGGAAGGTAAGAATCTGAAACTGAAAATTTAAAAAGAAAAGAATGCTAAAATACATTAATAATATGTATTTTTAAAGACAGGAAGGGAAGTAATAGGTAAAAAGGTTGGAAAGGCAGGTTGAACAGACTGAAGAACAGATAGAAAGCTCCTGGAATAGTCCAGGCAAGAGATAATGAGGATTTAAATTAGTTAGTGGGCATGAAGAGGAAGCAGATGCTAGAGACATCCCTGAAGTAGAATTAACCAGACTTTGGA
Source organism: Dromiciops gliroides (assembly GCF_019393635.1). Classification (NCBI taxonomy): domain Eukaryota; kingdom Metazoa; phylum Chordata; class Mammalia; order Microbiotheria; family Microbiotheriidae; genus Dromiciops; species Dromiciops gliroides. The sequence goes on from NC_057865.1 coordinate 89,005,570, forward strand.
TAGCAGAGCCACTGAAGAGGAACAAGACAAAGAAAAGAGGTTTTGAAGGCCTAGGGGGTATAGTAGTGCTATTCAGAGAAATAGAGTAGTCTATTTTATTTTTTGCCTTTGCAATTCCAGTGATATGAGAGAGACAGAGACAGAGACAGAGAGAGACAGAGAGACAGACACAGAGAGAGAGAGAGACGGTGGGGCAGGTTCTGGTATAACTGGTAGAAAGTTGGCTTCAAAGGCAGGAAGATCATAGTGAAAGTCCTATCTCTGATAAACATTAACTGAGTAAGCCCAGGGAAGTCACAACTTCTCAATACTATAGGCAAATCTCTAAGACTGGAAGTTATAGAGAAGTGTGCCAACCTGCATTAGTAGAGAATATTTCCTTGCCTGGGAGATTCCTACACCAATGAAATCACAGGTCCTATCCCTATCCTTATCTTTGGTGTATAGCTCTGTGCCACGTACATAGATGCTTGTTGAGTCAATGAATTGATTTTAAGTTCAGGAGAGGAGAAGATTTGGGGGAGAAGATAATGAGTTCTGTGTTGTACAAGTTTTTAAAAATATTATTGTATTTCCAGGGCTTAGCATATTTTCACATAACATATGCTTAACAAATATGTGCTGAGGGTGTTAATCTGCCCACAGTCCTCTCTTCTTCAGGTTGCACTATCCTAATTCCCTTTAATTTTCATCATAGTCAAAATTTTCCAACCCCCAAATCATATATTTCTATCTCTGTCTCTTCCTTGCTCTCTTTTCTTTTCTCTGTCACTCTCTCCTTCTTCCTTCCTTCATTTGCCTTTCTCATAAAATAGTTTATACAAGCATGCTTATAAAAATATAAAGTACTATATTAATTTAAGGAATTTTAGTAGAAGTAGTATTCAAAGGAATTTTTCTCTCAGGACTCCATCTTCCCCATTTGGTTTGAAAGCCCAGAACTGAACCTGAGCTACTAACAAATGGGGCTGACCAATACTAAGGAAAACAAATTACCTGTTTCTTCCTACTTATAAAGCTACAATATTTTTTACACCAGGGCCCTATCACTGGCTAATGTTTAGCTATAAATATGAGGTAACAACTCATTTAAAGCCAGAACTGTATCAATTGCCTCTATTCCTAAAAGAAAATTGAGTCAGCCAGAAGCATGGTATCTTCTTAATATTTCTAATTTCATGAGGAAATATAGAAGTGGAGCTGAGGAGGCAGTTTCTGAGTCATGGACACCTTGTAAAAAGCACACAGGGAGACCTGGTTGTGTTGCTAATTACATGCTCTCTCTGCAGGGGGCATAGGATAGTGTTGAATTTATAATATGAAGCTATCAATCTGGCCTCTTGCTAAAGCACTAACTTCACTTTAAATTGTTTTTAAAATGGAGTGTCAGATTCTCTCTTGAAGCATTCACTAGGAATAACTGTATTCTACAAACCAGTATGGGGGATTATTGATCTGAAGATCTTTTTTGATTACTAATTCTATTAAGCTTAGACTATTGAGTTCCCTAATGATGTCATTCTTAAGGATGCTGTTACCAGTAGGATAAGGAAAAATAATCCTTAATGATGCCTTCTTAATGGGATATTATTTGTTATTATTGACTTTTCTTTCAGTTATTTTCTCCCTGAAATTTCTAAGCAGGTTAGATATATTGTTACTCTTACAAATGAGAGAGATGGGAAGATGTGGTTCAGTCTCAGGCTGCTAGGAAAACACTCAGATCTTAAGGAGAAGAGGTGACTAGCCATTCAATTGAACTAGAGGGCTTCAACTATCCAGTCAGAAAAAAAGATGTCCTGTGAAGTATTTTCACTCCTTTTGATGTCAAGAACTTGAGTGCAGAGTTGTTTCAGAAACCTCTAACAACTCTTTGCCACCAAGTTGTGATATTAGCTTAGGTCAAGCTTTAGGTCCATAATTCATTTCTGTCTCAAACAGATGCTCAAAAAAAGTGTTTTAGGAGTCAACATGACATTTGAATAAGGCATTAGATCTCTATTCAAATGTTGAGATATTTATTAGCTATGTGACCCTATTTAATGGCTGACCCTGAGGAAGTTGCTTCACCTAAAGTTGATTAATACCTATGTAGTTCACTTTCTATATTTGTAAATGAGGGAGTTGGATTCAATGGCTTCTAAGGTCCCTTCTAGATCATTATTGATAGTGCCATGATCCTATAATCCTAGAGTTGCAGAAGTTTGGATAGAGACAAAGGAAAAATTATTATCACTTATGTACCTATCTATCTATGTGTCCATCTATGTATCTATCTATCTATGTATCTATCTATCTATCTATCTATCTATCTATCTGTCAACCTGTCTATATATCAATATTTATTTTATACTTTATAATTTTGAAGTGCTTTAACAACCATTATATCACCAAATCCTTAAAACATCCCTGAAATTAGATAGGGAAGATTATATCATTTCCGCTTGGGAGATGGGAGATTGAGGTTCAAAGATCTTAAGAGAATTATCCAATGCCACATAGCTAGTTTGTGAAAGAAGTAGGACATAAAATTAGGCCTTCTGACTCTTAGTCCATTGTCCAATGGTGTTCATAGAAATGGTAAAAGGGACTGTAAGGAAAGAGGGAAGTAATATCCTTTCCACATAGTTCTGCACCTGGTTATCCATCAAACCAACCATACTGAGCATGCCTAAGTCTCTCTTCCATAAAGCCCAACTATGCCTATGGCATGCATTAACACAGCTTTCACTGACTGTAGTGGAAAGAGCAATGGACTTCCTGTCAGATTTGGGTTAACAGTTCCAGACACTAGTTTGGACTTTGAAGAAAGACCTTGACTTCATTTCTTTGAGCATGAGTTTTCAGCTGCAAAATGGGGATTATGGCAATGCCTGCAAAGTTCTTTTTAAATAATAATTACAATTTGTTTTGACCCAGGGGAGATTATATGGGCTTGTGGGTTTCACTAAATGCCTATGTGAATAATGAACTGATATGAATTTCAGTATTTGACTAAAAAGTTACTACACTCTTTGTAGTGATATGCTACCAATAAGCTTAAGTTCAGAAAATTATTCTGGTTGTTTGATATTAGGAAGGACTTTCTGAACAGTGCTATGGGACAAGAGAAGCTGTTGTTTCTGTATGTGAAAAATGTGTCTTGGAATCCACCATTCCTGCATGTCCTCCTTTTCTACTCAATGATCTTCAGTTCTATCTACCTGTCTGTCCTTAAATACACAGTTGAAATCTCAGATATGCCATATAACTTTCACTCAATACCTTCAGCAGAAGGGAGCCCTCTTTCTGAATTCAAATATCATGCATTTCAACCACAGAATCTAATGTTGGAAGAAAACTGCAAGAACACATATTTCAACCCATGCCAGAACAATCATCTGGAACATTCTTTATAAGTGACCCTTCAGTGTCTGCCTAGGACATCCAATATAAGGCAACTCCCACTGCCAGAGTCAGCCCATTCTGCTTCTGGATGGGTCTAATCATTAAGGATTTCTCCTTTTATGAAGCTTAAATCGACTTTCCTTCAACTTTCGCTCATTGCTCCCAGTTCTGCCCTGTGGGATAGATCAGAATAAGTCTAATACTTCCTTCCTAAGACAGGCTTTCAAATACTTGAAGACAGTTATCAGGCTGTCTTTAAATTTTCTCCTCTGAAAGTTGAATATGTCCTATTTCTTTAGCTGATATAATATAACATGTTTTTCCAGTACTTTCATCATCTTGGTCACCCTTTTCAATCCACTCCAATTTTGTCAATATCCTTCCTAAAATGCAGTGCCCAGACCTAAATATAATACTCCAAATGTCCAGAGGTGATCTCACAAGGTCAGAAGACAGCAGGTTCATCACTTCCTTCACTTTCAATGCTGTGCCTCTTTAATTCAGTCTAAAAGCCCTATTCATATTTTTGACTGCCATCACACAGTTGACACTTTCCAAATCCATTACAACCCTTAGATTTTTGTGTGTGAACTGCTAAATTCTTGATTCTCTTTTCCAGGATGTTAGCTAACACTCCCACTTTCATGTCATCAATTAATTTGGTGAGTAAAGCATGCCATCTCTGCCTTCATCCAAACCAATGAAAAGAATATTATAGTTATCATTCGATGCTTACCATGCAGTGTTTTGTGACATGTTCTCTATTATTGTCTCTACAAATTATTCGTTGCTGTGAACTATTATTAAACTTTTGTAGTATTGCATTCTTTGCTACAAATACTTTCTGGTAAATATAATGGAAGGGTAGAATAGCCAATGGTTGTGCTAATTACAATAGTTACTCATATTTATCTAATGCTTCAGCTTTATAAAAATGTTTCTGCTAACAACTCTGTGAAGCAAATAGTATAAGTGTCATTACCACAATTTTACAGATGACAAAACTGATTCTCAGAGAAATTAATGCTATTGACCACAATTACATCACTAATAAATATTAGAGTTGGAACTTAAACCCAACAATCTAAATTTCAGTCTTGGGTTTTTCCCCCACAATGCCTGGATTATGGAGAATTAATATTTTGGGAAACAACTTAAGAAAAAGAATAATAATATAAGAATAAAACATTCTACAAAAACAAGATTGTCACCTTGGGTATTCTATAGACCTTCCTTGTCATTGTGTTATATGTGAATGAATATAAATGAATGGTTATTGGCTTGTCTTCCAAAACTAATCTTTCAGGAGTAGGGATGAGGTCTTACTTTTTGTATGCACCCGCTCCCCATCCATTTTTGTACTTGATCAATAAATATGGGAGCTGATTTTTACTGAATTTCATTTGTTAGCATCACCATTTCTTGTGCCTTTATTTTTCTGGGGTGGTTGAGGTATGCTCGTGCTTGGGCAACTTTCTAGAAATCTGGTGAATCTTGAAATTGGATTTACAACAAGCTTTCAATAGACTTCATTGTTCCTATCTCTTATCTACTTTTTCCATCCTTGTAGCACTGCCTAAGGGTTTTTAATCCTCAGAACAGTGGAACGAAATTAGAAAGTATTCCTCCATCTGAGAGATCCCAGAATCAGAGGAAGACTGTTTACTATGGATACTAGTGTTAAGCACAGAGGGTAGGAAGAGAAGGATGGTATGTGTGTGTGTGTGTGTGTGTGTGCGCGTGCACGCGCATGCTTGTGCATGTGTAAATTAATAAGAGGACCAAGTGTCCATACAAGAAAATTACAAAGCTTTAATGGGTAGGCAAGGAGATAAAATCTAGAGTTAGGAAGCAACTTGAGGCTCCAGGAAAAATCAAAGACCATTCTGGTTCTACAGATGTCTTAAACAATACAGAGCACTAATTTTCATAAAGGAATGGGTGTTTTTATGTATAAACTTGTGAGGCCTGACCATCCTTCCAGGTCCAACTTTTTGGGAATATTCCATCTGCACAAAATAGTTGTCAACGGACATACAGAGTTCAGCCCTGTCACTGTCAATCTATATTTGTTTCTGTTTTCACTCCCTCTTGGGAGGAAGAGTATCCTCTAATAGCGGAAAACACTCCTTATTGGTAAGGAAGGCCAGAGTCTTCACTTGCAGAAAGAGTTACACCCTTGTTCAGTAAGTCAGTAAACATTTGTTAAGGGTTTACTATGTGCCAGGCACTTAGATAAGTTCTAGGGATTCAAAGGAAGGCAAAAGATGGTCCATCCCTACCCTTAAGAAACTTACATTCTAATGGAAGAAGTTAACAGACAAAAGGAAGCCAAAAAAAACCCCCACAAAAATGGAGTAGGAAGTTGAGAGAGGGAAGGTACTCTACACAGGAGAATGATGGAAAACTCCAGAAGTATAACCAAGTCATAAATGAAGAGAGGGCTGGCCTCCTTTAAAAGGGAGGAGCTCTCTACTCTCCAATCAGCTATAGAGACTCCTTGTACTGGACATTGGTATTTTGAACTTTTTGAAGTCTGAATTAAGACACCTATCACTTTTTCTTCCTTCTTTTTTTGTCATATTCACTACTTAAAGGCTTACTTTGATAGTAGAAAGACCTGTGAAGAGACCACCTCTTCCATAAATAAGGTATCAGATTTTAGGCAGGTCACTTCACTTATTCAATCATTCTCCTCACCTCTGAAAAGGGAATAAGCATACTTTTTCTCCCTAACTTTTAGGGTGGTTTTAGGATAGTGTGTAGGAAAGTACTTTGGAAAGTATGAAGTGCAACATAATACCTGAGATTCCTATGCTGCTTTACATGCAATGTCTCATTTGACTTAGACAACTTCGAGTAAAGCTGCTACAGCTGAACTTCAATTTACAGACTAGGAAACTTTGGCTCAGATGAGTTAAATGATTTACCCAAGTTAAATGATTTACATAGTGAGTAATTGCTGAGGATACAATTCATGGTCATGCCTCTTTTAACTCTGCGGAGGTGAGGGGTATGAGGGTGAGGAATGCTCTTTCCATTGCACTGGAGTTCCTTCTACTAAGATTAGGTGAAATGCTGGCGGTTCTGTCCATGGTACTGATACTCCTGATTTCCAAGGGGGCAAATTATACCCAATATGCTTAATAATAACAACAACAACTTAATTTAATATAACACTTTATAAAGTGTTTTTCTCAACAATTCTATGAGATTGACAGATGAGGGAAAAAGTTCTGAAAGTCGGACTTGCACCTGATTCCAAAGAAAATAAGGGACCACAGTGCAGTGGAAAGATGGCTGAATCTGGAGTTTAAGGACCCTCACTTCCTTTCCACCCAAATTCAATTAGTTATTCCAATTTTTTGTATATATCCTGGGTGTAATTCTCTGTGGTCATGTATCTCCCAGTAGATTATAAACTCCTTGAGGTCAGAAATGGTTTCATTTTGTATTTGTATCACCAGTTTCAGGCACGTCACCTGACATACAATTGACAATACCTTATTAATTGATTTTCATTAAGTTTGGCTTGGCTTGGCCACTTACTATTGGTATGGCCTTGACTAGGGCACTAAACTTTCTAAGTCATCAGTTCCCTTTTCTGTAAAATTAAGGAATTGGACTAGACCACTTCTGATGTCCCCTTTAGCTTAAGAGCCTATGATCTTGAATGATGAAAATAGAGTCAGAGCTCAGGTTCATAATTCATGGAAAGAGTAGCTGATTTGGAGTCAGAGTACCATGGTTCAAATCCCAAAACTGTCCTTTGCCACTGTGACATTTTAGCCAAGGCATTTAGCTTCTTTGGGTCTCAGGTTCCTCATCAGTAAGAAGAGGTGGTTGGACTATTTGGTCCAAATCAAATCAAACCCCATGTTTCCAAGTTCAGTCTATTACATCAGGATAAGGAAATAGGAAGTGTAGATTGACAATATTTCTGATACTATTTGTTCAACTTGGTGTTTTCTCAGGAGGATGGGGAGTGTGCTTCTTACTCATTTTTACTGGTTACAAAATGCTGCTCAGATTTCATATATAAGGAAGCCCCTATATTTCACATGAAGCCCCTTATGTCAAGAAATGTCCCACAGATATGAACTCCCTTTTAATATTACAATTAATCTTATCTGTAGTTACCCTGTCTTCGGTAAATTAATAATCTTGATCTATATATTTGAGACATATTGTGATTTCCACTTTGAAAGAAATAGACTACTAAAGTCGTCACTGTAACTCTGAATCTGAAAATGTTCATTTTAAATCCTTCACCCATTATGATGTTCATTGTATTCAACAAATTATAAACTCTTAACACTTAAATGAATTCCATATTTTATGGAAAAGGAAGTTCTGCAGTTATTTGGAATGACCCAGGGACTAATACAGAAGAGTTTAAACATATGTAAACTATGTTGAGTTAAGTGATTGTGACCATATCCAAAGACTGCAAAAAAAAAAAAAAACAACCAAACTAGTACAAAACAAAACAAAGCACATCTTCTTTTTCATTTATAAAGCACTGTCAGTGAGACTTGCACTTCAAACTGTTTCCAATAATGGGAACTATTTTTCATGGAATCACTGTGATTCTCTTCTTTGCTTGTCTTTGTGAGACCTGGACAGGGAAGGGAATAACTTCCACCATTATGTAAAAGTAGCTGTTTTAAATGAATCCAATTATTATAGTAGTGGAGAATCAGTGGCTGAAACAGTAACATTTGATAAAGATTGGAGGATGGCTTAAAAGAAGGGAAGTATGCTTAGGAAACCAAATAAAGAAAGTTAGAAAATATATCTTTGAAGATGAACTCATTCATGTTTGGAAAATTAGTTCCCTGCACGCATTACTTTGGATCATTTCTGTCCATTCAGCTTGCTTTGCTGCTCCCACTCTACATTTCCAGATCTTGATCATGATTGTCACCTCTCTTTGCTACCTTGCTAGTGATAATCAACCTCTTGATTTCCCATGACCTTGCCATTTGTTTGTGGACCCCTGCCAATTAATCCATCATCATTACTATTCCATTATGGATGACTCCTACCCATAAGCTCTTGGCTGGACATGTCTTATTTCAGTTAAAGTAGGACAGGTATAAACTGGGACTGTAGGGCAGACTTTTCTCTGCAAATTTCACTGACTTGTACAAGGAATGAACCCATAATTTTGATCTCTTTAGAGCTATGCTCTACCCTATTATTTTTGCCTCTGACATTAAAACCCTGAGGGTATTTATGGTTATCTCAAAAAATTTCATAATATTCCCTCCAAATTCCCCAAAGGAATGAAATTTTAATTTACTTTAATTTTATTCCTAAATATTTTACAGGCAATACTTCTGGCAAGAATGGAGGAGATAGAGTAAAACAGCAGAATATTCTCACCAATGCAGCTAATTTTCACCAATGTAACACATTCTCACCAATGCAGTTAATTAGAGGTTTTTAATGGAGAATTTGCTCCTTCAAAAGTTACTGTGTTGATATAAAGTATAGACAATGGTATAGGAAGCTATATGAAGGGATATATATATATATGTATATATATATATATGTCTGTGTGTATGTATATATATGTATATGTGTGTGTGTGTATCTCCATGTCCCTGATCTTGAGTAACTTAAATTACTAAAGATGGGAAGGTAAAAGTTACATACAATTCCTGGCATGTAGTTGGTGCTTAATAAATCCTTGATTGAATGATACACAATAAGGGATCAATATAAAGCAGTATAAATTCAAAGAATACCTCAAGTAAGGAAGGTCTCTAGCACATTGGATGAAATCCTTATTGTGAGCTTATGGAAAGACATGGACAAAAGTAGAATGGGATAAGCAGGCCATGATCTGCATCATGGGTAGGAATTTCTAAATTCGTGAGATCACAGATTTATTTCAGTGGTTACTAAATGATCTGAAAGTTAAAAAAAGAAACCCACAGAGTTCTTGTCCAACCTCTACCTGAAGCACAAATCCCATCTATAAAGGGGACTACTGATTATTGGTCATTTGGTTCTAATTTGAAGAAATTCCATTGAGAGGAAACTGGATGTTCTCAAGATATGAAGTGTTTGGCATAAGAGGAGGGCTC